>NC_086322.1:88473653-88781153 GCF_036172605.1 Pelobates fuscus
GACAGGTTAATTATTAAACGTTAGGTTACATGCTAGACAGACATATTATATAATAAAGACCACTGACTACCAATTGTATTGTAGTCAAGGATAGCTATAACAAAATGAGGGTATGTTAGGCTAGGTGATATACAGTGCTCCGCATTAATGTTAGGTACACACAAATATATGTATATTAACAGCCGCATAGTTACTCTTTCAGGAGATGGAATTACCCTTGTGAGTACACTTTTGATGGGCAGTCAGTGGTCGCCTGCCAAGGGACCCCCCTAAATATATCTCGAAGCATTTAAATAAAAGGGGATATAAGGACTGCTATGGTAGTTATAGTCCCGATGTGTGTCATGTTCGTATGGTGGCAGTCCCTGTATGGACGATCCAGACGAGTGTCTGTCTTAGGCGGGAAAAGAGTCCCTGTTGCCGTGCCGATCATCGTGTACAGTATGGTGGCTGTAGGTGGTTAATCCGCGTTCGTTGGCCCGCATGCAGTGTGGAAGGTAAGGTTAAGTTGTTGTCCCTCTGTAGTGAGGCTAGTGGGGTATGAGGATGTGCTCGCCTGTTCCTGCTTGGCGTCCTTCGGCAGTCCGTCCTTGAGAAGTCAGAAGGGAGGGTGCCTCAGTCAGCCCTCGGGCATGGATAGCTGGGCATGCAGTCTCCGCCATTTTAAAGGTGGACTCTGTGCTCTGTGGTCTCTTGTGAAGGTGCCGCTTCTAGCCGGTGCTGCCCGCAAGTTTATTCTGTGCAGGGGGAGCGGTGTGGGTCGCTTCTGAGCCTCACTGCCGGTTTTGGTGCCAGCATCCTTGGTCTCCGCCATCTTGCACGCTGCGCTTTGGTGCTGGATCCAGGCGGCCCTGCTGCTGCTCCCGGGATGGTCGGGGCATGCGGGGGTGGGGACCGGGATCACCCCCCCAGTCCATGGGGGGGGGGGGAACGGGGCCACAGCTCCACGGGTCTGGCTCCTGTCTGAGCACCGATGAGCAGGATAGCGGGGCAGCGACCGTCTGCCCCACTCACCGCCGGAGTAGGCCTCGTTGATGCCAGTGAGGATTCATCCCCCAGGGGACTGAAACCGGTCGGGCCAGCCTCACCCTGGGTCCGGTACTCTCCACCCGATGTGTTTCACTGATTTTTGTCAACTTTTTATGCCAAAATAAACTGATTGCTTGTTCTTCCGTTGTAAATTTCGGGAGCTGGTCTGACATGCGACCATCTCGCTCGGCGGCCTGGCCCTGCCCCCATCATCAAATATTTTAATATGAAAGTCCTCCATATCAACAGTGGAGTGGGCATCTGGGCCCACTGTTTCTTGTGCCCCTCAGGACCAGATATTTTTATGTCGATGTTGTGCTTCCAGTGATGGTACTGTGCGGTTAAGCCTCTGGACCTGTTGGGAGATCTTATCGTTTGTGTATGGGTCACAGTCAGTAGTCCCTCTCGTTCCTCCTCTCGGTATTTAACGTCGCTAATGAGTCGATTCAGGCTGCCTATTTCAGTTTGCTTTCTGCTAGGTCTGCTTTCCTAACCGCTTGTAGATCCTACAGGAGCTTTTCAATGTTCCCTTTAGCGGAGGGTGATGTGGCGGTATACCCTCTCGAGAATGGGTTACTACCGCCTGTGGTCGCCCCTTCCTAGTTGTGCCCAGTCCTAGAGTGATTATAGCTGCAAACCAGTGATTATAGTATTTTGCAGGAAGGCAAGCGTGGTATCACCCAAACACTAGTCGAGACTTAGGGAAGGGTAAACAAGAACTGTTTATTGTAGGAAAGATACAAAGTATTTATGCACAGGCATCGCTGTGTCTGGGAGATAATGGTATCTCCCGGACACAGGAAGCCGAACACACAAAAAACCCAAAACTCACCCAATACAGTAACACAACCCCATGCCATACATCACCAAATAGCTCCTGGTCCCAGCTATAATCCCTGCAAATAGCGGGGCGATCGGATGTACAGAGCCAGAGAAATCATCATATAAAGTCTGGGCTTAACACTCTGTACATTCTCACAAATAGTTCCACTTGGTTTAGGCCTGTAGAGTCAAACTACACGCCTAAACCATGCAGCAACCAATCAGCACTCACAGAGGGGAGGAGTTACAAGCTAAGCCCTTGAGGGCTCGCCGACCAATCGTGATAAATGGCGCAAACAAGTTTGAATGGCAGCTCCTTCTCCTATTGGTTGGCATGGATTTCCCAACCCAAGGTAAGCTTACCCCCAAGGGTACAATTCAGCTCCCATGGAGTTATGAAAAAAATATTGTGCAATAGCGGAATTGACTTCCGCATGGCTGATTCAGGGCAGTTGCCCGATGTGCATGACATAATGGAAGTCAAATTGAGACAGAAATGTTCCATCTAGTGATTTGCTGCCGCATTCACGGCTTGCCAACTACTCGCGATGTAGCCCCGCTTTCTAGTCGCATGTCTCTGCACCCTCATCAAGTGGCTCTGCTGCTCCTTCACAATGTCACTGTCCCATTGTCCACACTGTCACTGTCCCACACTGTCAGACTACTCCCTCTCCCACAATATAACTGCCCCAAGTTGTCACACTGCCCCCTCCATCACATTGTCACTGTCCCATTGCCCACAGTGTCACTGTCCCACTGCCCCACACTGTTAGACTACTCCCTCCCCCACAATGTCACTTACCCAAGCTGTCACACTGCCGCCTCCAAACACACACTGTCCCCTCCACCACAATGTCACAGGCCCCAAGCTGTCGCACTGCCAACTCCCAACATACACTGTCACGCTGCCCCCTCCACCACAATGTCACTGCCGCAAGCTGTCACACTGCCACTCCCAACACACACTGTCCCCTACACCACAATGTCACTGCCCCACTCCTACAATGTCATTGTCCCACACTGTCACACTGCCTCACACTGTCATTGCCCCACACTATCAGACTACTCCCTCCCCCACAATGGCACTGCCCCAAGTTTTCACACTACCCCCTCACACACACTGTCACACTACACCCTCCACATACTGTCACTGCCTCCCT
This sequence comes from Pelobates fuscus, assembly GCF_036172605.1. Taxonomy (NCBI): domain Eukaryota; kingdom Metazoa; phylum Chordata; class Amphibia; order Anura; family Pelobatidae; genus Pelobates; species Pelobates fuscus. The sequence continues at coordinate 88,476,665 of NC_086322.1, forward strand.
CGGCCCCACACCCCACTACCTCAACCCTATAACCCCCAGCCCTCCACACAGCACCCCATGGCTACCACAGTAGAGCCACATCGCACCAACCCTCGCTGTTTACCCTTGTAAACAGCCCAGGCATTACAGGAACAACTGCCCCCAGCAAATCCGGATGGAGTGGAACTGACCCCCATCTAACCAGCCCTGAGCCGGAGCCCACTGTGAAGAGGGAAACCGTTACGGGGGTGGTCCAGGCGCAACCCAGGAAATTTGGCCAGTGCTTCATGAGATGGCCCCGGTACAAGCTGTGGAGGACAGCCATGCCGAGCATAGGCAAGTTGTCAAAATAAATGGCAAGGAGGCTCAGGGGCTAAGAGACACGAGGGGCACTCTGACCCTAGTACAGCCGCACCAGGTTAGCACCACGGCAAATACCGGCCGGACTGTGGCTGGTAGAGTCGCCGGCGGAGCCATCAATACACAGAGGTCGGCATCATGCAAGACTTACCGGCAGAGGTGTGAATACATACACACACACACACACAGATTTCTGAATGCACACAGGCGTTGCTGAATGCACACAGGCTGATTTATACACGTACACACAGACTGCTGAGTCCATACACACAGACATACAGACATACAGACTGCTGAGTCCATACACACACACACAGACATACAGACTGCTGAGTACAGACACAGACTGCTGAGTCCATATACACACACAGACTGCTGAGTCCATACACAGACACACACACACACACACAGACTGCTGAGTCCATACACAGACACACACACACACACACATACTGCTGATTCCATACACACACACAGACTGCTGAGTCCATACACACACACACAGACATACAGACTGCTGAGTCCATACACACACACACAGACATACAGACTGCTGAGTACAGACACAGACTGCTGAGTCCATATACACACACAGACTGCTGAGTCCATACACAGACACACACACACAGACTGCTGAGTCCATACACAGACACACACACACACACACACATACTGCTGATTCCATACACACACACAGACTGCTGAGTCCACACACACACACACACATACACAGACTGCTGAGTCCATACACCCACAGACTGCTGAGTCCATACACCCACAGACTGCTGAATCCATACACACGCACAGACTGCTGAGTCCATACACCCACAGACACACAGGCTGCTGAGTCCATACACAGGCAGAGACTGCTGAGTCCATAAACACACACACACACACACACAGATTGTTGAGTCTTTACACACATACAGACTGCTGAGTTCATACACACACACAGACTGCTGAGTCCATACACACACACACAAACACACACACACAGACTGCTGAGTCCTTACACACACACAGACTGCTGAGTAGGACTGCCATCAGAAATTTTAGGGCCCCTGACACAGATCAAGATCTGGGCCCCCGGGGCCAGCACCAAGTCCGCCCACAAGGATGAAGTGTGTGTGTATAGTGGATGTAGAATGTGTGTCATGGATGCAGTGTGTATAGTGGATGTAGAATGTGTGTAGTGGATGCGGTATTTGTGTCATGGATGCAGTGTGTATAGTGGATGCAGTATGTGTGTCATGGATGCAGTGTGTATAGTGGATGCAGATTGTACATTTAGTGTAATGTATGTAATGTTTGTATGCATGCATTAGATGCAGAGTGTGTGTGTAGTGAATGTAGGTGTGTATAGTGAATGCAGAGTGTGTGTTTTTGTAGTGGATGTAGTGTGTATAGTGAATGTAGTGTGTATAGTGAATGTAGTGTGTTTGTAGTGAGTGCAAAGTGTGTTTAGTAAATGTAAAATGCAACTAGTGAGTGCAACGTGTGTATAGTGAATGCAGTGTGTGTGTGTTTGTGTGTAGTGCAAAGTGTGTTTAATGAATGTAGTGTGTGTGTGTGTGTAGTACCGAGCGTGTTTAGTAAATGTAGTGTGTAGTGAGTGAAATGTGTGTGTATAGTGAATGTAGTGTGTGTGTGTGTAGTGCAAAGTGTGCTTAGTGAATGTAGTGCAAAGTGTGTTTAGTGAATGTAGTGTGTGTGTAGGGCAGAGTGTGTTTAGTGAATGTAGTGTGAGTATGTGTAGTGCAGAATGTGTTTAGTGAATGTAGTGTGTGTAGTGCAAAATGTGTATAGTGAATGTAGTGTGTGTGTGTAGAGCAAAATGTGTATAGTGAATGTAGTGTGTAGCGCAAAGTGTGTTTAGTGAATGTAGTGTGTGTGTAGTGCACAGTGTGTTTAGTAAATGTAGTGTTTGTAGTGAGTGCAGAGTGTGTTTAGTGAATGTAGTGTATGTGTAGTGCAGAGTATGTTTAGTGAATGTAGTGTGTGTGTGTGTGTGTAGTGCAGAGTGTGTTTAGTGAATGTAGTGTGTGTGTAGTGCAGAGTGTGTTTAGTGAACCTAGTATGTGTGTGTGTGTAGTATTTTTTTTATTTGTGTGTGTATATTTCAATTTTATTCCCCCCTCCCTGGTTCTTACCATGCCAGGGAGGGGGGAGATCGCATTCCCTGTTGGTCCAGTGGCATGGTGGAGGGTGCCAGCCGCGGTACATTGAAGAGGGGGCCCAGCAACACACACTGTCTTCCTTTCCAGCTCCCCTCTGACTAACTCTCGCGAGACAGGCCTGCGTGCTGTGCGCTCTGGCGGCCGCAGGAAAGTTAGACAGAGAGCAGCTGGAAAGGAGGACAGAGTGTGCTGCTTTGCCCCCCTCTGCAATGTACAGGTAGCAGGGCGCCCTCTGTGCACGTATATATAGCGAAAATCGCTAGATATATATATGTGCACATAATGAATGTGGGGCTCGGGCCCCCCAGGACCGCCGGGCCCATGACAACCGTTATGGTTGTCATGCCCTGATGGCGGCCCTGCTGCTGAGTCCAAACACACACACACACACACACACACAGACTGCTGAGTCCAAACACACACACAGACTGCTGAGTCCATACACACATACACACACACACAGACTGATGAGTCCATACACATTCTGCTGAGTCCATACACACACACACACACACACAGACGGCTGAGTCCATACACACACACACACACACAGACTGCTGAGTCCATACACACACACACACACACAGACTGCTGAGTCTATACACACACACACACACGCACACACACAGACTGCTGAGTCCATATACACATACACACACACACAGACTGATGAGTCCATACACAGACTGCTGAGTCCATACACACATACACACACACACACAGACTGATGAGTCCATACACAGACTGCTGAGTCCATACACACACACACACACACACAGACTGCTGAGTCCATACACACACACACACAGACTGCTGAGTCCATACACACACACACAGACTGCTGAGTCTATACACACACACACAGACTGCTGAGTCCATACACACACACACAGACTGCTGAGTCCATACACACACACACACGCACACACACAGACTGCTGAGTCCATATACACACGCACACACACAGACTGCTGAGTCCATACACACACACACTCAGACTGCTGAGCCCACACACACACACACACACACACACACAGACTGCTGAGTCCATACACACACACACAAGCTTCCTCACTAGCAGAGACACACACACACCTGAGCACATCAAGCCTACCTGTTGCTGGGGGTCAGACACTCAGACATCTTCTGGCCTTTGCAGAGCAGCAGCATGGGCTGCTGCTTAACGGCAGGGGCGGGGCTTATTTTCGGGAGGTGGGGCTTCATTTGGGGCGCGGCCTGTGCCGGGGAGCCTGTCAGTGCTCCCTCCGGCCACAGACAGCCCCCAGCACCGCTCCAGCTCCTCTCTCCTGCATACCCTCGGGCTGTCACACACTGTTACAGCCCGAGGGAATCGAATTTAAACACATGGACAGCAGGTTGCTGGCATTTGAGGGGGCCCAAGGGGGGGCACAGCATGATGTAGGGGGGGGGCATGCCCACCCCCAGCGACACCACTGTAGCCTGTTGCGGCTAAGGCTTTCTTCAGCGCGGCCAGTGACACACCTCCGAAACTCAAGAAGTATGAACGCAGTCACTGAGTGCTATATCCACATGATCCCACTTGCTTGCCCGCATGGCTTTCACGTTCCCCTGTGGGGGATCGCCCTACCTGCTCCTAAAGGAGCCATAATCACTAGCCAGGGAAGCTGGCCAGGCATGAGGCTCCTGGATCCTCCCTGGACAGTGATTATGGCTCCTTCAGGAGCAGGTAGGGCGTTCCCCTGCAGGGGAACCTGAAAACTATGCAGGCATTCAAGTGGTCACATGTGGGTATGGCGCCCTTTCTACCCATTTGCCGGCGAAACACCTCCACTCCCTGAGTGCCAATTGGTGCAAATTGGTTCATGGCCTTTCTCCTGATTGGCCATCACGTGGTTGAGATGCAAAGTTTGAATCCACCGGACAAAATCAAGTGATTCTGTGGAGCTATTTTCGGGTATGTACAGAGTCTCAAGCCCAGACTTTGTACGATGATTTCTCGGGCTCTGCACATCCGATAGCTCCGCTATTTGCAGGGATCATAGCTGAGACCAGGCGCTATTGTATGGCATGTAGGGTTGTGTTACTGTACAGTGTGTATTTTTGTGGTTTTGGTGTGGTAGGCTTCCTGTGTCTTGAGATACCATTATCTCCGAGAGACAGCGACGCTTGGGCGGGCTTATGTTTTCATGTTGCTAGGGGTCTGTGCATAAAGACTGTGTATCTTGCCTGAAATAAACAGGGTTTTTTTCGCCCTTCACTAGGTCTCGAATAGTGTTTGGGTGATACCACGATTGCCCTTCTGCAAGCGGCTATAATCACTGGCTAGCAGCTCTAATCCCTCTAGGGCTGGGCACAACATGGAAGGAGCGACCACAGGCAGTAGTAACCCATCCTCGAGAGTATACCGCTACACCACTCTCAACAACATTCAGACGTCTATGAGGCAGGTGTTTGTTAATACCCCAAAAGAGGCGTTTTTTGACGGGGTTTGTCAGCAACGGGGCCGTGCCACCGGCTGCTTTTGGTCTTCAAGCTCCTGAAATATTGTGCAATCACCTTCGTTATTATTATTGTTAAGGGTTCCTAGGCTATTGTCGCCGTTCTGTACAATGGCATGGGCAGTTCCCTCTTTCTACTGCCAATACCTCTCCCTATACAACCAAACATTCTGCAAGCACTCCCTGCTGCTCTATAGCATTGTCTTCCTACCTTTGAGTCATCAGAAATAATCTTATGTCCAAGATGCATTATCTTGCCCTTATCCACATTCAATGTCAGTTGCCACAACTTTGACCATTTTTCTAGTTTACCTATACCATTTGCCATTTTGCTTATCCCTCCTGGAACATTAACCCTGTTACATATCTTAGTAGTGTCAGCAAAAAGATATATCTTCTGCAATATCACTAATAAAAATATTAAAGAGAATGGGTCCAGGTACAGATCCCTGAGGTACCCAACTGGTGACAAGCCCATGCTCGAATATACTCCATTAACTACAACCCTCTGTTGCCTGTCACTCAGCCACTGCCTTGCCCATTCAACAATATTGGAATCCAAACTTCAAGATTTCAGTTTATGGACAAGCCTTCTATGTGCAACAGTGTCAAAATCCTTACTGAAATCTAGGTAAGCAATGTCTACTGCACCACCCTGATCTATTAATTTAGTAACCCAATACACGTTCTATTTCCTAGTTCCCTCTGTACGGCCTGACCACCTGGTTTCTGACGTGCTTACTCCACACTCCAGGTACGGTCTGCCTTACGTTGCTGCCTCATACCTCCCCTACGTTTTTGTTACATGTTTTCCCCAGGTACGTCCTGTCTCGCACTTCGCCCCCCACCTAGTCTAGATGTGGCTGGCTGTCAGAGTCTTAGGTGTCCAATAGAGGTTATCTCCCCCTGGCTTTCTTAGCCTTAGGTTAGTGGTCCCGCGACGCCAACACCCATCCTCATACTCGGAGGTACTACGCCCCTCGGGCCAAATCATAGTTAGTTGCCTCGCATGTGGCATAGAGAGGGCCTACCCTGTCACTCCCATTCTGTCTTATGCTTTACTGGTCACCGAGAGGCTGACACCCCGCCACAACGTTCAGTGGCCACGAAATCCCCTCGCGTCAACGCATAGATAGAGTCTCTCAAGCCGCTTGGCATCTAGCAGGGCCTCACCTGTCACCAACTTAGTTTTAATTGTTTCGCCGCCTTGCGGCACTAGCAAGCTGGCCAGCTCACACTGGTCCTACACTTACTCTGGTCCTTTTTCTTGCTCTGATTTCTCGCTTCTTTCTTTTAGCATGGATCAAGTACCGGAAGGTGGCGAACACTTGTTACTGCCCGACACTCCGGCCAGGTCTGGTACTCCATCTCGCAGGGGAGATTCTGCCACGCCTGCCTCCTTCGGTTCCTGGTTGATTCTTCACCTCATGACAGATTTTCGGAAATGTCAGCTCCCGTTCCCTGCATACACTAGGAAGACCGAACTGTTCTCCATTTTAGATGCTGGACCTTTCTGATGTTTTCACTCCGACCATGTAAGTAAACTCCCATTTACCTGGCTTTCTACGGTCTTCTTAGACCCCGTGAACTTACCACTACTACCATAACCAACCTACAATAATGCCTCAGGAGGTCTCACCTAGTTAATTTGGGAGACTATTATGTACTTACACTTCCTCACACTCGAACTACACATACTCTGTTCATACCACAACCACTACAGAACCTAGACATATTTTTCATACTATGTCCATGTAAGTCATGCTCTTCCTGTTGTTGATTGTAATAAATTCTAGTCTGTATCTTTTTGGCCCTCTTTATTTACAGGCCTACTGCTACGTCGGTTCCGGCACACCTCAACCAACTTTTCCTCTTCTTACACATTGCTCTCCTTACACTCTTGCCTCTGCCTTTTTATGCCCCTACCACAAACGTGAAGGCTTGGCCTGCAGTTGTGGGATGGGCATGGTCCCCTATTTAAGCTCACTACTCACCTCCACCTGTCCCGTTCGTTTCTTAGTGTTGCTTGACCCCACCCTCCTCTCCCTTTTATACTTTTCTCTATTCATTACTTGGTAGGCCCTCTTTATTTACAGGTCTACTGCTACGTTCCCCGCACACCTCAACCGACTTTTCCTCTTCTTACACATTGCTACACAGTCATACTCTCCTTACACTCTTGCCTGGGCCTTTTTATGCCCCTACCACAAGTATAAAACGAACAAGGGAACGTTGGAAAGTATAATACTGAAACTTAAATAAAATAAATAAAAAAATTTAAAAAAATATATACAAAATTAGGTTTCTAATAAACATGTTTTCCTGGTAGGATAATCAAAATCAAATACACATTCACCTTATCAGTGGCTGGAATGGCACACAGTAACATAGTATCAAATTGTAACAAGTATGCCATACCTTCAAAAACAAAAGAAACAAAGGATCTATTAAAGCATATGCCGACAAATCTTTTAAAGATTTTCCCGTGTGGTTTTCAAAATGAACGTAGGAAGTTGGAAAGCAGAATACTGAAATTGACATTGAAAATAAAAAAATAAAAAGCGATTTAGGTTCTTATAAACTTGGTAAGATTCTTCGTTTTTTCCTGCTTTCATTATTTATACATTTTCTGATGCACATTTAAACAGCTACGAATCTCTCAAAAATGTTAGGATTCTGACTGAAACTGGGAATTGGGGTGGGTGGAGAGAGAGAAAATGATTATCTAGCTCCAAGGAGAAAAAAAAAAAAGCAATATACATATATAAATCATAGAAAATGGGATGAATGGTTCTGTTTTTAGGTATAATTATTTCCAAGTGCTTGTATTATTGTTAATGTACTTTATTATGCCTCACAGCAGGACCTGTTTGCTAGTAAAGTGCAGGAGATTAGCCAATAGAAATAAAGAACATAGTCCTGGATAATAAAGGGTGCGGGAGGAAGGGATTGACAAGCTCGTTTGGTTGAAGACATAGTGGCTCTGAAAAGAGCCTTTGGTTGGAGAAATGAAGAGATTGGTCAGGAGAATGGCATTAAGCGCGCTCTCCTCTAATCCTGCGAGCCAGCTGGATGTCTTTGGGCATGATGGTCACTCTCTTGGCGTGGATGGCACACAGGTTGGTATCCTCGAAGAGGCCAACCAGGTAAGCCTCGCTAGCCTCTTGCAAGGCCATGACAGCAGAGCTCTGGAAGCGCAGGTCGGTTTTGAAGTCCTGGGCGATCTCACGGACCAGGCGCTGGAAGGGCAGTTTGCGGATCAGCAGCTCAGTGGATTTCTGATAGCGACGGATTTCCCGAAGAGCTACCGTGCCAGGGCGGTAACGGTGAGGTTTCTTGACACCACCGGTAGCGGGAGCGCTTTTCCTGGCAGCCTTGGTGGCCAGCTGCTTCCTGGGAGCCTTCCCTCCGGTGGATTTACGGGCTGTCTGCTTAGTACGGGCCATTCTGTCAAACTGAGCGTCTCACCTACCACAAGGTTATCAGGAGCTATGGCTAGAAAGCCGCGAGCCCGAGTTCTTTATAGATGAAAGATGGATATGATTGGACACAATGTACCACGCCCCTAACTCTGATAGGAGAGAGACGCTGCCACTTGGAGACAAAAGTGTAGTTTGAAATACTGAGCACAACGCATGCTCTTTCAATGTTACACTGCCATCTAGTGGCCATGTATAGGTACTGCGTTAATTGATTAATTACATAATTCGATCCAGAACTAAGAGATACTATGTGTAATACATACAATCAGTGTAAAAATTAAAAGATTATAATTATGTCTTTAGCTAAATAATTTATCGAGACATATTTACTTTTAATCTCTTTACCTGCATTCCGTGCTATTACAGGATTTGTCTATTATGTATGAAGCAAAGGGAAGGAAAATGAAACATTTTATCAGTAAATGCAGTCTGCACTGAATACTTGCCGGAGCTGCAAATTCGAATACGGTAGAAACCTTTCCCGCTGGCGTTTTTTTTTCTCTAGTTCAAAAATGACTATTCAGCAAATCACCGCAAAGCACAACCTCCTGCATCAGCCAATCAACGACAAGAGCCGCCCAGTGACGGTTTGATTTGTCTATCAGTTCCCCACTCGGTCGTCTCAAGAGACATATAAGAGAAGGCAGCCGTGTTGGGAGCATTCATTGTTCCACTTGTCTCAGCTCAGAATGTCTGGTCGCGGTAAAGGAGGGAAAGGGCTCGGTAAAGGTGGTGCCAAGCGGCACAGGAAGGTGCTCCGTGATAACATCCAGGGGATCACTAAACCGGCTATCCGCCGTTTGGCTCGCAGAGGAGGTGTCAAGCGAATCTCCGGCCTCATTTACGAGGAGACTCGAGGAGTGCTGAAAGTCTTCCTGGAGAACGTTATCCGCGATGCCGTCACATACACCGAGCACGCCAAGAGGAAGACGGTCACCGCCATGGACGTGGTGTACGCGCTGAAACGCCAGGGCCGCACTCTCTACGGTTTCGGAGGTTAAACGTTTCGGCTGATGTTCGATAATTCATTCAAACCAAAGGCTCTTTTCAGAGCCGCCCACTCCTTCCCTCATAAGGCTATAATTCCACCAGGATGGCTCGGCTGTCTCAATGCTCCCTACAACATATTGGAGAACGAGAAATTACAGAGTAGCCTTCCGGTAACACAAACTCCAATGTGTTTCCTATCCATATAATGTTGCCTTATGTTTCCCCGAATATCCTGCTTCGTTTTCTGTTTGAATGCAATGCTCTCATAAAACATGAAATAAGGGCATTGGAGGCTGAGAGGGTTAAAGTCTTCCTTGTTAGTAAGACTAGAATCCTCTCTGCACTAAACTGCAGTCAGTATGTGATCTAAAACGGCCGGAGAGAAAAGCTGCTGTGATCGAAGCAGCCATTCCCGCTTTTTATATGGAAAACATGCTGCATACTGACTTTATACACCTCGAAACAGACCTAAAACTAGACATTCTATACTGTGATAATTATAGTTTGAGGAATCATTAGAATTCTCTAAGCATCACAGTCCATACAAATTATATGGCAGTCGTTTCCACCTGAGTATGAAAGGGTTAAACTATATGCATTTTATCATCACAAAATACTGCTTAATGAAACTGCAATCAGTATGTGGCCAGGAAATGGCGGGAGAGGAAAGTGGAAGAACAAAAAGCTGCTGTGACAGAGCCAGCAGGGGGACTATATCGTGCAGGATTTAAACTTCGCCATTTTGTAACCGACTTTCCCGCTTTAAAAACGCCATGCAGAGAACGCTGAATGTATAAATTTGGTAATAAATACATTATAAGAGGGAAACAGACCCACCAAACTCCTAATTTTAATTTATAAAGTATTCATTGAGATTGATATTGCTGGTTTGATCCATGATATGTATTAAACAAAAAGTAACCATTGCAATCTGTATACACGAGATGGCAGCATTGTATAATTTGTGAGAGAGGAGTGTGAATGGAAACACGTTTCATGTGTAAGCTAGATTGATACATTATAATAGTTTCAGGCTGTTGTATCTTTTAGTATACTTTATAACCAGCAGAATAAATGTTACACTATAGGTTCTGCCATTGAGAGTGTTTTACAATTTATTTTAGCTTGAAGAAGATTTCAAAATTGAAATAGTGTAACGCGACAATCGATTACTTTTTACATTTCGCACATAGAGAATACTCTCGTAATATAGTCACAGCTCTCTCGTGGATTGTGTGGGTGGCTCTTAGAAGAGCCTTTGTGTTATTAGAGTTTGGGTGACGGGTCTTTACTTGGCGCTGGTGTACTTGGTCACTGCCTTGGTGCCCTCAGACACGGCGTGTTTGGCCAGCTCTCCGGGCAGTAAGAGCCGTACAGCGGTCTGGATCTCCCGGGAGGTGATGGTGGAGCGCTTGTTATAGTGAGCCAGACGGGAGGCTTCCCCTGCGATGCGCTCGAAGATATCATTGACAAAGGAGTTCATGATCCCCATGGCCTTGGAGGAGATACCGGTGTCGGGGTGGACCTGTTTCAGCACCTTGTACACGTAGATGGCATAGCTCTCCTTCCTGCTCTTTCTGCGCTTCTTCCCATCCTTCTTCTGGGTCTTGGTCACGGCTTTTTTAGAGCCCTTCTTGGGTGCGGGAGCGGACTTGGCTGGTTCAGGCATGATGATCAGAGAAATCTTACGAAATTTCCAACAGAATAAGGAACACGTTCCCCAGCTGCTCTATATATAGAAGCCCTGGCAGTAAAGCCTGACCTGTGTGCATTTTCTATTGGTTCGTTCAGTAAGAGCATTGAGCATGGAACGCGGTAACCTACAGCGATTGGTTACTTTCTGAGTCGGACGCTGATTGGTGGCTTTAAAATGCAACCAATTAGATTAGAGCTCGCGGTATCTGAGATGGTATAAATAGCCGTGCAGGGGGCGCCAAGGTCTAGACGATAATTCGATTTCGTTTTGAAAATGTCAGGAAGAGGCAAACAGGGCGGCAAAGTCAGGGCTAAAGCCAAGACCCGATCATCCAGAGCAGGTCTGCAGTTCCCAGTCGGCCGTGTCCACAGGCTGCTCAGAAAGGGCAATTATGCCGAGCGGGTTGGAGCCGGAGCTCCGGTCTATCTGGCTGCAGTGCTGGAGTATCTGACCGCCGAGATCCTGGAACTGGCTGGGAATGCAGCCCGAGACAACAAGAAGACCCGCATCATCCCCCGCCATCTGCAGCTCGCTGTGCGCAACGACGAGGAGCTCAACAAACTGCTCGGAGGGGTCACCATAGCCCAGGGTGGGGTATTGCCCAATATCCAGGCTGTTTTACTGCCCAAGAAAACCGACAGCCACAAGCCAGCCAAGAGCAAGTAACTCCACTGTCCCTCAGCTCCCAAACTTACACAAAGGCTCTTTTAAGAGCCACCCACAATCCCCAGAAAGAGCTCACACTGATATATGACTGTATGGAGGTGATCACTGTCTTGCTACATTCTTATACGGTTATTCACTACAGTGACACGTCAAAGGGAATTTAGTATTTAAGGGTCTAATACCTCTTTTTTACAGTCTCTGTAATTCGGCTAACGAACTAAGTGATGCTTTTCAAATTTCCATTAAAACACACCTAGCGGACTTTCCCTTTCTAACCATTGCTATTACTACTTGTTATACACTGGGGAGTCTTTAGTGAAACACAAGAAATCGATCAAAAGCGGATTAATAGTTAAGTCACTATTGTGAACAATAGGAAAGTGCTGCATATCATTATAAGGTGGAAGGAAGTAAAGACTCCAATCCATCCCGATTTTCACACATCGGTAGATTCAATTAAACTTGAGATCTTTTGGGGTTTTTTTGCCTCAATTTTATAATTCAGGTTTTAGTGAATGAGCATGCCTCTCTTTCTACTGGTAATGCAAAAGAGGGCGGCAAATTCCAATTTCAAGTGACTTCCAATCATGCCACAAAAAAAAAAATCTCAACTCCAAAGCCAGTCAGATTTCTCCTAGGTGGGATTTAGTCACACCATATGGCCATGTGGGGGTCCTCTCCTGCTTCAAAATAAGCCAGTATGCCATACGGTGTAACTAAATTCCGTATTGCCAAGATAGGTCTAAGTAAGTAGTATTGTAAGATTTCATGCTGTATTTTGGGATGTGCTCTCCTTCACATGTACAAACCTTTTGGAAATGTATTACTGTTCTGCTTTAATTGTACTACGTTGTTTATTTTGTTTTCCATATTTCTAAACACTAAAAATATAGATGAACCAAAAACCCTCTCCCCTCCCCCTTTAAAAAAAAATAAATAAATATATATTTATTCTTGATGTGGTATCATTCAAGTAAGACACATAAAGTCATAGCTTTCCCATATTTTGTAAATTCTAGTAGGCTTAAATTTGTATACTTTCATATCACTAGAAATGAGGCAAATCTAATCAACATGAGGTTGAGGGTCAATCATCAAAGCCTGGGCCTCCTCCCTATTTTCTTCTCCCTTGCACAGTGGGTCAGCTAACTGCCTCCATCCACACATCAGGACATGCATGCACACATTCACACGGCAAGGGATTTTATATACCACTCGAGATAATATTCTCAAAGCCAAGCGACTTTTTCTAAAAATGGTTTTCACTGAGACCTCATTGTGGGGCTGGACTATTCACGGTCCACAGACCCAACCCATGGGCAGCCTAGATTTCCTTTAAAACAGCCTTCTGTCCTCTAGGTAAGCCCACTGGTGCAAAATGGTAGAGGAGGGGTAGTCTCAATTAGGGTCACTACAGGCCACCTTTCCCACACCTGGCTTACACACAGGTTCCCTCGCCCACAGGCCATCATTCCCAGCTATTTAAATACCCTCCCTCTCACAGGAAAAGTACAACATTAACTTTCACAAGGTAAGTACAAAAGAAAAAATGCATTACTGTAAAACCAAAAATAAAAGCAGGTTGTGTCAAATAGACAGTGTGTCTGGGAAAACAAACAGCCCCAATGCAACCCATATGCCAGGCCGGGTGGTTTATAGAGGGTCTTGGCTCTTCTCCTCACCACCTCGTCTCAGACTGATTACGGCTTTGGGTGGATCTACATTCACCCTCGATAGTCGTAGAGGCGTCAATTGAAGGGTGCAAGTGACTCTCCAGCCGACAGTGTTGACACAGAATCTCCTTGAGGCACCCACCACCAGAGTACCTGCATCTTCGCCACTCCATCAGGACGGAGAATGGCAAATCATCAAATATTTTATTTATTTTTTAAATTCTTTATTTTTGTTGAGGCATGTGATTATGGGGGTACAGAAAAAAGAGAGGGAGACGTTCAAGAGTTGTACAGGATGGGGTCGTCATAACATATTGACAAAGTCTCCTATGATTATCAACCTCATTTTATATATATATAGTAACATGCTGTGGCTAAATACTGTTATCTCTTGCTTTAATACTGTAATCTCTCGCATTGATACTGTTTCCTCTCGCTTTAATATTGTTATCTCTCGCTTTAATACTGTTATCTCTCGCCTTAATACGGTTATCTCTCGCTTTAATACGGTTATCTCTCGCTTTAATACGGTTGTCTTCTCGACTTAATACTGTCAACGTATAGTAGCTTACATGCAAGGCTGTACTCGGTTGGGACAGGTTAATTATTAAACGTTAGGTTACATGCTAGACAGACATATTATATAATAAAGACCACTGACTACCAATTGTATTGTAGTCAAGGATAGCTATAACAAAATGAGGGTATGTTAGGCTAGGTGATATACAGTGCTCTGCATTAATGTTAGGTACACACAAATATATGTATATTAACAGCCGCATAGTTACTCTTTCAGGAGATGGAATTACCCTTGTGAGTACACTTTTGATGGGCAGTCAGTGGTCGCCTGCCAAGGGACCCCCCTAAATATATCTCGAAGCATTTAAATAAAAGGGGATATAAGGACTGCTATGGTAGTTATAGTCCCGATGTGTGTCATGTTCGTATGGTGGCAGTCCCTGTATGGGCGATCCAGACGAGTGTCTGTCTTAGGCGGGAAAAGAGTCCCTGTTGCCGTGCCGATCATCGTGTACAGTATGGTGGCTGTAGGTGGTTAATCCGCGTTCGTTGGCCCGCATGCAGTGTGGAAGGTAAGGTTAAGTTGTTGTCCCTCTGTAGTGAGACTAGTGGGGTATGAGGATGTGCTCGCCTGTTCCTGCTTGGCGTCCTTCGGCAGTCCGTCCTTGAGAAGTCAGAAGGGAGGGTGCCTCAGTCAGCCCTCGGGCATGGATAGCTGGGCATGCAGTCTCCGCCATTTTAAAGGTGGACTCTGCGCTCTGTGGTCTCTTGTGAAGGTGCCGCTTCTAGCCGGTGCTGCCCGCAAGTTTATTCTGTGCAGGGGGAGCGGTGTGGGTCGCTTCTGAGCCTCACTGCCGGTTTTGGTGCCAGCATCCTTGGTCTCCGCCATCTTGCACGCTGCGCTTTGGTGCTGGATCCAGGCGGCCCTGCTGCTGCTCCCGGGATGGTCGGGGCATGCGGGGGTGGGGACCGGGATCACCCCCCCGGTCCATGGGGGGGGGGAACGGGGCCAAAGCTCCACGGGTCTGGCTCCTGTCTGAGCACCGATGAGCAGGATAGCGGGGCAGCGACCGTCTGCCCCACTCACCGCCGGAGTAGGCCTCGTTGATGCCAGTGAGGATTCATCCCCCAGGGGACTGAAACCGGTCGGGCCAGCCTCACCCTGGGTCCGGTACTCTCCACCCGATGTGTTTCACTGATTTTTGTCAACTTTTTATGCCAAAATAAACTGATTGCTTGTTCTTCCGTTGTAAATTTCGGGAGCTGGTCTGACATGCGACCATCTCGCTCGGCGGCCTGGCCCTGCCCCCATCATCAAATATTTTAATATGAAAGTCCTCCATATCAACAGTGGAGTGGGCATCTGGGCCCACTGTTTCTTGTGCCCCTCAGGACCAGATATTTTTATGTCGATGTTGTGCTTCCAGTGATGGTACTGTGCGGTTAAGCCTCTGGACCTGTTGGGAGATCTTATCGTTTGTGTATGGGTCACAGTCAGTAGTCCCTCTCGTTCCTCCTCTCGGTATTTAACGTCGCTAATGAGTCGATTCAGGCTGCCTATTTCAGTTTGCTTTCTGCTAGGTCTGCTTTCCTAACCGCTTGTAGATCCTACAGGAGCTTTTCAATGTTCCCTTTAGCGGAGGGTGATGTGGCGGTATACCCTCTCGAGAATGGGTTACTACCGCCTGTGGTCGCCCCTTCCTAGTTGTGCCCAGTCCTAGAGTGATTATAGCTGCAAACCAGTGATTATAGTATTTTGCAGGAAGGCAAGCGTGGTATCACCCAAACACTAGTCGAGACTTAGGGAAGGGTAAACAAGAACTGTTTATTGTAGGAAAGATACAAAGTATTTATGCACAGGCATCGCTGTGTCTGGGAGATAATGGTATCTCCCGGACACAGGAAGCCGAACACACAAAAAACCCAAAACTCACCCAATACAGTAACACAACCCCATGCCATACATCACCAAATAGCTCCTGGTCCCAGCTATAATCCCTGCAAATAGCGGGGCGATCGGATGTACAGAGCCAGAGAAATCATCATATAAAGTCTGGGCTTAACACTCTGTACATTCTCACAAATAGTTCCACTTGGTTTAGGCCTGTAGAGTCAAACTACACGCCTAAACCATGCAGCAACCAATCAGCACTCACAGAGGGGAGGAGTTACAAGCTAAGCCCTTGAGGGCTCGCCGACCAATCGTGATAAATGGCGCAAACAAGTTTGAATGGCAGCTCCTTCTCCTATTGGTTGGCATGGATTTCCCAACCCAAGGTAAGCTTACCCCCAAGGGTACAATTCAGCTCCCATGGAGTTATGAAAAAAATATTGTGCAATAGCGGAATTGACTTCCGCATGGCTGATTCAGGGCAGTTGCCCGATGTGCATGACATAATGGAAGTCAAATTGAGACAGAAATGTTCCATCTAGTGATTTGCTGCCGCATTCACGGCTTGCCAACTACTCGCGATGTAGCCCCACTTTCTAGTCGCATGTCTCTGCACCCTCATCAAGTGGCTCTGCTGCTCCTTCACAATGTCACTGTCCCATTGTCCACACTGTCACTGTCCCACACTGTCAGACTACTCCCTCTCCCACAATATAACTGCCCCAAGTTGTCACACTGCCCCCTCCATCACATTGTCACTGTCCCATTGCCCACAGTGTCACTGTCCCACTGCCCCACACTGTTAGACTACTCCCTCCCCCACAATGTCACTTACCCAAGCTGTCACACTGCCGCCTCCAAACACACACTGTCCCCTCCACCACAATGTCACAGGCCCCAAGCTGTCGCACTGCCAACTCCCAACATACACTGTCACGCTGCCCCCTCCACCACAATGTCACTGCCGCAAGCTGTCACACTGCCACTCCCAACACACACTGTCCCCTACACCACAATGTCACTGCCCCACTCCTACAATGTCATTGTCCCACACTGTCACACTGCCTCACACTGTCATTGCCCCACACTATCAGACTACTCCCTCCCCCACAATGGCACTGCCCCAAGTTGTCACACTACCCCCTCACACACACTGTCACACTACACCCTCCACATACTGTCACTGCCTCCCTCGGCCCCACACCCCACTACCTCAACCCTATAACCCCCAGCCCTCCACACAGCACCCCATGGCTACCACAGTAGAGCCACATCGCACCAACCCTCGCTGTTTACCCTTGTAAACAGCCCAGGCATTACAGGAACAACTGCCCCCAGCAAATCCGGATGGAGTGGAACTGACCCCCATCTAACCAGCCCTGAGCCGGAGCCCACTGTGAAGAGGGAAACCGTTACGGGGGTGGTCCAGGCGCAACCCAGGAAATTTGGCCAGTGCTTCATGAGATGGCCCCGGTACAAGCTGTGGAGGACAGCCATGCCGAGCATAGGCAAGTTGTCAAAATAAATGGCAAGGAGGCTCAGGGGCTAAGAGACACGAGGGGCACTCTGACCCTAGTACAGCCGCACCAGGTTAGCACCACGGCAAATACCGGCCGGACTGTGGCTGGTAGAGTCGCCGGCGGAGCCATCAATACACAGAGGTCGGCATCATGCAAGACTTACCGGCAGAGGTGTGAATACATACACACACACACACACAGATTTCTGAATGCACACAGGCGTTGCTGAATGCACACAGGCTGATTTATACACGTACACACAGACTGCTGAGTCCATACACACAGACATACAGACATACAGACTGCTGAGTCCATACACACACACACAGACATACAGACTGCTGAGTACAGACACAGACTGCTGAGTCCATATACACACACAGACTGCTGAGTCCATACACAGACACACACACACACAGACTGCTGAGTCCATACACAGACACACACACACACATACTGCTGATTCCATACACACACACAGACTGCTGAGTCCATACACACACACACACAGACATACAGACTGCTGAGTCCATACACACACACACAGACATACAGACTGCTGAGTACAGACACAGACTGCTGAGTCCATATACACACACAGACTGCTGAGTCCATACACAGACACACACACACAGACTGCTGAGTCCATACACAGACACACACACACACACACACACACATACTGCTGATTCCATACACACACACAGACTGCTGAGTCCACACACACACACACACATACACAGACTGCTGAGTCCATACACCCACAGACTGCTGAGTCCATACACCCACAGACTGCTGAATCCATACACACGCACAGACTGCTGAGTCCATACACCCACAGACACACAGGCTGCTGAGTCCATACACAGGCAGAGACTGCTGAGTCCATAAACACACACACACACACACACACACACAGATTGTTGAGTCTTTACACACATACAGACTGCTGAGTTCATACACACACACAGACTGCTGAGTCCATACACACACACACAAACACACACACACAGACTGCTGAGTCCTTACACACACACAGACTGCTGAGTAGGACTGCCATCAGAAATTTTAGGGCCCCTGACACAGATCAAGATCTGGGCCCCCGGGGCCAGCACCAAGTCCGCCCACAAGGATGAAGTGTGTGTGTATAGTGGATGTAGAATGTGTGTCATGGATGCAGTGTGTATAGTGGATGTAGAATGTGTGTAGTGGATGCGGTATTTGTGTCATGGATGCAGTGTGTATAGTGGATGCAGTATGTGTGTCATGGATGCAGTGTGTATAGTGGATGCAGATTGTACATTTAGTGTAATGTATGTAATGTTTGTATGCATGCATTAGATGCAGAGTGTGTGTGTAGTGAATGTAGGTGTGTATAGTGAATGCAGAGTGTGTGTTTTTGTAGTGGATGTAGTGTGTATAGTGAATGTAGTGTGTATAGTGAATGTAGTGTGTTTGTAGTGAGTGCAAAGTGTGTTTAGTAAATGTAAAATGCAACTAGTGAGTGCAACGTGTGTATAGTGAATGCAGTGTGTGTGTGTTTGTGTGTAGTGCAAAGTGTGTTTAATGAATGTAGTGTGTGTGTGTGTGTAGTACCGAGCGTGTTTAGTAAATGTAGTGTGTAGTGAGTGAAATGTGTGTGTATAGTGAATGTAGTGTGTGTGTGTGTAGTGCAAAGTGTGCTTAGTGAATGTAGTGCAAAGTGTGTTTAGTGAATGTAGTGTGTGTGTAGGGCAGAGTGTGTTTAGTGAATGTAGTGTGAGTATGTGTAGTGCAGAATGTGTTTAGTGAATGTAGTGTGTGTAGTGCAAAATGTGTATAGTGAATGTAGTGTGTGTGTGTAGAGCAAAATGTGTATAGTGAATGTAGTGTGTAGCGCAAAGTGTGTTTAGTGAATGTAGTGTGTGTGTAGTGCACAGTGTGTTTAGTAAATGTAGTGTTTGTAGTGAGTGCAGAGTGTGTTTAGTGAATGTAGTGTATGTGTAGTGCAGAGTATGTTTAGTGAATGTAGTGTGTGTGTGTGTGTGTAGTGCAGAGTGTGTTTAGTGAATGTAGTGTGTGTGTAGTGCAGAGTGTGTTTAGTGAACCTAGTATGTGTGTGTGTGTAGTATTTTTTTTATTTGTGTGTGTATATTTCAATTTTATTCCCCCCTCCCTGGTTCTTACCATGCCAGGGAGGGGGGAGATCGCATTCCCTGTTGGTCCAGTGGCATGGTGGAGGGTGCCAGCCGCGGTACATTGAAGAGGGGGCCCAGCAACACACACTGTCTTCCTTTCCAGCTCCCCTCTGACTAACTCTCGCGAGACAGGCCTGCGTGCTGTGCGCTCTGGCGGCCGCAGGAAAGTTAGACAGAGAGCAGCTGGAAAGGAGGACAGAGTGTGCTGCTTTGCCCCCCTCTGCAATGTACAGGTAGCAGGGCGCCCTCTGTGCACGTATATATAGCGAAAATCGCTAGATATATATATGTGCACATAATGAATGTGGGGCTCGGGCCCCCCAGGACCGCCGGGCCCATGACAACCGTTATGGTTGTCATGCCCTGATGGCGGCCCTGCTGCTGAGTCCAAACACACACACACACACACACACAGACTGCTGAGTCCAAACACACACACAGACTGCTGAGTCCATACACACATACACACACACACAGACTGATGAGTCCATACACATTCTGCTGAGTCCATACACACACACACACACACACACACAGACGGCTGAGTCCATACACACACACACACACAGACTGCTGAGTCCATACACACACACACACACACACACACACAGACTGCTGAGTCCATATACACACACACACGCACACACACAGACTGCTGAGTCCATATACACATACACACACACACACACACACAGACTGATGAGTCCATACACAGACTGCTGAGTCCATACACACATACACACACACACAGACTGATGAGTCCATACACAGACTGCTGGGTCCATACACACACACACACACACACACACAGACTGCTGAGTCCATACACACACACACACAGACTGCTGAGTCCATACACACACACACACACACACACAGACTGCTGAGTCTATACACACACACACAGACTGCTGAGTCCATACACACACACACACACACACACACAGACTGCTGAGTCCATACACAGACACACACACACACACACACAGACGGCTGAGTCCATACACACACACACACAGACTGCTGAGTCCATACACACACACACACACACACAGACTGATGAGTCCATACACACACAGACTGCTGAGTCCATACACACACACACAGACTGATGAGTCCATACACACACAGACTGCTGAGTCCATACACACACACACACACACACACAGAGACTGCTGAGTCCATACACACACACACACGCACACACACAGACTGCTGAGTCCATATACACACGCACACACACAGACTGCTGAGTCCATACACACACACACACAGACTGCTGAGCCCACACACACACACACACACAGACTGCTGAGTCCATACACACACACACAAGCTTCCTCACTAGCAGAGACACACACACACCTGAGCACATCAAGCCTACCTGTTGCTGGGGGTCAGACACTCAGACATCTTCTGGCCTTTGCAGAGCAGCAGCATGGGCTGCTGCTTAACGGCAGGGGCGGGGCTTATTTTCGGGAAGTGGGGCTTCATTTGGGGCGCGGCCTGTGCCGGGGAGCCTGTCAGTGCTCCCTCCGGCCACAGACAGCCCCCAGCACCGCTCCAGCTCCTCTCTCCTGTTACAGCCCGAGGGAATCGAATTTAAACACATGGACAGCAGGTTGCTGGCATTTGAGGGGGCCCAAGGGGGGGCACAGCATGATGTAGGGGGGGGGCATGCCCACCCCCAGCGACACCACTGTAGCCTGTTGCGGCTAAGGCTTTCTTCAGCGCGGCCAGTGACACACCTCCGAAACTCAAGAAGTATGAACGCAGTCACTGAGTGCTATATCCACATGATCCCACTTGCTTGCCCGCATGGCTTTCACGTTCCCCTGTGGGGCATCGCCCTACCTGCTCCTAAAGGAGCCATAATCACTAGCCGGGGAAGCTGGCCAGGCATGAGGCTCCTGGATCCTCCCTGGACAGTGATTATGGCTCCTTCAGGAGCAGGTAGGGCGTTCCCCTGCAGGGGAACCTGAAAACTATGCAGGCATTCAAGTGGTCACATGTGGGTATGGCGCCCTTTCTACCCATTTGCCGGCGAAACACCTCCCCTCCCTGAGTGCCAATTGGTGCAAATTGGTTCATGGCCTTTCTCCTGATTGGCCATCACGTGGTTGAGATGCAAAGTTTGAATCCACCGGACAAAATCAAGTGATTCTGTGGAGCTATTTTCGGGTATGTACAGAGTCTCAAGCCCAGACTTTGTACGATGATTTCTCGGGCTCTGCACATCCGATAGCTCCGCTATTTGCAGGGATCATAGCTGAGACCAGGCGCTATTGTATGGCATGTAGGGTTGTGTTACTGTACAGTGTGTATTTTTGTGGTTTTGGTGTGTTCGGCTTCCTGTGTCTTGAGATACCATTATCTCCGAGAGACAGCGACGCTTGGGCGGGCTTATGTTTTCATGTTGCTAGGGGTCTGTGCATAAAGACTGTGTATCTTGCCTGAAATAAACAGGGTTTTTTTCGCCCTTCACTAGGTCTCGAATAGTGTTTGGGTGATACCACGATTGCCCTTCTGCAAGCGGCTATAATCACTGGCTAGCAGCTCTAATCCCTCTAGGGCTGGGCACAACATGGAAGGAGCGACCACAGGCAGTAGTAACCCATCCTCGAGAGTATACCGCTACACCACTCTCAACAACATTCAGACGTCTATGAGGCAGGTGTTTGTTAATACCCCAAAAGAGGCGTTTTTTGACGGGGTTTGTCAGCAACGGGGCCGTGCCACCGGCTGCTTTTGGTCTTCAAGCTCCTGAAATATTGTGCAATCACCTTCGTTATTATTATTGTTAAGGGTTCCTAGGCTATTGTCGCCGTTCTGTACAATGGCATGGGCAGTTCCCTCTTTCTACTGCCAATACCTCTCCCTATACAACCAAACATTCTGCAAGCACTCCCTGCTGCTCTATAGCATTGTCTTCCTACCTTTGAGTCATCAGAAATAATCTTATGTCCAAGATGCATTATCTTGCCCTTATCCACATTCAATGTCAGTTGCCACAACTTTGACCATTTTTCTAGTTTACCTATACCATTTGCCATTTTGCTTATCCCTCCTGGAACATTAACCCTGTTACATATCTTAGTAGTGTCAGCAAAAAGATATATCTTCTGCAATATCACTAATAAAAATATTAAAGAGAATGGGTCCAGGTACAGATCCCTGAGGTACCCAACTGGTGACAAGCCCATGCTCGAATATACTCCATTAACTACAACCCTCTGTTGCCTGTCACTCAGCCACTGCCTTGCCCATTCAACAATATTGGAATCCAAACTTCAAGATTTCAGTTTATGGACAAGCCTTCTATGTGCAACAGTGTCAAAATCCTTACTGAAATCTAGGTAAGCAATGTCTACTGCACCACCCTGATCTATTAATTTAGTAACCCAATACACGTTCTATTTCCTAGTTCCCTCTGTACGGCCTGACCACCTGGTTTCTGACGTGCTTACTCCACACTCCAGGTACGGTCTGCCTTACGTTGCTGCCTCATACCTCCCCTACGTTTTTGTTACATGTTTTCCCCAGGTACGTCCTGTCTCGCACTTCGCCCCCCACCTAGTCTAGATGTGGCTGGCTGTCAGAGTCTTAGGTGTCCAATAGAGGTTATCTCCCCCTGGCTTTCTTAGCCTTAGGTTAGTGGTCCCGCGACGCCAACGCCCATCCTCATACTCGGAGGTACTACGCCCCTCGGGCCAAATCATAGTTAGTTGCCTCGCATGTGGCATAGAGAGGGCCTACCCTGTCACTCCCATTCTGTCTTATGCTTTACTGGTCACCGAGAGGCTGACACCCCGCCACAACGTTCAGTGGCCACGAAATCCCCTCGCGTCAACGCATAGATAGAGTCTCTCAAGCCGCTTGGCATCTAGCAGGGCCTCACCTGTCACCAACTTAGTTTTAATTGTTTCGCCGCCTTGCGGCACTAGCAAGCTGGCCAGCTCACACTGGTCCTACACTTACTCTGGTCCTTTTTCTTGCTCTGATTTCTCGCTTCTTTCTTTTAGCATGGATCAAGTACCGGAAGGTGGCGAACACTTGTTACTGCCCGACACTCCGGCCAGGTCTGGTACTCCATCTCGCAGGGGAGATTCTGCCACGCCTGCCTCCTTCGGTTCCTGGTTGATTCTTCACCTCATGACAGATTTTCGGAAATGTCAGCTCCCGTTCCCTGCATACACTAGGAAGACCGAACTGTTCTCCATTTTAGATGCTGGACCTTTCTGATGTTTTCACTCCGACCATGTAAGTAAACTCCCATTTACCTGGCTTTCTACGGTCTTCTTAGACCCCGTGAACTTACCACTACTACCATAACCAACCTACAATAATGCCTCAGGAGGTCTCACCTAGTTAATTTGGGAGACTATTATGTACTTACACTTCCTCACACTCGAACTACACATACTCTGTTCATACCACAACCACTACAGAACCTAGACATATTTTTCATACTATGTCCATGTAAGTCATGCTCTTCCTGTTGTTGATTGTAATAAATTCTAGTCTGTATCTTTTTGGCCCTCTTTATTTACAGGCCTACTGCTACGTCGGTTCCGGCACACCTCAACCAACTTTTCCTCTTCTTACACATTGCTCTCCTTACACTCTTGCCTCTGCCTTTTTATGCCCCTACCACAAATGTGAAGGCTTGGCCTGCAGTTGTGGGATGGGCATGGTCCCCTATTTAAGCTCACTACTCACCTCCACCTGTCCCGTTCGTTTCTTAGTGTTGCTTGACCCCACCCTCCTCTCCCTTTTATACTTTTCTCTATTCATTACTTGGTAGGCCCTCTTTATTTACAGGTCTACTGCTACGTTCCCCGCACACCTCAACCGACTTTTCCTCTTCTTACACATTGCTACACAGTCATACTCTCCTTACACTCTTGCCTGGGCCTTTTTATGCCCCTACCACAAGTATAAAACGAACAAGGGAACGTTGGAAAGTATAATACTGAAACTTAAATAAAATAAATAAAAAAATTTAAAAAAATATATACAAAATTAGGTTTCTAATAAACATGTTTTCCTGGTAGGATAATCAAAATCAAATACACATTCACCTTATCAGTGGCTGGAATGGCACACAGTAACATAGTATCAAATTGTAACAAGTATGCCATACCTTCAAAAACAAAAGAAACAAAGGATCTATTAAAGCATATGCCGACAAATCTTTTAAAGATTTTCCCGTGTGGTTTTCAAAATGAACGTAGGAAGTTGGAAAGCAGAATACTGAAATTGACATTGAAAATAAAAAAATAAAAAGCGATTTAGGTTCTTATAAACTTGGTAAGATTCTTCGTTTTTTCCTGCTTTCATTATTTATACATTTTCTGATGCACATTTAAACAGCTACGAATCTCTCAAAAATGTTAGGATTCTGACTGAAACTGGGAATTGGGGTGGGTGGAGAGAGAGAAAATGATTATCTAGCTCCAAGGAGAAAAAAAAAAAGCAATATACATATATAAATCATAGAAAATGGGATGAATGGTTCTGTTTTTAGGTATAATTATTTCCAAGTGCTTGTATTATTGTTAATGTACTTTATTATGCCTCACAGCAGGACCTGTTTGCTAGTAAAGTGCAGGAGATTAGCCAATAGAAATAAAGAACATAGTCCTGGATAATAAAGGGTGCGGGAGGAAGGGATTGACAAGCTCGTTTGGTTGAAGACATAGTGGCTCTGAAAAGAGCCTTTGGTTGGAGAAATGAAGAGATTGGTCAGGAGAATGGCATTAAGCGCGCTCTCCTCTAATCCTGCGAGCCAGCTGGATGTCTTTGGGCATGATGGTCACTCTCTTGGCGTGGATGGCACACAGGTTGGTATCCTCGAAGAGGCCAACCAGGTAAGCCTCGCTAGCCTCTTGCAAGGCCATGACAGCAGAGCTCTGGAAGCGCAGGTCGGTTTTGAAGTCCTGGGCGATCTCACGGACCAGGCGCTGGAAGGGCAGTTTGCGGATCAGCAGCTCAGTGGATTTCTGATAGCGACGGATTTCCCGAAGAGCTACCGTGCCAGGGCGGTAACGGTGAGGTTTCTTGACACCACCGGTAGCGGGAGCGCTTTTCCTGGCAGCCTTGGTGGCCAGCTGCTTCCTGGGAGCCTTCCCTCCGGTGGATTTACGGGCTGTCTGCTTAGTACGGGCCATTCTGTCAAACTGAGCGTCTCACCTACCACAAGGTTATCAGGAGCTATGGCTAGAAAGCCGCGAGCCCGAGTTCTTTATAGATGAAAGATGGATATGATTGGACACAATGTACCACGCCCCTAACTCTGATAGGAGAGAGACGCTGCCACTTGGAGACAAAAGTGTAGATTGAAATACTGAGCACAACGCATGCTCTTTCAATGTTACACTGCCATCTAGTGGCCATGTATAGGTACTGCGTTAATTGATTAATTACATAATTCGATCCAGAACTAAGAGATACTATGTGTAATACATACAATCAGTGTAAAAATTAAAAGATTATAATTATGTCTTTAGCTAAATAATTTATCGAGACATATTTACTTTTAATCTCTTTACCTGCATTCCGTGCTATTACAGGATTTGTCTATTATGTATGAAGCAAAGGGAAGGAAAATGAAACATTTTATCAGTAAATGCAGTCTGCACTGAATACTTGCCGGAGCTGCAAATTCGAATACGGTAGAAACCTTTCCCGCTGGCGTTTTTTTTTCTCTAGTTCAAAAATGACTATTCAGCAAATCACCGCAAAGCACAACCTCCTGCATCAGCCAATCAACGACAAGAGCCGCCCAGTGACGGTTTGATTTGTCTATCAGTTCCCCACTCGGTCGTCTCAAGAGACATATAAGAGAAGGCAGCCGTGTTGGGAGCATTCATTGTTCCACTTGTCTCAGCTCAGAATGTCTGGTCGCGGTAAAGGAGGGAAAGGGCTCGGTAAAGGTGGTGCCAAGCGGCACAGGAAGGTGCTCCGTGATAACATCCAGGGGATCACTAAACCGGCTATCCGCCGTTTGGCTCGCAGAGGAGGTGTCAAGCGAATCTCCGGCCTCATTTACGAGGAGACTCGAGGAGTGCTGAAAGTCTTCCTGGAGAACGTTATCCGCGATGCCGTCACATACACCGAGCACGCCAAGAGGAAGACGGTCACCGCCATGGACGTGGTGTACGCGCTGAAACGCCAGGGCCGCACTCTCTACGGTTTCGGAGGTTAAACGTTTCGGCTGATGTTCGATAATTCATTCAAACCAAAGGCTCTTTTCAGAGCCGCCCACTCCTTCCCTCATAAGGCTATAATTCCACCAGGATGGCTCGGCTGTCTCAATGCTCCCTACAACATATTGGAGAACGAGAAATTACAGAGTAGCCTTCCGGTAACACAAACTCCAATGTGTTTCCTATCCATATAATGTTGCCTTATGTTTCCCCGAATATCCTGCTTCGTTTTCTGTTTGAATGCAATGCTCTCATAAAACATGAAATAAGGGCATTGGAGGCTGAGAGGGTTAAAGTCTTCCTTGTTAGTAAGACTAGAATCCTCTCTGCACTAAACTGCAGTCAGTATGTGATCTAAAACGGCCGGAGAGAAAAGCTGCTGTGATCGAAGCAGCCATTCCCGCTTTTTATATGGAAAACATGCTGCATACTGACTTTATACACCTCGAAACAGACCTAAAACTAGACATTCTATACTGTGATAATTGTAGTTTGAGGAATCATTAGAATTCTCTAAGCATCACAGTCCATACAAATTATATGGCAGTCGTTTCCACCTGAGTATGAAAGGGTTAAACTATATGCATTTTATCATCACAAAATACTGCTTAATGAAACTGCAATCAGTATGTGGCCAGGAAATGGCGGGAGAGGAAAGTGGAAGAACAAAAAGCTGCTGTGACAGAGCCAGCAGGGGGACTATATCGTGCAGGATTTAAACTTCGCCATTTTGTAACCGACTTTCCCGCTTTAAAAACGCCATGCAGAGAACGCTGAATGTATAAATTTGGTAATAAATACATTATAAGAGGGAAACAGACCCACCAAACTCCTAATTTTAATTTATAAAGTATTCATTGAGATTGATATTGCTGGTTTGATCCATGATATGTATTAAACAAAAAGTAACCATTGCAATCTGTATACACGAGATGGCAGCATTGTATAATTTGTGAGAGAGGAGTGTGAATGGAAACACGTTTCATGTGTAAGCTAGATTGATACATTATAATAGTTTCAGGCTGTTGTATCTTTTAGTATACTTTATAACCAGCAGAATAAATGTTACACTATAGGTTCTGCCATTGAGAGTGTTTTACAATTTATTTTAGCTTGAAGAAGATTTCAAAATTGAAATAGTGTAACGCGACAATCGATTACTTTTTACATTTCGCACATAGAGAATACTCTCGTAATATAGTCACAGCTCTCTCGTGGATTGTGTGGGTGGCTCTTAGAAGAGCCTTTGTGTTATTAGAGTTTGGGTGACGGGTCTTTACTTGGCGCTGGTGTACTTGGTCACTGCCTTGGTGCCCTCAGACACGGCGTGTTTGGCCAGCTCTCCGGGCAGTAAGAGCCGTACAGCGGTCTGGATCTCCCGGGAGGTGATGGTGGAGCGCTTGTTATAGTGAGCCAGACGGGAGGCTTCCCCTGCGATGCGCTCGAAGATATCATTGACAAAGGAGTTCATGATCCCCATGGCCTTGGAGGAGATACCGGTGTCGGGGTGGACCTGTTTCAGCACCTTGTACACGTAGATGGCATAGCTCTCCTTCCTGCTCTTTCTGCGCTTCTTCCCATCCTTCTTCTGGGTCTTGGTCACGGCTTTTTTAGAGCCCTTCTTGGGTGCGGGAGCGGACTTGGCTGGTTCAGGCATGATGATCAGAGAAATCTTACGAAATTTCCAACAGAATAAGGAACACGTTCCCCAGCTGCTCTATATATAGAAGCCCTGGCAGTAAAGCCTGACCTGTGTGCATTTTCTATTGGTTCGTTCAGTAAGAGCATTGAGCATGGAACGCGGTAACCTACAGCGATTGGTTACTTTCTGAGTCGGACGCTGATTGGTGGCTTTAAAATGCAACCAATTAGATTAGAGCTCGCGGTATCTGAGATGGTATAAATAGCCGTGCAGGGGGCGCCAAGGTCTAGACGATAATTCGATTTCGTTTTGAAAATGTCAGGAAGAGGCAAACAGGGCGGCAAAGTCAGGGCTAAAGCCAAGACCCGATCATCCAGAGCAGGTCTGCAGTTCCCAGTCGGCCGTGTCCACAGGCTGCTCAGAAAGGGCAATTATGCCGAGCGGGTTGGAGCCGGAGCTCCGGTCTATCTGGCTGCAGTGCTGGAGTATCTGACCGCCGAGATCCTGGAACTGGCTGGGAATGCAGCCCGAGACAACAAGAAGACCCGCATCATCCCCCGCCATCTGCAGCTCGCTGTGCGCAACGACGAGGAGCTCAACAAACTGCTCGGAGGGGTCACCATAGCCCAGGGTGGGGTATTGCCCAATATCCAGGCTGTTTTACTGCCCAAGAAAACCGACAGCCACAAGCCAGCCAAGAGCAAGTAACTCCACTGTCCCTCAGCTCCCAAACTTACACAAAGGCTCTTTTAAGAGCCACCCACAATCCCCAGAAAGAGCTCACACTGATATATGACTGTATGGAGGTGATCACTGTCTTGCTACATTCTTATACGGTTATTCACTACAGTGACACGTCAAAGGGAATTTAGTATTTAAGGGTCTAATACCTCTTTTTTACAGTCTCTGTAATTCGGCTAACGAACTAAGTGATGCTTTTCAAATTTCCATTAAAACACACCTAGCGGACTTTCCCTTTCTAACCATTGCTATTACTACTTGTTATACACTGGGGAGTCTTTAGTGAAACACAAGAAATCGATCAAAAGCGGATTAATAGTTAAGTCACTATTGTGAACAATAGGAAAGTGCTGCATATCATTATAAGGTGGAAGGAAGTAAAGACTCCAATCCATCCCGATTTTCACACATCGGTAGATTCAATTAAACTTGAGATCTTTTGGGGTTTTTTTGCCTCAATTTTATAATTCAGGTTTTAGTGAATGAGCATGCCTCTCTTTCTACTGGTAATGCAAAAGAGGGCGGCAAATTCCAATTTCAAGTGACTTCCAATCATGCCACAAAAAAAAAAATCTCAACTCCAAAGCCAGTCAGATTTCTCCTAGGTGGGATTTAGTCACACCATATGGCCATGTGGGGGTCCTCTCCTGCTTCAAAATAAGCCAGTATGCCATACGGTGTAACTAAATTCCGTATTGCCAAGATAGGTCTAAGTAAGTAGTATTGTAAGATTTCATGCTGTATTTTGGGATGTGCTCTCCTTCACATGTACAAACCTTTTGGAAATGTATTACTGTTCTGCTTTAATTGTACTACGTTGTTTATTTTGTTTTCCATATTTCTAAACACTAAAAATATAGATGAACCAAAAACCCTCTCCCCTCCCCCTTTAAAAAAAAATAAATAAATATATATTTATTCTTGATGTGGTATCATTCAAGTAAGACACATAAAGTCATAGCTTTCCCATATTTTGTAAATTCTAGTAGGCTTAAATTTGTATACTTTCATATCACTAGAAATGAGGCAAATCTAATCAACATGAGGTTGAGGGTCAATCATCAAAGCCTGGGCCTCCTCCCTATTTTCTTCTCCCTTGCACAGTGGGTCAGCTAACTGCCTCCATCCACACATCAGGACATGCATGCACACATTCACACGGCAAGGGATTTTATATACCACTCGAGATAATATTCTCAAAGCCAAGCGACTTTTTCTAAAAATGGTTTTCACTGAGACCTCATTGTGGGGCTGGACTATTCACGGTCCACAGACCCAACCCATGGGCAGCCTAGATTTCCTTTAAAACAGCCTTCTGTCCTCTAGGTAAGCCCACTGGTGCAAAATGGTAGAGGAGGGGTAGTCTCAATTAGGGTCACTACAGGCCACCTTTCCCACACCTGGCTTACACACAGGTTCCCTCGCCCACAGGCCATCATTCCCAGCTATTTAAATACCCTCCCTCTCACAGGAAAAGTACAACATTAACTTTCACAAGGTAAGTACAAAAGAAAAAATGCATTACTGTAAAACCAAAAATAAAAGCAGGTTGTGTCAAATAGACAGTGTGTCTGGGAAAACAAACAGCCCCAATGCAACCCATATGCCAGGCCGGGTGGTTTATAGAGGGTCTTGGCTCTTCTCCTCACCACCTCGTCTCAGACTGATTACGGCTTTGGGTGGATCTACATTCACCCTCGATAGTCGTAGAGGCGTCAATTGAAGGGTGCAAGTGACTCTCCAGCCGACAGTGTTGACACAGAATCTCCTTGAGGCACCCACCACCAGAGTACCTGCATCTTCGCCACTCCATCAGGACGGAGAATGGCAAATCATCAAATATTTTATTTATTTTTTAAATTCTTTATTTTTGTTGAGGCATGTGATTATGGGGGTACAGAAAAAAGAGAGGGAGACGTTCAAGAGTTGTACAGGATGGGGTCGTCATAACATATTGACAAAGTCTCCTATGATTATCAACCTCATTTTATATATATATAGTAACATGCTGTGGCTAAATACTGTTATCTCTTGCTTTAATACTGTAATCTCTCGCATTGATACTGTTTCCTCTCGCTTTAATATTGTTATCTCTCGCTTTAATACTGTTATCTCTCGCCTTAATACGGTTATCTCTCGCTTTAATACGGTTATCTCTCGCTTTAATACGGTTGTCTTCTCGACTTAATACTGTCAACGTATAGTAGCTTACATGCAAGGCTGTACTCGGTTGGGACAGGTTAATTATTAAACGTTAGGTTACATGCTAGACAGACATATTATATAATAAAGACCACTGACTACCAATTGTATTGTAGTCAAGGATAGCTATAACAAAATGAGGGTATGTTAGGCTAGGTGATATACAGTGCTCTGCATTAATGTTAGGTACACACAAATATATGTATATTAACAGCCGCATAGTTACTCTTTCAGGAGATGGAATAACGCTTGTGAGTACACTTTTGATGGGCAGTCAGTGGTCGCCTGCCAAGGGACCCCCCTAAATATATCTCGAAGCATTTAAATAAAAGGGGATATAAGGACTGCTATGGTAGTTATAGTCCCGATGTGTGTCATGTTCGTATGGTGGCAGTCCCTGTATGGGCGATCCAGACGAGTGTCTGTCTTAGGCGGGAAAAGAGTCCCTGTTGCCGTGCCGATCATCGTGTACAGTATGGTGGCTGTAGGTGGTTAATCCGCGTTCGTTGGCCCGCATGCAGTGTGGAAGGTAAGGTTAAGTTGTTGTCCCTCTGTAGTGAGGCTAGTGGGGTATGAGGATGTGCTCGCCTGTTCCTGCTTGGCGTCCTTCGGCAGTCCGTCCTTGAGAAGTCAGAAGGGAGGGTGCCTCAGTCAGCCCTCGGGCATGGATAGCTGGGCATGCAGTCTCCGCCATTTTAAAGGTGGACTCTGCGCTCTGTGGTCTCTTGTGAAGGTGCCGCTTCTAGCCGGTGCTGCCCGCAAGTTTATTCTGTGCAGGGGGAGCGGTGTGGGTCGCTTCTGAGCCTCACTGCCGGTTTTGGTGCCAGCATCCTTGGTCTCCGCCATCTTGCACGCTGCGCTTTGGTGCTGGATCCAGGCGGCCCTGCTGCTGCTCCCGGGATGGTCGGGGCATGCGGGGGTGGGGACCGGGATCACCCCCCCGGTCCATGGGGGGGGGGGAAAGGGGCCACAGCTCCACGGGTCTGGCTCGTGTCTGAGCACCGATGAGCAGGATAGCGGGGCAGCGACCGTCTGCCCCACTCACCGCCGGAGTAGGCCTCGTTGATGCCAGTGAGGATTCATCCCCCAGGGGACTGAAACCGGTCGGGCCAGCCTCACCCTGGGTCCGGTACTCTCCACCCGATGTGTTTCACTGATTTTTGTCAACTTTTTATGCCAAAATAAACTGATTGCTTGTTCTTCCGTTGTAAATTTCGGGAGCTGGTCTGACATGCGACCATCTCGCTCGGCGGCCTGGCCCTGCCCCCATCATCAAATATTTTAATATGAAAGTCCTCCATATCAACAGTGGAGTGGGCATCTGGGCCCACTGTTTCTTGTGCCCCTCAGGACCAGATATTTTTATGTCGATGTTGTGCTTCCAGTGATGGTACTGTGCGGTTAAGCCTCTGGACCTGTTGGGAGATCTTATCGTTTGTGTATGGGTCACAGTCAGTAGTCCCTCTCGTTCCTCCTCTCGGTATTTAACGTCGCTAATGAGTCGATTCAGGCTGCCTATTTCAGTTTGCTTTCTGCTAGGTCTGCTTTCCTAACCGCTTGTAGATCCTACAGGAGCTTTTCAATGTTCCCTTTAGCGGAGGGTGATGTGGCGGTATACCCTCTCGAGAATGGGTTACTACCGCCTGTGGTCGCCCCTTCCTAGTTGTGCCCAGTCCTAGAGTGATTATAGCTGCAAACCAGTGATTATAGTATTTTGCAGGAAGGCAAGCGTGGTATCACCCAAACACTAGTCGAGACTTAGGGAAGGGTAAACAAGAACTGTTTATTGTAGGAAAGATACAAAGTATTTATGCACAGGCATCGCTGTGTCTGGGAGATAATGGTATCTCCCGGACACAGGAAGCCGAACACACAAAAAACCCAAAACTCACCCAATACAGTAACACAACCCCATGCCATACATCACCAAATAGCTCCTGGTCCCAGCTATAATCCCTGCAAATAGCGGGGCGATCGGATGTACAGAGCCAGAGAAATCATCATATAAAGTCTGGGCTTAACACTCTGTACATTCTCACAAATAGTTCCACTTGGTTTAGGCCTGTAGAGTCAAACTACACGCCTAAACCATGCAGCAACCAATCAGCACTCACAGAGGGGAGGAGTTACAAGCTAAGCCCTTGAGGGCTCGCCGACCAATCGTGATAAATGGCGCAAACAAGTTTGAATGGCAGCTCCTTCTCCTATTGGTTGGCATGGATTTCCCAACCCAAGGTAAGCTTACCCCCAAGGGTACAATTCAGCTCCCATGGAGTTATGAAAAAAATATTGTGCAATAGCGGAATTGACTTCCGCATGGCTGATTCAGGGCAGTTGCCCGATGTGCATGACATAATGGAAGTCAAATTGAGACAGAAATGTTCCATCTAGTGATTTGCTGCCGCATTCACGGCTTGCCAACTACTCGCGATGTAGCCCCGCTTTCTAGTCGCATGTCTCTGCACCCTCATCAAGTGGCTCTGCTGCTCCTTCACAATGTCACTGTCCCATTGTCCACACTGTCACTGTCCCACACTGTCAGACTACTCCCTCTCCCACAATATAACTGCCCCAAGTTGTCACACTGCCCCCTCCATCACATTGTCACTGTCCCATTGCCCACAGTGTCACTGTCCCACTGCCCCACACTGTTAGACTACTCCCTCCCCCACAATGTCACTTACCCAAGCTGTCACACTGCCGCCTCCAAACACACACTGTCCCCTCCACCACAATGTCACAGGCCCCAAGCTGTCGCACTGCCAACTCCCAACATACACTGTCACGCTGCCCCCTCCACCACAATGTCACTGCCGCAAGCTGTCACACTGCCACTCCCAACACACACTGTCCCCTACACCACAATGTCACTGCCCCACTCCTACAATGTCATTGTCCCACACTGTCACACTGCCTCACACTGTCATTGCCCCACACTATCAGACTACTCCCTCCCCCACAATGGCACTGCCCCAAGTTTTCACACTACCCCCTCACACACACTGTCACACTACACCCTCCACATACTGTCACTGCCTCCCTCGGCCCCACACCCCACTACCTCAACCCTATAACCCCCAGCCCTCCACACAGCACCCCATGGCTACCACAGTAGAGCCACATCGCACCAACCCTCGCTGTTTACCCTTGTAAACAGCCCAGGCATTACAGGAACAACTGCCCCCAGCAAATCCGGATGGAGTGGAACTGACCCCCATCTAACCAGCCCTGAGCCGGAGCCCACTGTGAAGAGGGAAACCGTTACGGGGGTGGTCCAGGCGCAACCCAGGAAATTTGGCCAGTGCTTCATGAGATGGCCCCGGTACAAGCTGTGGAGGACAGCCATGCCGAGCATAGGCAAGTTGTCAAAATAAATGGCAAGGAGGCTCAGGGGCTAAGAGACACGAGGGGCACTCTGACCCTAGTACAGCCGCACCAGGTTAGCACCACGGCAAATACCGGCCGGACTGTGGCTGGTAGAGTCGCCGGCGGAGCCATCAATACACAGAGGTCGGCATCATGCAAGACTTACCGGCAGAGGTGTGAATACATACACACACACACACACAGATTTCTGAATGCACACAGGCGTTGCTGAATGCACACAGGCTGATTTATACACGTACACACAGACTGCTGAGTCCATACACACAGACATACAGACACAGACTGCTGAGTCCATATACACACACAGACTGCTGAGTCCATACACAGACACACACACACACAGACTGCTGAGTCCATACACAGACACACACACACACACACATACTGCTGATTCCATACACACACACAGACTGCTGAGTCCATACACACACACACAGACATACAGACTGCTGAGTCCATACACACACACACAGACATACAGACTGCTGAGTACAGACACAGACTGCTGAGTCCATATACACACACAGACTGCTGAGTCCATACACAGACACACACACACAGACTGCTGAGTCCATACACAGACACACACACACACACACACATACTGCTGATTCCATACACACACACAGACTGCTGAGTCCACACACACACACACACATACACAGACTGCTGAGTCCATACACCCACAGACTGCTGAGTCCATACACCCACAGACTGCTGAATCCATACACACGCACAGACTGCTGAGT
Organism: Pelobates fuscus; assembly: GCF_036172605.1. Lineage (NCBI taxonomy): Eukaryota > Metazoa > Chordata > Amphibia > Anura > Pelobatidae > Pelobates > Pelobates fuscus. The sequence continues at coordinate 88,512,204 of NC_086322.1, forward strand.
CCATACACCCACAGACACACAGGCTGCTGAGTCCATACACAGGCAGAGACTGCTGAGTCCATAAACACACACACACACACACACAGATTGTTGAGTCTTTACACACATACAGACTGCTGAGTTCATACACACACACAGACTGCTGAGTCCATACACACACACACAAACACACACACACAGACTGCTGAGTCCTTACACACACACAGACTGCTGAGTAGGACTGCCATCAGAAATTTTAGGGCCCCTGACACAGATCAAGATCTGGGCCCCCGGGGCCAGCACCAAGTCCGCCCACAAGGATGAAGTGTGTGTGTATAGTGGATGTAGAATGTGTGTCATGGATGCAGTGTGTATAGTGGATGTAGAATGTGTGTAGTGGATGCGGTATTTGTGTCATGGATGCAGTGTGTATAGTGGATGCAGTATGTGTGTCATGGATGCAGTGTGTATAGTGGATGCAGATTGTACATTTAGTGTAATGTATGTAATGTTTGTATGCATGCATTAGATGCAGAGTGTGTGTGTAGTGAATGTAGGTGTGTATAGTGAATGCAGAGTGTGTGTTTTTGTAGTGGATGTAGTGTGTATAGTGAATGTAGTGTGTATAGTGAATGTAGTGTGTTTGTAGTGAGTGCAAAGTGTGTTTAGTAAATGTAAAATGCAACTAGTGAGTGCAACGTGTGTATAGTGAATGCAGTGTGTGTGTGTTTGTGTGTAGTGCAAAGTGTGTTTAATGAATGTAGTGTGTGTGTGTGTGTAGTACCGAGCGTGTTTAGTAAATGTAGTGTGTAGTGAGTGAAATGTGTGTGTATAGTGAATGTAGTGTGTGTGTGTGTAGTGCAAAGTGTGCTTAGTGAATGTAGTGCAAAGTGTGTTTAGTGAATGTAGTGTGTGTGTAGGGCAGAGTGTGTTTAGTGAATGTAGTGTGAGTATGTGTAGTGCAGAATGTGTTTAGTGAATGTAGTGTGTGTAGTGCAAAATGTGTATAGTGAATGTAGTGTGTGTGTGTAGAGCAAAATGTGTATAGTGAATGTAGTGTGTAGCGCAAAGTGTGTTTAGTGAATGTAGTGTGTGTGTAGTGCACAGTGTGTTTAGTAAATGTAGTGTTTGTAGTGAGTGCAGAGTGTGTTTAGTGAATGTAGTGTATGTGTAGTGCAGAGTATGTTTAGTGAATGTAGTGTGTGTGTGTGTGTGTAGTGCAGAGTGTGTTTAGTGAATGTAGTGTGTGTGTAGTGCAGAGTGTGTTTAGTGAACCTAGTATGTGTGTGTGTGTAGTATTTTTTTTATTTGTGTGTGTATATTTCAATTTTATTCCCCCCTCCCTGGTTCTTACCATGCCAGGGAGGGGGGAGATCGCATTCCCTGTTGGTCCAGTGGCATGGTGGAGGGTGCCAGCCGCGGTACATTGAAGAGGGGGCCCAGCAACACACACTGTCTTCCTTTCCAGCTCCCCTCTGACTAACTCTCGCGAGACAGGCCTGCGTGCTGTGCGCTCTGGCGGCCGCAGGAAAGTTAGACAGAGAGCAGCTGGAAAGGAGGACAGAGTGTGCTGCTTTGCCCCCCTCTGCAATGTACAGGTAGCAGGGCGCCCTCTGTGCACGTATATATAGCGAAAATCGCTAGATATATATATGTGCACATAATGAATGTGGGGCTCGGGCCCCCCAGGACCGCCGGGCCCATGACAACCGTTATGGTTGTCATGCCCTGATGGCGGCCCTGCTGCTGAGTCCAAACACACACACACACACACACACACAGACTGCTGAGTCCAAACACACACACAGACTGCTGAGTCCATACACACATACACACACACACAGACTGATGAGTCCATACACATTCTGCTGAGTCCATACACACACACACACACACACAGACGGCTGAGTCCATACACACACACACACACACAGACTGCTGAGTCCATACACACACACACACACACAGACTGCTGAGTCTATACACACACACACGCACACACACAGACTGCTGAGTCCATATACACATACACACACACACAGACTGATGAGTCCATACACAGACTGCTGAGTCCATACACACATACACACACACACACAGACTGATGAGTCCATACACAGACTGCTGAGTCCATACACACACACACACACACACAGACTGCTGAGTCCATACACACACACACACAGACTGCTGAGTCCATACACACACACACACAGACTGCTGAGTCTATACACACACACACAGACTGCTGAGTCCATACACACACACACAGACTGCTGAGTCCATACACACACACACACGCACACACACAGACTGCTGAGTCCATATACACACGCACACACACAGACTGCTGAGTCCATACACACACACACTCAGACTGCTGAGCCCACACACACACACACACACACACACACAGACTGCTGAGTCCATACACACACACACAAGCTTCCTCACTAGCAGAGACACACACACACCTGAGCACATCAAGCCTACCTGTTGCTGGGGGTCAGACACTCAGACATCTTCTGGCCTTTGCAGAGCAGCAGCATGGGCTGCTGCTTAACGGCAGGGGCGGGGCTTATTTTCGGGAGGTGGGGCTTCATTTGGGGCGCGGCCTGTGCCGGGGAGCCTGTCAGTGCTCCCTCCGGCCACAGACAGCCCCCAGCACCGCTCCAGCTCCTCTCTCCTGCATACCCTCGGGCTGTCACACACTGTTACAGCCCGAGGGAATCGAATTTAAACACATGGACAGCAGGTTGCTGGCATTTGAGGGGGCCCAAGGGGGGGCACAGCATGATGTAGGGGGGGGGCATGCCCACCCCCAGCGACACCACTGTAGCCTGTTGCGGCTAAGGCTTTCTTCAGCGCGGCCAGTGACACACCTCCGAAACTCAAGAAGTATGAACGCAGTCACTGAGTGCTATATCCACATGATCCCACTTGCTTGCCCGCATGGCTTTCACGTTCCCCTGTGGGGGATCGCCCTACCTGCTCCTAAAGGAGCCATAATCACTAGCCAGGGAAGCTGGCCAGGCATGAGGCTCCTGGATCCTCCCTGGACAGTGATTATGGCTCCTTCAGGAGCAGGTAGGGCGTTCCCCTGCAGGGGAACCTGAAAACTATGCAGGCATTCAAGTGGTCACATGTGGGTATGGCGCCCTTTCTACCCATTTGCCGGCGAAACACCTCCCCTCCCTGAGTGCCAATTGGTGCAAATTGGTTCATGGCCTTTCTCCTGATTGGCCATCACGTGGTTGAGATGCAAAGTTTGAATCCACCGGACAAAATCAAGTGATTCTGTGGAGCTATTTTCGGGTATGTACAGAGTCTCAAGCCCAGACTTTGTACGATGATTTCTCGGGCTCTGCACATCCGATAGCTCCGCTATTTGCAGGGATCATAGCTGAGACCAGGCGCTATTGTATGGCATGTAGGGTTGTGTTACTGTACAGTGTGTATTTTTGTGGTTTTGGTGTGGTAGGCTTCCTGTGTCTTGAGATACCATTATCTCCGAGAGACAGCGACGCTTGGGCGGGCTTATGTTTTCATGTTGCTAGGGGTCTGTGCATAAAGACTGTGTATCTTGCCTGAAATAAACAGGGTTTTTTTCGCCCTTCACTAGGTCTCGAATAGTGTTTGGGTGATACCACGATTGCCCTTCTGCAAGCGGCTATAATCACTGGCTAGCAGCTCTAATCCCTCTAGGGCTGGGCACAACATGGAAGGAGCGACCACAGGCAGTAGTAACCCATCCTCGAGAGTATACCGCTACACCACTCTCAACAACATTCAGACGTCTATGAGGCAGGTGTTTGTTAATACCCCAAAAGAGGCGTTTTTTGACGGGGTTTGTCAGCAACGGGGCCGTGCCACCGGCTGCTTTTGGTCTTCAAGCTCCTGAAATATTGTGCAATCACCTTCGTTATTATTATTGTTAAGGGTTCCTAGGCTATTGTCGCCGTTCTGTACAATGGCATGGGCAGTTCCCTCTTTCTACTGCCAATACCTCTCCCTATACAACCAAACATTCTGCAAGCACTCCCTGCTGCTCTATAGCATTGTCTTCCTACCTTTGAGTCATCAGAAATAATCTTATGTCCAAGATGCATTATCTTGCCCTTATCCACATTCAATGTCAGTTGCCACAACTTTGACCATTTTTCTAGTTTACCTATACCATTTGCCATTTTGCTTATCCCTCCTGGAACATTAACCCTGTTACATATCTTAGTAGTGTCAGCAAAAAGATATATCTTCTGCAATATCACTAATAAAAATATTAAAGAGAATGGGTCCAGGTACAGATCCCTGAGGTACCCAACTGGTGACAAGCCCATGCTCGAATATACTCCATTAACTACAACCCTCTGTTGCCTGTCACTCAGCCACTGCCTTGCCCATTCAACAATATTGGAATCCAAACTTCAAGATTTCAGTTTATGGACAAGCCTTCTATGTGCAACAGTGTCAAAATCCTTACTGAAATCTAGGTAAGCAATGTCTACTGCACCACCCTGATCTATTAATTTAGTAACCCAATACACGTTCTATTTCCTAGTTCCCTCTGTACGGCCTGACCACCTGGTTTCTGACGTGCTTACTCCACACTCCAGGTACGGTCTGCCTTACGTTGCTGCCTCATACCTCCCCTACGTTTTTGTTACATGTTTTCCCCAGGTACGTCCTGTCTCGCACTTCGCCCCCCACCTAGTCTAGATGTGGCTGGCTGTCAGAGTCTTAGGTGTCCAATAGAGGTTATCTCCCCCTGGCTTTCTTAGCCTTAGGTTAGTGGTCCCGCGACGCCAACACCCATCCTCATACTCGGAGGTACTACGCCCCTCGGGCCAAATCATAGTTAGTTGCCTCGCATGTGGCATAGAGAGGGCCTACCCTGTCACTCCCATTCTGTCTTATGCTTTACTGGTCACCGAGAGGCTGACACCCCGCCACAACGTTCAGTGGCCACGAAATCCCCTCGCGTCAACGCATAGATAGAGTCTCTCAAGCCGCTTGGCATCTAGCAGGGCCTCACCTGTCACCAACTTAGTTTTAATTGTTTCGCCGCCTTGCGGCACTAGCAAGCTGGCCAGCTCACACTGGTCCTACACTTACTCTGGTCCTTTTTCTTGCTCTGATTTCTCGCTTCTTTCTTTTAGCATGGATCAAGTACCGGAAGGTGGCGAACACTTGTTACTGCCCGACACTCCGGCCAGGTCTGGTACTCCATCTCGCAGGGGAGATTCTGCCACGCCTGCCTCCTTCGGTTCCTGGTTGATTCTTCACCTCATGACAGATTTTCGGAAATGTCAGCTCCCGTTCCCTGCATACACTAGGAAGACCGAACTGTTCTCCATTTTAGATGCTGGACCTTTCTGATGTTTTCACTCCGACCATGTAAGTAAACTCCCATTTACCTGGCTTTCTACGGTCTTCTTAGACCCCGTGAACTTACCACTACTACCATAACCAACCTACAATAATGCCTCAGGAGGTCTCACCTAGTTAATTTGGGAGACTATTATGTACTTACACTTCCTCACACTCGAACTACACATACTCTGTTCATACCACAACCACTACAGAACCTAGACATATTTTTCATACTATGTCCATGTAAGTCATGCTCTTCCTGTTGTTGATTGTAATAAATTCTAGTCTGTATCTTTTTGGCCCTCTTTATTTACAGGCCTACTGCTACGTCGGTTCCGGCACACCTCAACCAACTTTTCCTCTTCTTACACATTGCTCTCCTTACACTCTTGCCTCTGCCTTTTTATGCCCCTACCACAAATGTGAAGGCTTGGCCTGCAGTTGTGGGATGGGCATGGTCCCCTATTTAAGCTCACTACTCACCTCCACCTGTCCCGTTCGTTTCTTAGTGTTGCTTGACCCCACCCTCCTCTCCCTTTTATACTTTTCTCTATTCATTACTTGGTAGGCCCTCTTTATTTACAGGTCTACTGCTACGTTCCCCGCACACCTCAACCGACTTTTCCTCTTCTTACACATTGCTACACAGTCATACTCTCCTTACACTCTTGCCTGGGCCTTTTTATGCCCCTACCACAAGTATAAAACGAACAAGGGAACGTTGGAAAGTATAATACTGAAACTTAAATAAAATAAATAAAAAAATTTAAAAAAATATATACAAAATTAGGTTTCTAATAAACATGTTTTCCTGGTAGGATAATCAAAATCAAATACACATTCACCTTATCAGTGGCTGGAATGGCACACAGTAACATAGTATCAAATTGTAACAAGTATGCCATACCTTCAAAAACAAAAGAAACAAAGGATCTATTAAAGCATATGCCGACAAATCTTTTAAAGATTTTCCCGTGTGGTTTTCAAAATGAACGTAGGAAGTTGGAAAGCAGAATACTGAAATTGACATTGAAAATAAAAAAATAAAAAGCGATTTAGGTTCTTATAAACTTGGTAAGATTCTTCGTTTTTTCCTGCTTTCATTATTTATACATTTTCTGATGCACATTTAAACAGCTACGAATCTCTCAAAAATGTTAGGATTCTGACTGAAACTGGGAATTGGGGTGGGTGGAGAGAGAGAAAATGATTATCTAGCTCCAAGGAGAAAAAAAAAAAAGCAATATACATATATAAATCATAGAAAATGGGATGAATGGTTCTGTTTTTAGGTATAATTATTTCCAAGTGCTTGTATTATTGTTAATGTACTTTATTATGCCTCACAGCAGGACCTGTTTGCTAGTAAAGTGCAGGAGATTAGCCAATAGAAATAAAGAACATAGTCCTGGATAATAAAGGGTGCGGGAGGAAGGGATTGACAAGCTCGTTTGGTTGAAGACATAGTGGCTCTGAAAAGAGCCTTTGGTTGGAGAAATGAAGAGATTGGTCAGGAGAATGGCATTAAGCGCGCTCTCCTCTAATCCTGCGAGCCAGCTGGATGTCTTTGGGCATGATGGTCACTCTCTTGGCGTGGATGGCACACAGGTTGGTATCCTCGAAGAGGCCAACCAGGTAAGCCTCGCTAGCCTCTTGCAAGGCCATGACAGCAGAGCTCTGGAAGCGCAGGTCGGTTTTGAAGTCCTGGGCGATCTCACGGACCAGGCGCTGGAAGGGCAGTTTGCGGATCAGCAGCTCAGTGGATTTCTGATAGCGACGGATTTCCCGAAGAGCTACCGTGCCAGGGCGGTAACGGTGAGGTTTCTTGACACCACCGGTAGCGGGAGCGCTTTTCCTGGCAGCCTTGGTGGCCAGCTGCTTCCTGGGAGCCTTCCCTCCGGTGGATTTACGGGCTGTCTGCTTAGTACGGGCCATTCTGTCAAACTGAGCGTCTCACCTACCACAAGGTTATCAGGAGCTATGGCTAGAAAGCCGCGAGCCCGAGTTCTTTATAGATGAAAGATGGATATGATTGGACACAATGTACCACGCCCCTAACTCTGATAGGAGAGAGACGCTGCCACTTGGAGACAAAAGTGTAGATTGAAATACTGAGCACAACGCATGCTCTTTCAATGTTACACTGCCATCTAGTGGCCATGTATAGGTACTGCGTTAATTGATTAATTACATAATTCGATCCAGAACTAAGAGATACTATGTGTAATACATACAATCAGTGTAAAAATTAAAAGATTATAATTATGTCTTTAGCTAAATAATTTATCGAGACATATTTACTTTTAATCTCTTTACCTGCATTCCGTGCTATTACAGGATTTGTCTATTATGTATGAAGCAAAGGGAATGAAAATGAAACATTTTATCAGTAAATGCAGTCTGCACTGAATACTTGCCGGAGCTGCAAATTCGAATACGGTAGAAACCTTTCCCGCTGGCGTTTTTTTTTCTCTAGTTCAAAAATGACTATTCAGCAAATCACCGCAAAGCACAACCTCCTGCATCAGCCAATCAACGACAAGAGCCGCCCAGTGACGGTTTGATTTGTCTATCAGTTCCCCACTCGGTCGTCTCAAGAGACATATAAGAGAAGGCAGCCGTGTTGGGAGCATTCATTGTTCCACTTGTCTCAGCTCAGAATGTCTGGTCGCGGTAAAGGAGGGAAAGGGCTCGGTAAAGGTGGTGCCAAGCGGCACAGGAAGGTGCTCCGTGATAACATCCAGGGGATCACTAAACCGGCTATCCGCCGTTTGGCTCGCAGAGGAGGTGTCAAGCGAATCTCCGGCCTCATTTACGAGGAGACTCGAGGAGTGCTGAAAGTCTTCCTGGAGAACGTTATCCGCGATGCCGTCACATACACCGAGCACGCCAAGAGGAAGACGGTCACCGCCATGGACGTGGTGTACGCGCTGAAACGCCAGGGCCGCACTCTCTACGGTTTCGGAGGTTAAACGTTTCGGCTGATGTTCGATAATTCATTCAAACCAAAGGCTCTTTTCAGAGCCGCCCACTCCTTCCCTCATAAGGCTATAATTCCACCAGGATGGCTCGGCTGTCTCAATGCTCCCTACAACATATTGGAGAACGAGAAATTACAGAGTAGCCTTCCGGTAACACAAACTCCAATGTGTTTCCTATCCATATAATGTTGCCTTATGTTTCCCCGAATATCCTGCTTCGTTTTCTGTTTGAATGCAATGCTCTCATAAAACATGAAATAAGGGCATTGGAGGCTGAGAGGGTTAAAGTCTTCCTTGTTAGTAAGACTAGAATCCTCTCTGCACTAAACTGCAGTCAGTATGTGATCTAAAACGGCCGGAGAGAAAAGCTGCTGTGATCGAAGCAGCCATTCCCGCTTTTTATATGGAAAACATGCTGCATACTGACTTTATACACCTCGAAACAGACCTAAAACTAGACATTCTATACTGTGATAATTATAGTTTGAGGAATCATTAGAATTCTCTAAGCATCACAGTCCATACAAATTATATGGCAGTCGTTTCCACCTGAGTATGAAAGGGTTAAACTATATGCATTTTATCATCACAAAATACTGCTTAATGAAACTGCAATCAGTATGTGGCCAGGAAATGGCGGGAGAGGAAAGTGGAAGAACAAAAAGCTGCTGTGACAGAGCCAGCAGGGGGACTATATCGTGCAGGATTTAAACTTCGCCATTTTGTAACCGACTTTCCCGCTTTAAAAACGCCATGCAGAGAACGCTGAATGTATAAATTTGGTAATAAATACATTATAAGAGGGAAACAGACCCACCAAACTCCTAATTTTAATTTATAAAGTATTCATTGAGATTGATATTGCTGGTTTGATCCATGATATGTATTAAACAAAAAGTAACCATTGCAATCTGTATACACGAGATGGCAGCATTGTATAATTTGTGAGAGAGGAGTGTGAATGGAAACACGTTTCATGTGTAAGCTAGATTGATACATTATAATAGTTTCAGGCTGTTGTATCTTTTAGTATACTTTATAACCAGCAGAATAAATGTTACACTATAGGTTCTGCCATTGAGAGTGTTTTACAATTTATTTTAGCTTGAAGAAGATTTCAAAATTGAAATAGTGTAACGCGACAATCGATTACTTTTTACATTTCGCACATAGAGAATACTCTCGTAATATAGTCACAGCTCTCTCGTGGATTGTGTGGGTGGCTCTTAGAAGAGCCTTTGTGTTATTAGAGTTTGGGTGACGGGTCTTTACTTGGCGCTGGTGTACTTGGTCACTGCCTTGGTGCCCTCAGACACGGCGTGTTTGGCCAGCTCTCCGGGCAGTAAGAGCCGTACAGCGGTCTGGATCTCCCGGGAGGTGATGGTGGAGCGCTTGTTATAGTGAGCCAGACGGGAGGCTTCCCCTGCGATGCGCTCGAAGATATCATTGACAAAGGAGTTCATGATCCCCATGGCCTTGGAGGAGATACCGGTGTCGGGGTGGACCTGTTTCAGCACCTTGTACACGTAGATGGCATAGCTCTCCTTCCTGCTCTTTCTGCGCTTCTTCCCATCCTTCTTCTGGGTCTTGGTCACGGCTTTTTTAGAGCCCTTCTTGGGTGCGGGAGCGGACTTGGCTGGTTCAGGCATGATGATCAGAGAAATCTTACGAAATTTCCAACAGAATAAGGAACACGTTCCCCAGCTGCTCTATATATAGAAGCCCTGGCAGTAAAGCCTGACCTGTGTGCATTTTCTATTGGTTCGTTCAGTAAGAGCATTGAGCATGGAACGCGGTAACCTACAGCGATTGGTTACTTTCTGAGTCGGACGCTGATTGGTGGCTTTAAAATGCAACCAATTAGATTAGAGCTCGCGGTATCTGAGATGGTATAAATAGCCGTGCAGGGGGCGCCAAGGTCTAGACGATAATTCGATTTCGTTTTGAAAATGTCAGGAAGAGGCAAACAGGGCGGCAAAGTCAGGGCTAAAGCCAAGACCCGATCATCCAGAGCAGGTCTGCAGTTCCCAGTCGGCCGTGTCCACAGGCTGCTCAGAAAGGGCAATTATGCCGAGCGGGTTGGAGCCGGAGCTCCGGTCTATCTGGCTGCAGTGCTGGAGTATCTGACCGCCGAGATCCTGGAACTGGCTGGGAATGCAGCCCGAGACAACAAGAAGACCCGCATCATCCCCCGCCATCTGCAGCTCGCTGTGCGCAACGACGAGGAGCTCAACAAATTGCTCGGAGGGGTCACCATAGCCCAGGGTGGGGTATTGCCCAATATCCAGGCTGTTTTACTGCCCAAGAAAACCGACAGCCACAAGCCAGCCAAGAGCAAGTAACTCCACTGTCCCTCAGCTCCCAAACTTACACAAAGGCTCTTTTAAGAGCCACCCACAATCCCCAGAAAGAGCTCACACTGATATATGACTGTATGGAGGTGATCACTGTCTTGCTACATTCTTATACGGTTATTCACTACAGTGACACGTCAAAGGGAATTTAGTATTTAAGGGTCTAATACCTCTTTTTTACAGTCTCTGTAATTCGGCTAACGAACTAAGTGATGCTTTTCAAATTTCCATTAAAACACACCTAGCGGACTTTCCCTTTCTAACCATTGCTATTACTACTTGTTATACACTGGGGAGTCTTTAGTGAAACACAAGAAATCGATCAAAAGCGGATTAATAGTTAAGTCACTATTGTGAACAATAGGAAAGTGCTGCATATCATTATAAGGTGGAAGGAAGTAAAGACTCCAATCCATCCCGATTTTCACACATCGGTAGATTCAATTAAACTTGAGATCTTTTGGGGTTTTTTTGCCTCAATTTTATAATTCAGGTTTTAGTGAATGAGCATGCCTCTCTTTCTACTGGTAATGCAAAAGAGGGCGGCAAATTCCAATTTCAAGTGACTTCCAATCATGCCACAAAAAAAAAAATCTCAACTCCAAAGCCAGTCAGATTTCTCCTAGGTGGGATTTAGTCACACCATATGGCCATGTGGGGGTCCTCTCCTGCTTCAAAATAAGCCAGTATGCCATACGGTGTAACTAAATTCCGTATTGCCAAGATAGGTCTAAGTAAGTAGTATTGTAAGATTTCATGCTGTATTTTGGGATGTGCTCTCCTTCACATGTACAAACCTTTTGGAAATGTATTACTGTTCTGCTTTAATTGTACTACGTTGTTTATTTTGTTTTCCATATTTCTAAACACTAAAAATATAGATGAACCAAAAACCCTCTCCCCTCCCCCTTTAAAAAAAAATAAATAAATATATATTTATTCTTGATGTGGTATCATTCAAGTAAGACACATAAAGTCATAGCTTTCCCATATTTTGTAAATTCTAGTAGGCTTAAATTTGTATACTTTCATATCACTAGAAATGAGGCAAATCTAATCAACATGAGGTTGAGGGTCAATCATCAAAGCCTGGGCCTCCTCCCTATTTTCTTCTCCCTTGCACAGTGGGTCAGCTAACTGCCTCCATCCACACATCAGGACATGCATGCACACATTCACACGGCAAGGGATTTTATATACCACTCGAGATAATATTCTCAAAGCCAAGCGACTTTTTCTAAAAATGGTTTTCACTGAGACCTCATTGTGGGGCTGGACTATTCACGGTCCACAGACCCAACCCATGGGCAGCCTAGATTTCCTTTAAAACAGCCTTCTGTCCTCTAGGTAAGCCCACTGGTGCAAAATGGTAGAGGAGGGGTAGTCTCAATTAGGGTCACTACAGGCCACCTTTCCCACACCTGGCTTACACACAGGTTCCCTCGCCCACAGGCCATCATTCCCAGCTATTTAAATACCCTCCCTCTCACAGGAAAAGTACAACATTAACTTTCACAAGGTAAGTACAAAAGAAAAAATGCATTACTGTAAAACCAAAAATAAAAGCAGGTTGTGTCAAATAGACAGTGTGTCTGGGAAAACAAACAGCCCCAATGCAACCCATATGCCAGGCCGGGTGGTTTATAGAGGGTCTTGGCTCTTCTCCTCACCACCTCGTCTCAGACTGATTACGGCTTTGGGTGGATCTACATTCACCCTCGATAGTCGTAGAGGCGTCAATTGAAGGGTGCAAGTGACTCTCCAGCCGACAGTGTTGACACAGAATCTCCTTGAGGCACCCACCACCAGAGTACCTGCATCTTCGCCACTCCATCAGGACGGAGAATGGCAAATCATCAAATATTTTATTTATTTTTTAAATTCTTTATTTTTGTTGAGGCATGTGATTATGGGGGTACAGAAAAAAGAGAGGGAGACGTTCAAGAGTTGTACAGGATGGGGTCGTCATAACATATTGACAAAGTCTCCTATGATTATCAACCTCATTTTATATATATATAGTAACATGCTGTGGCTAAATACTGTTATCTCTTGCTTTAATACTGTAATCTCTCGCATTGATACTGTTTCCTCTCGCTTTAATATTGTTATCTCTCGCTTTAATACTGTTATCTCTCGCCTTAATACGGTTATCTCTCGCTTTAATACGGTTATCTCTCGCTTTAATACGGTTGTCTTCTCGACTTAATACTGTCAACGTATAGTAGCTTACATGCAAGGCTGTACTCGGTTGGGACAGGTTAATTATTAAACGTTAGGTTACATGCTAGACAGACATATTATATAATAAAGACCACTGACTACCAATTGTATTGTAGTCAAGGATAGCTATAACAAAATGAGGGTATGTTAGGCTAGGTGATATACAGTGCTCTGCATTAATGTTAGGTACACACAAATATATGTATATTAACAGCCGCATAGTTACTCTTTCAGGAGATGGAATAACGCTTGTGAGTACACTTTTGATGGGCAGTCAGTGGTCGCCTGCCAAGGGACCCCCCTAAATATATCTCGAAGCATTTAAATAAAAGGGGATATAAGGACTGCTATGGTAGTTATAGTCCCGATGTGTGTCATGTTCGTATGGTGGCAGTCCCTGTATGGGCGATCCAGACGAGTGTCTGTCTTAGGCGGGAAAAGAGTCCCTGTTGCCGTGCCGATCATCGTGTACAGTATGGTGGCTGTAGGTGGTTAATCCGCGTTCGTTGGCCCGCATGCAGTGTGGAAGGTAAGGTTAAGTTGTTGTCCCTCTGTAGTGAGGCTAGTGGGGTATGAGGATGTGCTCGCCTGTTCCTGCTTGGCGTCCTTCGGCAGTCCGTCCTTGAGAAGTCAGAAGGGAGGGTGCCTCAGTCAGCCCTCGGGCATGGATAGCTGGGCATGCAGTCTCCGCCATTTTAAAGGTGGACTCTGCGCTCTGTGGTCTCTTGTGAAGGTGCCGCTTCTAGCCGGTGCTGCCCGCAAGTTTATTCTGTGCAGGGGGAGCGGTGTGGGTCGCTTCTGAGCCTCACTGCCGGTTTTGGTGCCAGCATCCTTGGTCTCCGCCATCTTGCACGCTGCGCTTTGGTGCTGGATCCAGGCGGCCCTGCTGCTGCTCCCGGGATGGTCGGGGCATGCGGGGGTGGGGACCGGGATCACCCCCCCGGTCCATGGGGGGGGGGGAAAGGGGCCACAGCTCCACGGGTCTGGCTCGTGTCTGAGCACCGATGAGCAGGATAGCGGGGCAGCGACCGTCTGCCCCACTCACCGCCGGAGTAGGCCTCGTTGATGCCAGTGAGGATTCATCCCCCAGGGGACTGAAACCGGTCGGGCCAGCCTCACCCTGGGTCCGGTACTCTCCACCCGATGTGTTTCACTGATTTTTGTCAACTTTTTATGCCAAAATAAACTGATTGCTTGTTCTTCCGTTGTAAATTTCGGGAGCTGGTCTGACATGCGACCATCTCGCTCGGCGGCCTGGCCCTGCCCCCATCATCAAATATTTTAATATGAAAGTCCTCCATATCAACAGTGGAGTGGGCATCTGGGCCCACTGTTTCTTGTGCCCCTCAGGACCAGATATTTTTATGTCGATGTTGTGCTTCCAGTGATGGTACTGTGCGGTTAAGCCTCTGGACCTGTTGGGAGATCTTATCGTTTGTGTATGGGTCACAGTCAGTAGTCCCTCTCGTTCCTCCTCTCGGTATTTAACGTCGCTAATGAGTCGATTCAGGCTGCCTATTTCAGTTTGCTTTCTGCTAGGTCTGCTTTCCTAACCGCTTGTAGATCCTACAGGAGCTTTTCAATGTTCCCTTTAGCGGAGGGTGATGTGGCGGTATACCCTCTCGAGAATGGGTTACTACCGCCTGTGGTCGCCCCTTCCTAGTTGTGCCCAGTCCTAGAGTGATTATAGCTGCAAACCAGTGATTATAGTATTTTGCAGGAAGGCAAGCGTGGTATCACCCAAACACTAGTCGAGACTTAGGGAAGGGTAAACAAGAACTGTTTATTGTAGGAAAGATACAAAGTATTTATGCACAGGCATCGCTGTGTCTGGGAGATAATGGTATCTCCCGGACACAGGAAGCCGAACACACAAAAAACCCAAAACTCACCCAATACAGTAACACAACCCCATGCCATACATCACCAAATAGCTCCTGGTCCCAGCTATAATCCCTGCAAATAGCGGGGCGATCGGATGTACAGAGCCAGAGAAATCATCATATAAAGTCTGGGCTTAACACTCTGTACATTCTCACAAATAGTTCCACTTGGTTTAGGCCTGTAGAGTCAAACTACACGCCTAAACCATGCAGCAACCAATCAGCACTCACAGAGGGGAGGAGTTACAAGCTAAGCCCTTGAGGGCTCGCCGACCAATCGTGATAAATGGCGCAAACAAGTTTGAATGGCAGCTCCTTCTCCTATTGGTTGGCATGGATTTCCCAACCCAAGGTAAGCTTACCCCCAAGGGTACAATTCAGCTCCCATGGAGTTATGAAAAAAATATTGTGCAATAGCGGAATTGACTTCCGCATGGCTGATTCAGGGCAGTTGCCCGATGTGCATGACATAATGGAAGTCAAATTGAGACAGAAATGTTCCATCTAGTGATTTGCTGCCGCATTCACGGCTTGCCAACTACTCGCGATGTAGCCCCGCTTTCTAGTCGCATGTCTCTGCACCCTCATCAAGTGGCTCTGCTGCTCCTTCACAATGTCACTGTCCCATTGTCCACACTGTCACTGTCCCACACTGTCAGACTACTCCCTCTCCCACAATATAACTGCCCCAAGTTGTCACACTGCCCCCTCCATCACATTGTCACTGTCCCATTGCCCACAGTGTCACTGTCCCACTGCCCCACACTGTTAGACTACTCCCTCCCCCACAATGTCACTTACCCAAGCTGTCACACTGCCGCCTCCAAACACACACTGTCCCCTCCACCACAATGTCACAGGCCCCAAGCTGTCGCACTGCCAACTCCCAACATACACTGTCACGCTGCCCCCTCCACCACAATGTCACTGCCGCAAGCTGTCACACTGCCACTCCCAACACACACTGTCCCCTACACCACAATGTCACTGCCCCACTCCTACAATGTCATTGTCCCACACTGTCACACTGCCTCACACTGTCATTGCCCCACACTATCAGACTACTCCCTCCCCCACAATGGCACTGCCCCAAGTTTTCACACTACCCCCTCACACACACTGTCACACTACACCCTCCACATACTGTCACTGCCTCCCTCGGCCCCACACCCCACTACCTCAACCCTATAACCCCCAGCCCTCCACACAGCACCCCATGGCTACCACAGTAGAGCCACATCGCACCAACCCTCGCTGTTTACCCTTGTAAACAGCCCAGGCATTACAGGAACAACTGCCCCCAGCAAATCCGGATGGAGTGGAACTGACCCCCATCTAACCAGCCCTGAGCCGGAGCCCACTGTGAAGAGGGAAACCGTTACGGGGGTGGTCCAGGCGCAACCCAGGAAATTTGGCCAGTGCTTCATGAGATGGCCCCGGTACAAGCTGTGGAGGACAGCCATGCCGAGCATAGGCAAGTTGTCAAAATAAATGGCAAGGAGGCTCAGGGGCTAAGAGACACGAGGGGCACTCTGACCCTAGTACAGCCGCACCAGGTTAGCACCACGGCAAATACCGGCCGGACTGTGGCTGGTAGAGTCGCCGGCGGAGCCATCAATACACAGAGGTCGGCATCATGCAAGACTTACCGGCAGAGGTGTGAATACATACACACACACACACACAGATTTCTGAATGCACACAGGCGTTGCTGAATGCACACAGGCTGATTTATACACGTACACACAGACTGCTGAGTCCATACACACAGACATACAGACATACAGACTGCTGAGTCCATACACACACACACAGACATACAGACTGCTGAGTACAGACACAGACTGCTGAGTCCATATACACACACAGACTGCTGAGTCCATACACAGACACACACACACACAGACTGCTGAGTCCATACACAGACACACACACACACACACATACTGCTGATTCCATACACACACACAGACTGCTGAGTCCATACACACACACACAGACATACAGACTGCTGAGTCCATACACACACACACAGACATACAGACTGCTGAGTACAGACACAGACTGCTGAGTCCATATACACACACAGACTGCTGAGTCCATACACAGACACACACACACAGACTGCTGAGTCCATACACAGACACACACACACACACACACATACTGCTGATTCCATACACACACACAGACTGCTGAGTCCACACACACACACACACATACACAGACTGCTGAGTCCATACACCCACAGACTGCTGAGTCCATACACCCACAGACTGCTGAATCCATACACACGCACAGACTGCTGAGTCCATACACCCACAGACACACAGGCTGCTGAGTCCATACACAGGCAGAGACTGCTGAGTCCATAAACACACACACACACACACACAGATTGTTGAGTCTTTACACACATACAGACTGCTGAGTTCATACACACACACAGACTGCTGAGTCCATACACACACACACAAACACACACACACAGACTGCTGAGTCCTTACACACACACAGACTGCTGAGTAGGACTGCCATCAGAAATTTTAGGGCCCCTGACACAGATCAAGATCTGGGCCCCCGGGGCCAGCACCAAGTCCGCCCACAAGGATGAAGTGTGTGTGTATAGTGGATGTAGAATGTGTGTCATGGATGCAGTGTGTATAGTGGATGTAGAATGTGTGTAGTGGATGCGGTATTTGTGTCATGGATGCAGTGTGTATAGTGGATGCAGTATGTGTGTCATGGATGCAGTGTGTATAGTGGATGCAGATTGTACATTTAGTGTAATGTATGTAATGTTTGTATGCATGCATTAGATGCAGAGTGTGTGTGTAGTGAATGTAGGTGTGTATAGTGAATGCAGAGTGTGTGTTTTTGTAGTGGATGTAGTGTGTATAGTGAATGTAGTGTGTATAGTGAATGTAGTGTGTTTGTAGTGAGTGCAAAGTGTGTTTAGTAAATGTAAAATGCAACTAGTGAGTGCAACGTGTGTATAGTGAATGCAGTGTGTGTGTGTTTGTGTGTAGTGCAAAGTGTGTTTAATGAATGTAGTGTGTGTGTGTGTGTAGTACCGAGCGTGTTTAGTAAATGTAGTGTGTAGTGAGTGAAATGTGTGTGTATAGTGAATGTAGTGTGTGTGTGTGTAGTGCAAAGTGTGCTTAGTGAATGTAGTGCAAAGTGTGTTTAGTGAATGTAGTGTGTGTGTAGGGCAGAGTGTGTTTAGTGAATGTAGTGTGAGTATGTGTAGTGCAGAATGTGTTTAGTGAATGTAGTGTGTGTAGTGCAAAATGTGTATAGTGAATGTAGTGTGTGTGTGTAGAGCAAAATGTGTATAGTGAATGTAGTGTGTAGCGCAAAGTGTGTTTAGTGAATGTAGTGTGTGTGTAGTGCACAGTGTGTTTAGTAAATGTAGTGTTTGTAGTGAGTGCAGAGTGTGTTTAGTGAATGTAGTGTATGTGTAGTGCAGAGTATGTTTAGTGAATGTAGTGTGTGTGTGTGTGTGTAGTGCAGAGTGTGTTTAGTGAATGTAGTGTGTGTGTAGTGCAGAGTGTGTTTAGTGAACCTAGTATGTGTGTGTGTGTAGTATTTTTTTTATTTGTGTGTGTATATTTCAATTTTATTCCCCCCTCCCTGGTTCTTACCATGCCAGGGAGGGGGGAGATCGCATTCCCTGTTGGTCCAGTGGCATGGTGGAGGGTGCCAGCCGCGGTACATTGAAGAGGGGGCCCAGCAACACACACTGTCTTCCTTTCCAGCTCCCCTCTGACTAACTCTCGCGAGACAGGCCTGCGTGCTGTGCGCTCTGGCGGCCGCAGGAAAGTTAGACAGAGAGCAGCTGGAAAGGAGGACAGAGTGTGCTGCTTTGCCCCCCTCTGCAATGTACAGGTAGCAGGGCGCCCTCTGTGCACGTATATATAGCGAAAATCGCTAGATATATATATGTGCACATAATGAATGTGGGGCTCGGGCCCCCCAGGACCGCCGGGCCCATGACAACCGTTATGGTTGTCATGCCCTGATGGCGGCCCTGCTGCTGAGTCCAAACACACACACACACACACACACACAGACTGCTGAGTCCAAACACACACACAGACTGCTGAGTCCATACACACATACACACACACACAGACTGATGAGTCCATACACATTCTGCTGAGTCCATACACACACACACACACACACAGACGGCTGAGTCCATACACACACACACACACACAGACTGCTGAGTCCATACACACACACACACACACAGACTGCTGAGTCTATACACACACACACACACGCACACACACAGACTGCTGAGTCCATATACACATACACACACACACAGACTGATGAGTCCATACACAGACTGCTGAGTCCATACACACATACACACACACACACAGACTGATGAGTCCATACACAGACTGCTGAGTCCATACACACACACACACACACACAGACTGCTGAGTCCATACACACACACACACAGACTGCTGAGTCCATACACACACACACAGACTGCTGAGTCTATACACACACACACAGACTGCTGAGTCCATACACACACACACAGACTGCTGAGTCCATACACACACACACACGCACACACACAGACTGCTGAGTCCATATACACACGCACACACACAGACTGCTGAGTCCATACACACACACACTCAGACTGCTGAGCCCACACACACACACACACACACACACACAGACTGCTGAGTCCATACACACACACACAAGCTTCCTCACTAGCAGAGACACACACACACCTGAGCACATCAAGCCTACCTGTTGCTGGGGGTCAGACACTCAGACATCTTCTGGCCTTTGCAGAGCAGCAGCATGGGCTGCTGCTTAACGGCAGGGGCGGGGCTTATTTTCGGGAGGTGGGGCTTCATTTGGGGCGCGGCCTGTGCCGGGGAGCCTGTCAGTGCTCCCTCCGGCCACAGACAGCCCCCAGCACCGCTCCAGCTCCTCTCTCCTGCATACCCTCGGGCTGTCACACACTGTTACAGCCCGAGGGAATCGAATTTAAACACATGGACAGCAGGTTGCTGGCATTTGAGGGGGCCCAAGGGGGGGCACAGCATGATGTAGGGGGGGGGCATGCCCACCCCCAGCGACACCACTGTAGCCTGTTGCGGCTAAGGCTTTCTTCAGCGCGGCCAGTGACACACCTCCGAAACTCAAGAAGTATGAACGCAGTCACTGAGTGCTATATCCACATGATCCCACTTGCTTGCCCGCATGGCTTTCACGTTCCCCTGTGGGGGATCGCCCTACCTGCTCCTAAAGGAGCCATAATCACTAGCCAGGGAAGCTGGCCAGGCATGAGGCTCCTGGATCCTCCCTGGACAGTGATTATGGCTCCTTCAGGAGCAGGTAGGGCGTTCCCCTGCAGGGGAACCTGAAAACTATGCAGGCATTCAAGTGGTCACATGTGGGTATGGCGCCCTTTCTACCCATTTGCCGGCGAAACACCTCCACTCCCTGAGTGCCAATTGGTGCAAATTGGTTCATGGCCTTTCTCCTGATTGGCCATCACGTGGTTGAGATGCAAAGTTTGAATCCACCGGACAAAATCAAGTGATTCTGTGGAGCTATTTTCGGGTATGTACAGAGTCTCAAGCCCAGACTTTGTACGATGATTTCTCGGGCTCTGCACATCCGATAGCTCCGCTATTTGCAGGGATCATAGCTGAGACCAGGCGCTATTGTATGGCATGTAGGGTTGTGTTACTGTACAGTGTGTATTTTTGTGGTTTTGGTGTGGTAGGCTTCCTGTGTCTTGAGATACCATTATCTCCGAGAGACAGCGACGCTTGGGCGGGCTTATGTTTTCATGTTGCTAGGGGTCTGTGCATAAAGACTGTGTATCTTGCCTGAAATAAACAGGGTTTTTTTCGCCCTTCACTAGGTCTCGAATAGTGTTTGGGTGATACCACGATTGCCCTTCTGCAAGCGGCTATAATCACTGGCTAGCAGCTCTAATCCCTCTAGGGCTGGGCACAACATGGAAGGAGCGACCACAGGCAGTAGTAACCCATCCTCGAGAGTATACCGCTACACCACTCTCAACAACATTCAGACGTCTATGAGGCAGGTGTTTGTTAATACCCCAAAAGAGGCGTTTTTTGACGGGGTTTGTCAGCAACGGGGCCGTGCCACCGGCTGCTTTTGGTCTTCAAGCTCCTGAAATATTGTGCAATCACCTTCGTTATTATTATTGTTAAGGGTTCCTAGGCTATTGTCGCCGTTCTGTACAATGGCATGGGCAGTTCCCTCTTTCTACTGCCAATACCTCTCCCTATACAACCAAACATTCTGCAAGCACTCCCTGCTGCTCTATAGCATTGTCTTCCTACCTTTGAGTCATCAGAAATAATCTTATGTCCAAGATGCATTATCTTGCCCTTATCCACATTCAATGTCAGTTGCCACAACTTTGACCATTTTTCTAGTTTACCTATACCATTTGCCATTTTGCTTATCCCTCCTGGAACATTAACCCTGTTACATATCTTAGTAGTGTCAGCAAAAAGATATATCTTCTGCAATATCACTAATAAAAATATTAAAGAGAATGGGTCCAGGTACAGATCCCTGAGGTACCCAACTGGTGACAAGCCCATGCTCGAATATACTCCATTAACTACAACCCTCTGTTGCCTGTCACTCAGCCACTGCCTTGCCCATTCAACAATATTGGAATCCAAACTTCAAGATTTCAGTTTATGGACAAGCCTTCTATGTGCAACAGTGTCAAAATCCTTACTGAAATCTAGGTAAGCAATGTCTACTGCACCACCCTGATCTATTAATTTAGTAACCCAATACACGTTCTATTTCCTAGTTCCCTCTGTACGGCCTGACCACCTGGTTTCTGACGTGCTTACTCCACACTCCAGGTACGGTCTGCCTTACGTTGCTGCCTCATACCTCCCCTACGTTTTTGTTACATGTTTTCCCCAGGTACGTCCTGTCTCGCACTTCGCCCCCCACCTAGTCTAGATGTGGCTGGCTGTCAGAGTCTTAGGTGTCCAATAGAGGTTATCTCCCCCTGGCTTTCTTAGCCTTAGGTTAGTGGTCCCGCGACGCCAACACCCATCCTCATACTCGGAGGTACTACGCCCCTCGGGCCAAATCATAGTTAGTTGCCTCGCATGTGGCATAGAGAGGGCCTACCCTGTCACTCCCATTCTGTCTTATGCTTTACTGGTCACCGAGAGGCTGACACCCCGCCACAACGTTCAGTGGCCACGAAATCCCCTCGCGTCAACGCATAGATAGAGTCTCTCAAGCCGCTTGGCATCTAGCAGGGCCTCACCTGTCACCAACTTAGTTTTAATTGTTTCGCCGCCTTGCGGCACTAGCAAGCTGGCCAGCTCACACTGGTCCTACACTTACTCTGGTCCTTTTTCTTGCTCTGATTTCTCGCTTCTTTCTTTTAGCATGGATCAAGTACCGGAAGGTGGCGAACACTTGTTACTGCCCGACACTCCGGCCAGGTCTGGTACTCCATCTCGCAGGGGAGATTCTGCCACGCCTGCCTCCTTCGGTTCCTGGTTGATTCTTCACCTCATGACAGATTTTCGGAAATGTCAGCTCCCGTTCCCTGCATACACTAGGAAGACCGAACTGTTCTCCATTTTAGATGCTGGACCTTTCTGATGTTTTCACTCCGACCATGTAAGTAAACTCCCATTTACCTGGCTTTCTACGGTCTTCTTAGACCCCGTGAACTTACCACTACTACCATAACCAACCTACAATAATGCCTCAGGAGGTCTCACCTAGTTAATTTGGGAGACTATTATGTACTTACACTTCCTCACACTCGAACTACACATACTCTGTTCATACCACAACCACTACAGAACCTAGACATATTTTTCATACTATGTCCATGTAAGTCATGCTCTTCCTGTTGTTGATTGTAATAAATTCTAGTCTGTATCTTTTTGGCCCTCTTTATTTACAGGCCTACTGCTACGTCGGTTCCGGCACACCTCAACCAACTTTTCCTCTTCTTACACATTGCTCTCCTTACACTCTTGCCTCTGCCTTTTTATGCCCCTACCACAAACGTGAAGGCTTGGCCTGCAGTTGTGGGATGGGCATGGTCCCCTATTTAAGCTCACTACTCACCTCCACCTGTCCCGTTCGTTTCTTAGTGTTGCTTGACCCCACCCTCCTCTCCCTTTTATACTTTTCTCTATTCATTACTTGGTAGGCCCTCTTTATTTACAGGTCTACTGCTACGTTCCCCGCACACCTCAACCGACTTTTCCTCTTCTTACACATTGCTACACAGTCATACTCTCCTTACACTCTTGCCTGGGCCTTTTTATGCCCCTACCACAAGTATAAAACGAACAAGGGAACGTTGGAAAGTATAATACTGAAACTTAAATAAAATAAATAAAAAAATTTAAAAAAATATATACAAAATTAGGTTTCTAATAAACATGTTTTCCTGGTAGGATAATCAAAATCAAATACACATTCACCTTATCAGTGGCTGGAATGGCACACAGTAACATAGTATCAAATTGTAACAAGTATGCCATACCTTCAAAAACAAAAGAAACAAAGGATCTATTAAAGCATATGCCGACAAATCTTTTAAAGATTTTCCCGTGTGGTTTTCAAAATGAACGTAGGAAGTTGGAAAGCAGAATACTGAAATTGACATTGAAAATAAAAAAATAAAAAGCGATTTAGGTTCTTATAAACTTGGTAAGATTCTTCGTTTTTTCCTGCTTTCATTATTTATACATTTTCTGATGCACATTTAAACAGCTACGAATCTCTCAAAAATGTTAGGATTCTGACTGAAACTGGGAATTGGGGTGGGTGGAGAGAGAGAAAATGATTATCTAGCTCCAAGGAGAAAAAAAAAAAAGCAATATACATATATAAATCATAGAAAATGGGATGAATGGTTCTGTTTTTAGGTATAATTATTTCCAAGTGCTTGTATTATTGTTAATGTACTTTATTATGCCTCACAGCAGGACCTGTTTGCTAGTAAAGTGCAGGAGATTAGCCAATAGAAATAAAGAACATAGTCCTGGATAATAAAGGGTGCGGGAGGAAGGGATTGACAAGCTCGTTTGGTTGAAGACATAGTGGCTCTGAAAAGAGCCTTTGGTTGGAGAAATGAAGAGATTGGTCAGGAGAATGGCATTAAGCGCGCTCTCCTCTAATCCTGCGAGCCAGCTGGATGTCTTTGGGCATGATGGTCACTCTCTTGGCGTGGATGGCACACAGGTTGGTATCCTCGAAGAGGCCAACCAGGTAAGCCTCGCTAGCCTCTTGCAAGGCCATGACAGCAGAGCTCTGGAAGCGCAGGTCGGTTTTGAAGTCCTGGGCGATCTCACGGACCAGGCGCTGGAAGGGCAGTTTGCGGATCAGCAGCTCAGTGGATTTCTGATAGCGACGGATTTCCCGAAGAGCTACCGTGCCAGGGCGGTAACGGTGAGGTTTCTTGACACCACCGGTAGCGGGAGCGCTTTTCCTGGCAGCCTTGGTGGCCAGCTGCTTCCTGGGAGCCTTCCCTCCGGTGGATTTACGGGCTGTCTGCTTAGTACGGGCCATTCTGTCAAACTGAGCGTCTCACCTACCACAAGGTTATCAGGAGCTATGGCTAGAAAGCCGCGAGCCCGAGTTCTTTATAGATGAAAGATGGATATGATTGGACACAATGTACCACGCCCCTAACTCTGATAGGAGAGAGACGCTGCCACTTGGAGACAAAAGTGTAGTTTGAAATACTGAGCACAACGCATGCTCTTTCAATGTTACACTGCCATCTAGTGGCCATGTATAGGTACTGCGTTAATTGATTAATTACATAATTCGATCCAGAACTAAGAGATACTATGTGTAATACATACAATCAGTGTAAAAATTAAAAGATTATAATTATGTCTTTAGCTAAATAATTTATCGAGACATATTTACTTTTAATCTCTTTACCTGCATTCCGTGCTATTACAGGATTTGTCTATTATGTATGAAGCAAAGGGAAGGAAAATGAAACATTTTATCAGTAAATGCAGTCTGCACTGAATACTTGCCGGAGCTGCAAATTCGAATACGGTAGAAACCTTTCCCGCTGGCGTTTTTTTTTCTCTAGTTCAAAAATGACTATTCAGCAAATCACCGCAAAGCACAACCTCCTGCATCAGCCAATCAACGACAAGAGCCGCCCAGTGACGGTTTGATTTGTCTATCAGTTCCCCACTCGGTCGTCTCAAGAGACATATAAGAGAAGGCAGCCGTGTTGGGAGCATTCATTGTTCCACTTGTCTCAGCTCAGAATGTCTGGTCGCGGTAAAGGAGGGAAAGGGCTCGGTAAAGGTGGTGCCAAGCGGCACAGGAAGGTGCTCCGTGATAACATCCAGGGGATCACTAAACCGGCTATCCGCCGTTTGGCTCGCAGAGGAGGTGTCAAGCGAATCTCCGGCCTCATTTACGAGGAGACTCGAGGAGTGCTGAAAGTCTTCCTGGAGAACGTTATCCGCGATGCCGTCACATACACCGAGCACGCCAAGAGGAAGACGGTCACCGCCATGGACGTGGTGTACGCGCTGAAACGCCAGGGCCGCACTCTCTACGGTTTCGGAGGTTAAACGTTTCGGCTGATGTTCGATAATTCATTCAAACCAAAGGCTCTTTTCAGAGCCGCCCACTCCTTCCCTCATAAGGCTATAATTCCACCAGGATGGCTCGGCTGTCTCAATGCTCCCTACAACATATTGGAGAACGAGAAATTACAGAGTAGCCTTCCGGTAACACAAACTCCAATGTGTTTCCTATCCATATAATGTTGCCTTATGTTTCCCCGAATATCCTGCTTCGTTTTCTGTTTGAATGCAATGCTCTCATAAAACATGAAATAAGGGCATTGGAGGCTGAGAGGGTTAAAGTCTTCCTTGTTAGTAAGACTAGAATCCTCTCTGCACTAAACTGCAGTCAGTATGTGATCTAAAACGGCCGGAGAGAAAAGCTGCTGTGATCGAAGCAGCCATTCCCGCTTTTTATATGGAAAACATGCTGCATACTGACTTTATACACCTCGAAACAGACCTAAAACTAGACATTCTATACTGTGATAATTATAGTTTGAGGAATCATTAGAATTCTCTAAGCATCACAGTCCATACAAATTATATGGCAGTCGTTTCCACCTGAGTATGAAAGGGTTAAACTATATGCATTTTATCATCACAAAATACTGCTTAATGAAACTGCAATCAGTATGTGGCCAGGAAATGGCGGGAGAGGAAAGTGGAAGAACAAAAAGCTGCTGTGACAGAGCCAGCAGGGGGACTATATCGTGCAGGATTTAAACTTCGCCATTTTGTAACCGACTTTCCCGCTTTAAAAACGCCATGCAGAGAACGCTGAATGTATAAATTTGGTAATAAATACATTATAAGAGGGAAACAGACCCACCAAACTCCTAATTTTAATTTATAAAGTATTCATTGAGATTGATATTGCTGGTTTGATCCATGATATGTATTAAACAAAAAGTAACCATTGCAATCTGTATACACGAGATGGCAGCATTGTATAATTTGTGAGAGAGGAGTGTGAATGGAAACACGTTTCATGTGTAAGCTAGATTGATACATTATAATAGTTTCAGGCTGTTGTATCTTTTAGTATACTTTATAACCAGCAGAATAAATGTTACACTATAGGTTCTGCCATTGAGAGTGTTTTACAATTTATTTTAGCTTGAAGAAGATTTCAAAATTGAAATAGTGTAACGCGACAATCGATTACTTTTTACATTTCGCACATAGAGAATACTCTCGTAATATAGTCACAGCTCTCTCGTGGATTGTGTGGGTGGCTCTTAGAAGAGCCTTTGTGTTATTAGAGTTTGGGTGACGGGTCTTTACTTGGCGCTGGTGTACTTGGTCACTGCCTTGGTGCCCTCAGACACGGCGTGTTTGGCCAGCTCTCCGGGCAGTAAGAGCCGTACAGCGGTCTGGATCTCCCGGGAGGTGATGGTGGAGCGCTTGTTATAGTGAGCCAGACGGGAGGCTTCCCCTGCGATGCGCTCGAAGATATCATTGACAAAGGAGTTCATGATCCCCATGGCCTTGGAGGAGATACCGGTGTCGGGGTGGACCTGTTTCAGCACCTTGTACACGTAGATGGCATAGCTCTCCTTCCTGCTCTTTCTGCGCTTCTTCCCATCCTTCTTCTGGGTCTTGGTCACGGCTTTTTTAGAGCCCTTCTTGGGTGCGGGAGCGGACTTGGCTGGTTCAGGCATGATGATCAGAGAAATCTTACGAAATTTCCAACAGAATAAGGAACACGTTCCCCAGCTGCTCTATATATAGAAGCCCTGGCAGTAAAGCCTGACCTGTGTGCATTTTCTATTGGTTCGTTCAGTAAGAGCATTGAGCATGGAACGCGGTAACCTACAGCGATTGGTTACTTTCTGAGTCGGACGCTGATTGGTGGCTTTAAAATGCAACCAATTAGATTAGAGCTCGCGGTATCTGAGATGGTATAAATAGCCGTGCAGGGGGCGCCAAGGTCTAGACGATAATTCGATTTCGTTTTGAAAATGTCAGGAAGAGGCAAACAGGGCGGCAAAGTCAGGGCTAAAGCCAAGACCCGATCATCCAGAGCAGGTCTGCAGTTCCCAGTCGGCCGTGTCCACAGGCTGCTCAGAAAGGGCAATTATGCCGAGCGGGTTGGAGCCGGAGCTCCGGTCTATCTGGCTGCAGTGCTGGAGTATCTGACCGCCGAGATCCTGGAACTGGCTGGGAATGCAGCCCGAGACAACAAGAAGACCCGCATCATCCCCCGCCATCTGCAGCTCGCTGTGCGCAACGACGAGGAGCTCAACAAACTGCTCGGAGGGGTCACCATAGCCCAGGGTGGGGTATTGCCCAATATCCAGGCTGTTTTACTGCCCAAGAAAACCGACAGCCACAAGCCAGCCAAGAGCAAGTAACTCCACTGTCCCTCAGCTCCCAAACTTACACAAAGGCTCTTTTAAGAGCCACCCACAATCCCCAGAAAGAGCTCACACTGATATATGACTGTATGGAGGTGATCACTGTCTTGCTACATTCTTATACGGTTATTCACTACAGTGACACGTCAAAGGGAATTTAGTATTTAAGGGTCTAATACCTCTTTTTTACAGTCTCTGTAATTCGGCTAACGAACTAAGTGATGCTTTTCAAATTTCCATTAAAACACACCTAGCGGACTTTCCCTTTCTAACCATTGCTATTACTACTTGTTATACACTGGGGAGTCTTTAGTGAAACACAAGAAATCGATCAAAAGCGGATTAATAGTTAAGTCACTATTGTGAACAATAGGAAAGTGCTGCATATCATTATAAGGTGGAAGGAAGTAAAGACTCCAATCCATCCCGATTTTCACACATCGGTAGATTCAATTAAACTTGAGATCTTTTGGGGTTTTTTTGCCTCAATTTTATAATTCAGGTTTTAGTGAATGAGCATGCCTCTCTTTCTACTGGTAATGCAAAAGAGGGCGGCAAATTCCAATTTCAAGTGACTTCCAATCATGCCACAAAAAAAAAAATCTCAACTCCAAAGCCAGTCAGATTTCTCCTAGGTGGGATTTAGTCACACCATATGGCCATGTGGGGGTCCTCTCCTGCTTCAAAATAAGCCAGTATGCCATACGGTGTAACTAAATTCCGTATTGCCAAGATAGGTCTAAGTAAGTAGTATTGTAAGATTTCATGCTGTATTTTGGGATGTGCTCTCCTTCACATGTACAAACCTTTTGGAAATGTATTACTGTTCTGCTTTAATTGTACTACGTTGTTTATTTTGTTTTCCATATTTCTAAACACTAAAAATATAGATGAACCAAAAACCCTCTCCCCTCCCCCTTTAAAAAAAAATAAATAAATATATATTTATTCTTGATGTGGTATCATTCAAGTAAGACACATAAAGTCATAGCTTTCCCATATTTTGTAAATTCTAGTAGGCTTAAATTTGTATACTTTCATATCACTAGAAATGAGGCAAATCTAATCAACATGAGGTTGAGGGTCAATCATCAAAGCCTGGGCCTCCTCCCTATTTTCTTCTCCCTTGCACAGTGGGTCAGCTAACTGCCTCCATCCACACATCAGGACATGCATGCACACATTCACACGGCAAGGGATTTTATATACCACTCGAGATAATATTCTCAAAGCCAAGCGACTTTTTCTAAAAATGGTTTTCACTGAGACCTCATTGTGGGGCTGGACTATTCACGGTCCACAGACCCAACCCATGGGCAGCCTAGATTTCCTTTAAAACAGCCTTCTGTCCTCTAGGTAAGCCCACTGGTGCAAAATGGTAGAGGAGGGGTAGTCTCAATTAGGGTCACTACAGGCCACCTTTCCCACACCTGGCTTACACACAGGTTCCCTCGCCCACAGGCCATCATTCCCAGCTTTTTAAATACCCTCCCTCTCACAGGAAAAGTACAACATTAACTTTCACAAGGTAAGTACAAAAGAAAAAATGCATTACTGTAAAACCAAAAATAAAAGCAGGTTGTGTCAAATAGACAGTGTGTCTGGGAAAACAAACAGCCCCAATGCAACCCATATGCCAGGCCGGGTGGTTTATAGAGGGTCTTGGCTCTTCTCCTCACCACCTCGTCTCAGACTGATTACGGCTTTGGGTGGATCTACATTCACCCTCGATAGTCGTAGAGGCGTCAATTGAAGGGTGCAAGTGACTCTCCAGCCGACAGTGTTGACACAGAATCTCCTTGAGGCACCCACCACCAGAGTACCTGCATCTTCGCCACTCCATCAGGACGGAGAATGGCAAATCATCAAATATTTTATTTATTTTTTAAATTCTTTATTTTTGTTGAGGCATGTGATTATGGGGGTACAGAAAAAAGAGAGGGAGACGTTCAAGAGTTGTACAGGATGGGGTCGTCATAACATATTGACAAAGTCTCCTATGATTATCAACCTCATTTTATATATATATAGTAACATGCTGTGGCTAAATACTGTTATCTCTTGCTTTAATACTGTAATCTCTCGCATTGATACTGTTTCCTCTCGCTTTAATATTGTTATCTCTCGCTTTAATACTGTTATCTCTCGCCTTAATACGGTTATCTCTCGCTTTAATACGGTTATCTCTCGCTTTAATACGGTTGTCTTCTCGACTTAATACTGTCAACGTATAGTAGCTTACATGCAAGGCTGTACTCGGTTGGGACAGGTTAATTATTAAACGTTAGGTTACATGCTAGACAGACATATTATATAATAAAGACCACTGACTACCAATTGTATTGTAGTCAAGGATAGCTATAACAAAATGAGGGTATGTTAGGCTAGGTGATATACAGTGCTCTGCATTAATGTTAGGTACACACAAATATATGTATATTAACAGCCGCATAGTTACTCTTTCAGGAGATGGAATTACCCTTGTGAGTACACTTTTGATGGGCAGTCAGTGGTCGCCTGCCAAGGGACCCCCCTAAATATATCTCGAAGCATTTAAATAAAAGGGGATATAAGGACTGCTATGGTAGTTATAGTCCCGATGTGTGTCATGTTCGTATGGTGGCAGTCCCTGTATGGGCGATCCAGACGAGTGTCTGTCTTAGGCGGGAAAAGAGTCCCTGTTGCCGTGCCGATCATCGTGTACAGTATGGTGGCTGTAGGTGGTTAATCCGCGTTCGTTGGCCCGCATGCAGTGTGGAAGGTAAGGTTAAGTTGTTGTCCCTCTGTAGTGAGACTAGTGGGGTATGAGGATGTGCTCGCCTGTTCCTGCTTGGCGTCCTTCGGCAGTCCGTCCTTGAGAAGTCAGAAGGGAGGGTGCCTCAGTCAGCCCTCGGGCATGGATAGCTGGGCATGCAGTCTCCGCCATTTTAAAGGTGGACTCTGCGCTCTGTGGTCTCTTGTGAAGGTGCCGCTTCTAGCCGGTGCTGCCCGCAAGTTTATTCTGTGCAGGGGGAGCGGTGTGGGTCGCTTCTGAGCCTCACTGCCGGTTTTGGTGCCAGCATCCTTGGTCTCCGCCATCTTGCACGCTGCGCTTTGGTGCTGGATCCAGGCGGCCCTGCTGCTGCTCCCGGGATGGTCGGGGCATGCGGGGGTGGGGACCGGGATCACCCCCCCGGTCCATGGGGGGGGGGAACGGGGCCAAAGCTCCACGGGTCTGGCTCCTGTCTGAGCACCGATGAGCAGGATAGCGGGGCAGCGACCGTCTGCCCCACTCACCGCCGGAGTAGGCCTCGTTGATGCCAGTGAGGATTCATCCCCCAGGGGACTGAAACCGGTCGGGCCAGCCTCACCCTGGGTCCGGTACTCTCCACCCGATGTGTTTCACTGATTTTTGTCAACTTTTTATGCCAAAATAAACTGATTGCTTGTTCTTCCGTTGTAAATTTCGGGAGCTGGTCTGACATGCGACCATCTCGCTCGGCGGCCTGGCCCTGCCCCCATCATCAAATATTTTAATATGAAAGTCCTCCATATCAACAGTGGAGTGGGCATCTGGGCCCACTGTTTCTTGTGCCCCTCAGGACCAGATATTTTTATGTCGATGTTGTGCTTCCAGTGATGGTACTGTGCGGTTAAGCCTCTGGACCTGTTGGGAGATCTTATCGTTTGTGTATGGGTCACAGTCAGTAGTCCCTCTCGTTCCTCCTCTCGGTATTTAACGTCGCTAATGAGTCGATTCAGGCTGCCTATTTCAGTTTGCTTTCTGCTAGGTCTGCTTTCCTAACCGCTTGTAGATCCTACAGGAGCTTTTCAATGTTCCCTTTAGCGGAGGGTGATGTGGCGGTATACCCTCTCGAGAATGGGTTACTACCGCCTGTGGTCGCCCCTTCCTAGTTGTGCCCAGTCCTAGAGTGATTATAGCTGCAAACCAGTGATTATAGTATTTTGCAGGAAGGCAAGCGTGGTATCACCCAAACACTAGTCGAGACTTAGGGAAGGGTAAACAAGAACTGTTTATTGTAGGAAAGATACAAAGTATTTATGCACAGGCATCGCTGTGTCTGGGAGATAATGGTATCTCCCGGACACAGGAAGCCGAACACACAAAAAACCCAAAACTCACCCAATACAGTAACACAACCCCATGCCATACATCACCAAATAGCTCCTGGTCCCAGCTATAATCCCTGCAAATAGCGGGGCGATCGGATGTACAGAGCCAGAGAAATCATCATATAAAGTCTGGGCTTAACACTCTGTACATTCTCACAAATAGTTCCACTTGGTTTAGGCCTGTAGAGTCAAACTACACGCCTAAACCATGCAGCAACCAATCAGCACTCACAGAGGGGAGGAGTTACAAGCTAAGCCCTTGAGGGCTCGCCGACCAATCGTGATAAATGGCGCAAACAAGTTTGAATGGCAGCTCCTTCTCCTATTGGTTGGCATGGATTTCCCAACCCAAGGTAAGCTTACCCCCAAGGGTACAATTCAGCTCCCATGGAGTTATGAAAAAAATATTGTGCAATAGCGGAATTGACTTCCGCATGGCTGATTCAGGGCAGTTGCCCGATGTGCATGACATAATGGAAGTCAAATTGAGACAGAAATGTTCCATCTAGTGATTTGCTGCCGCATTCACGGCTTGCCAACTACTCGCGATGTAGCCCCACTTTCTAGTCGCATGTCTCTGCACCCTCATCAAGTGGCTCTGCTGCTCCTTCACAATGTCACTGTCCCATTGTCCACACTGTCACTGTCCCACACTGTCAGACTACTCCCTCTCCCACAATATAACTGCCCCAAGTTGTCACACTGCCCCCTCCATCACATTGTCACTGTCCCATTGCCCACAGTGTCACTGTCCCACTGCCCCACACTGTTAGACTACTCCCTCCCCCACAATGTCACTTACCCAAGCTGTCACACTGCCGCCTCCAAACACACACTGTCCCCTCCACCACAATGTCACAGGCCCCAAGCTGTCGCACTGCCAACTCCCAACATACACTGTCACGCTGCCCCCTCCACCACAATGTCACTGCCGCAAGCTGTCACACTGCCACTCCCAACACACACTGTCCCCTACACCACAATGTCACTGCCCCACTCCTACAATGTCATTGTCCCACACTGTCACACTGCCTCACACTGTCATTGCCCCACACTATCAGACTACTCCCTCCCCCACAATGGCACTGCCCCAAGTTGTCACACTACCCCCTCACACACACTGTCACACTACACCCTCCACATACTGTCACTGCCTCCCTCGGCCCCACACCCCACTACCTCAACCCTATAACCCCCAGCCCTCCACACAGCACCCCATGGCTACCACAGTAGAGCCACATCGCACCAACCCTCGCTGTTTACCCTTGTAAACAGCCCAGGCATTACAGGAACAACTGCCCCCAGCAAATCCGGATGGAGTGGAACTGACCCCCATCTAACCAGCCCTGAGCCGGAGCCCACTGTGAAGAGGGAAACCGTTACGGGGGTGGTCCAGGCGCAACCCAGGAAATTTGGCCAGTGCTTCATGAGATGGCCCCGGTACAAGCTGTGGAGGACAGCCATGCCGAGCATAGGCAAGTTGTCAAAATAAATGGCAAGGAGGCTCAGGGGCTAAGAGACACGAGGGGCACTCTGACCCTAGTACAGCCGCACCAGGTTAGCACCACGGCAAATACCGGCCGGACTGTGGCTGGTAGAGTCGCCGGCGGAGCCATCAATACACAGAGGTCGGCATCATGCAAGACTTACCGGCAGAGGTGTGAATACATACACACACACACACACAGATTTCTGAATGCACACAGGCGTTGCTGAATGCACACAGGCTGATTTATACACGTACACACAGACTGCTGAGTCCATACACACAGACATACAGACATACAGACTGCTGAGTCCATACACACACACACAGACATACAGACTGCTGAGTACAGACACAGACTGCTGAGTCCATATACACACACAGACTGCTGAGTCCATACACAGACACACACACACACAGACTGCTGAGTCCATACACAGACACACACACACACATACTGCTGATTCCATACACACACACAGACTGCTGAGTCCATACACACACACACACAGACATACAGACTGCTGAGTCCATACACACACACACAGACATACAGACTGCTGAGTACAGACACAGACTGCTGAGTCCATATACACACACAGACTGCTGAGTCCATACACAGACACACACACACAGACTGCTGAGTCCATACACAGACACACACACACACACACACACACATACTGCTGATTCCATACACACACACAGACTGCTGAGTCCACACACACACACACACATACACAGACTGCTGAGTCCATACACCCACAGACTGCTGAGTCCATACACCCACAGACTGCTGAATCCATACACACGCACAGACTGCTGAGTCCATACACCCACAGACACACAGGCTGCTGAGTCCATACACAGGCAGAGACTGCTGAGTCCATAAACACACACACACACACACACAGATTGTTGAGTCTTTACACACATACAGACTGCTGAGTTCATACACACACACAGACTGCTGAGTCCATACACACACACACAAACACACACACACAGACTGCTGAGTCCTTACACACACACAGACTGCTGAGTAGGACTGCCATCAGAAATTTTAGGGCCCCTGACACAGATCAAGATCTGGGCCCCCGGGGCCAGCACCAAGTCCGCCCACAAGGATGAAGTGTGTGTGTATAGTGGATGTAGAATGTGTGTCATGGATGCAGTGTGTATAGTGGATGTAGAATGTGTGTAGTGGATGCGGTATTTGTGTCATGGATGCAGTGTGTATAGTGGATGCAGTATGTGTGTCATGGATGCAGTGTGTATAGTGGATGCAGATTGTACATTTAGTGTAATGTATGTAATGTTTGTATGCATGCATTAGATGCAGAGTGTGTGTGTAGTGAATGTAGGTGTGTATAGTGAATGCAGAGTGTGTGTTTTTGTAGTGGATGTAGTGTGTATAGTGAATGTAGTGTGTATAGTGAATGTAGTGTGTTTGTAGTGAGTGCAAAGTGTGTTTAGTAAATGTAAAATGCAACTAGTGAGTGCAACGTGTGTATAGTGAATGCAGTGTGTGTGTGTTTGTGTGTAGTGCAAAGTGTGTTTAATGAATGTAGTGTGTGTGTGTGTGTAGTACCGAGCGTGTTTAGTAAATGTAGTGTGTAGTGAGTGAAATGTGTGTGTATAGTGAATGTAGTGTGTGTGTGTGTAGTGCAAAGTGTGCTTAGTGAATGTAGTGCAAAGTGTGTTTAGTGAATGTAGTGTGTGTGTAGGGCAGAGTGTGTTTAGTGAATGTAGTGTGAGTATGTGTAGTGCAGAATGTGTTTAGTGAATGTAGTGTGTGTAGTGCAAAATGTGTATAGTGAATGTAGTGTGTGTGTGTAGAGCAAAATGTGTATAGTGAATGTAGTGTGTAGCGCAAAGTGTGTTTAGTGAATGTAGTGTGTGTGTAGTGCACAGTGTGTTTAGTAAATGTAGTGTTTGTAGTGAGTGCAGAGTGTGTTTAGTGAATGTAGTGTATGTGTAGTGCAGAGTATGTTTAGTGAATGTAGTGTGTGTGTGTGTGTGTAGTGCAGAGTGTGTTTAGTGAATGTAGTGTGTGTGTAGTGCAGAGTGTGTTTAGTGAACCTAGTATGTGTGTGTGTGTAGTATTTTTTTTATTTGTGTGTGTATATTTCAATTTTATTCCCCCCTCCCTGGTTCTTACCATGCCAGGGAGGGGGGAGATCGCATTCCCTGTTGGTCCAGTGGCATGGTGGAGGGTGCCAGCCGCGGTACATTGAAGAGGGGGCCCAGCAACACACACTGTCTTCCTTTCCAGCTCCCCTCTGACTAACTCTCGCGAGACAGGCCTGCGTGCTGTGCGCTCTGGCGGCCGCAGGAAAGTTAGACAGAGAGCAGCTGGAAAGGAGGACAGAGTGTGCTGCTTTGCCCCCCTCTGCAATGTACAGGTAGCAGGGCGCCCTCTGTGCACGTATATATAGCGAAAATCGCTAGATATATATATGTGCACATAATGAATGTGGGGCTCGGGCCCCCCAGGACCGCCGGGCCCATGACAACCGTTATGGTTGTCATGCCCTGATGGCGGCCCTGCTGCTGAGTCCAAACACACACACACACACACACACAGACTGCTGAGTCCAAACACACACACAGACTGCTGAGTCCATACACACATACACACACACACAGACTGATGAGTCCATACACATTCTGCTGAGTCCATACACACACACACACACACACACACAGACGGCTGAGTCCATACACACACACACACACAGACTGCTGAGTCCATACACACACACACACACACACACACACAGACTGCTGAGTCCATATACACACACACACGCACACACACAGACTGCTGAGTCCATATACACATACACACACACACACACACACAGACTGATGAGTCCATACACAGACTGCTGAGTCCATACACACATACACACACACACAGACTGATGAGTCCATACACAGACTGCTGGGTCCATACACACACACACACACACACACACAGACTGCTGAGTCCATACACACACACACACAGACTGCTGAGTCCATACACACACACACACACACACACAGACTGCTGAGTCTATACACACACACACAGACTGCTGAGTCCATACACACACACACACACACACACACAGACTGCTGAGTCCATACACAGACACACACACACACACACACAGACGGCTGAGTCCATACACACACACACACAGACTGCTGAGTCCATACACACACACACACACACACAGACTGATGAGTCCATACACACACAGACTGCTGAGTCCATACACACACACACAGACTGATGAGTCCATACACACACAGACTGCTGAGTCCATACACACACACACACACACACACAGAGACTGCTGAGTCCATACACACACACACACGCACACACACAGACTGCTGAGTCCATATACACACGCACACACACAGACTGCTGAGTCCATACACACACACACACAGACTGCTGAGCCCACACACACACACACACACAGACTGCTGAGTCCATACACACACACACAAGCTTCCTCACTAGCAGAGACACACACACACCTGAGCACATCAAGCCTACCTGTTGCTGGGGGTCAGACACTCAGACATCTTCTGGCCTTTGCAGAGCAGCAGCATGGGCTGCTGCTTAACGGCAGGGGCGGGGCTTATTTTCGGGAAGTGGGGCTTCATTTGGGGCGCGGCCTGTGCCGGGGAGCCTGTCAGTGCTCCCTCCGGCCACAGACAGCCCCCAGCACCGCTCCAGCTCCTCTCTCCTGTTACAGCCCGAGGGAATCGAATTTAAACACATGGACAGCAGGTTGCTGGCATTTGAGGGGGCCCAAGGGGGGGCACAGCATGATGTAGGGGGGGGGCATGCCCACCCCCAGCGACACCACTGTAGCCTGTTGCGGCTAAGGCTTTCTTCAGCGCGGCCAGTGACACACCTCCGAAACTCAAGAAGTATGAACGCAGTCACTGAGTGCTATATCCACATGATCCCACTTGCTTGCCCGCATGGCTTTCACGTTCCCCTGTGGGGCATCGCCCTACCTGCTCCTAAAGGAGCCATAATCACTAGCCGGGGAAGCTGGCCAGGCATGAGGCTCCTGGATCCTCCCTGGACAGTGATTATGGCTCCTTCAGGAGCAGGTAGGGCGTTCCCCTGCAGGGGAACCTGAAAACTATGCAGGCATTCAAGTGGTCACATGTGGGTATGGCGCCCTTTCTACCCATTTGCCGGCGAAACACCTCCCCTCCCTGAGTGCCAATTGGTGCAAATTGGTTCATGGCCTTTCTCCTGATTGGCCATCACGTGGTTGAGATGCAAAGTTTGAATCCACCGGACAAAATCAAGTGATTCTGTGGAGCTATTTTCGGGTATGTACAGAGTCTCAAGCCCAGACTTTGTACGATGATTTCTCGGGCTCTGCACATCCGATAGCTCCGCTATTTGCAGGGATCATAGCTGAGACCAGGCGCTATTGTATGGCATGTAGGGTTGTGTTACTGTACAGTGTGTATTTTTGTGGTTTTGGTGTGTTCGGCTTCCTGTGTCTTGAGATACCATTATCTCCGAGAGACAGCGACGCTTGGGCGGGCTTATGTTTTCATGTTGCTAGGGGTCTGTGCATAAAGACTGTGTATCTTGCCTGAAATAAACAGGGTTTTTTTCGCCCTTCACTAGGTCTCGAATAGTGTTTGGGTGATACCACGATTGCCCTTCTGCAAGCGGCTATAATCACTGGCTAGCAGCTCTAATCCCTCTAGGGCTGGGCACAACATGGAAGGAGCGACCACAGGCAGTAGTAACCCATCCTCGAGAGTATACCGCTACACCACTCTCAACAACATTCAGACGTCTATGAGGCAGGTGTTTGTTAATACCCCAAAAGAGGCGTTTTTTGACGGGGTTTGTCAGCAACGGGGCCGTGCCACCGGCTGCTTTTGGTCTTCAAGCTCCTGAAATATTGTGCAATCACCTTCGTTATTATTATTGTTAAGGGTTCCTAGGCTATTGTCGCCGTTCTGTACAATGGCATGGGCAGTTCCCTCTTTCTACTGCCAATACCTCTCCCTATACAACCAAACATTCTGCAAGCACTCCCTGCTGCTCTATAGCATTGTCTTCCTACCTTTGAGTCATCAGAAATAATCTTATGTCCAAGATGCATTATCTTGCCCTTATCCACATTCAATGTCAGTTGCCACAACTTTGACCATTTTTCTAGTTTACCTATACCATTTGCCATTTTGCTTATCCCTCCTGGAACATTAACCCTGTTACATATCTTAGTAGTGTCAGCAAAAAGATATATCTTCTGCAATATCACTAATAAAAATATTAAAGAGAATGGGTCCAGGTACAGATCCCTGAGGTACCCAACTGGTGACAAGCCCATGCTCGAATATACTCCATTAACTACAACCCTCTGTTGCCTGTCACTCAGCCACTGCCTTGCCCATTCAACAATATTGGAATCCAAACTTCAAGATTTCAGTTTATGGACAAGCCTTCTATGTGCAACAGTGTCAAAATCCTTACTGAAATCTAGGTAAGCAATGTCTACTGCACCACCCTGATCTATTAATTTAGTAACCCAATACACGTTCTATTTCCTAGTTCCCTCTGTACGGCCTGACCACCTGGTTTCTGACGTGCTTACTCCACACTCCAGGTACGGTCTGCCTTACGTTGCTGCCTCATACCTCCCCTACGTTTTTGTTACATGTTTTCCCCAGGTACGTCCTGTCTCGCACTTCGCCCCCCACCTAGTCTAGATGTGGCTGGCTGTCAGAGTCTTAGGTGTCCAATAGAGGTTATCTCCCCCTGGCTTTCTTAGCCTTAGGTTAGTGGTCCCGCGACGCCAACACCCATCCTCATACTCGGAGGTACTACGCCCCTCGGGCCAAATCATAGTTAGTTGCCTCGCATGTGGCATAGAGAGGGCCTACCCTGTCACTCCCATTCTGTCTTATGCTTTACTGGTCACCGAGAGGCTGACACCCCGCCACAACGTTCAGTGGCCACGAAATCCCCTCGCGTCAACGCATAGATAGAGTCTCTCAAGCCGCTTGGCATCTAGCAGGGCCTCACCTGTCACCAACTTAGTTTTAATTGTTTCGCCGCCTTGCGGCACTAGCAAGCTGGCCAGCTCACACTGGTCCTACACTTACTCTGGTCCTTTTTCTTGCTCTGATTTCTCGCTTCTTTCTTTTAGCATGGATCAAGTACCGGAAGGTGGCGAACACTTGTTACTGCCCGACACTCCGGCCAGGTCTGGTACTCCATCTCGCAGGGGAGATTCTGCCACGCCTGCCTCCTTCGGTTCCTGGTTGATTCTTCACCTCATGACAGATTTTCGGAAATGTCAGCTCCCGTTCCCTGCATACACTAGGAAGACCGAACTGTTCTCCATTTTAGATGCTGGACCTTTCTGATGTTTTCACTCCGACCATGTAAGTAAACTCCCATTTACCTGGCTTTCTACGGTCTTCTTAGACCCCGTGAACTTACCACTACTACCATAACCAACCTACAATAATGCCTCAGGAGGTCTCACCTAGTTAATTTGGGAGACTATTATGTACTTACACTTCCTCACACTCGAACTACACATACTCTGTTCATACCACAACCACTACAGAACCTAGACATATTTTTCATACTATGTCCATGTAAGTCATGCTCTTCCTGTTGTTGATTGTAATAAATTCTAGTCTGTATCTTTTTGGCCCTCTTTATTTACAGGCCTACTGCTACGTCGGTTCCGGCACACCTCAACCAACTTTTCCTCTTCTTACACATTGCTCTCCTTACACTCTTGCCTCTGCCTTTTTATGCCCCTACCACAAATGTGAAGGCTTGGCCTGCAGTTGTGGGATGGGCATGGTCCCCTATTTAAGCTCACTACTCACCTCCACCTGTCCCGTTCGTTTCTTAGTGTTGCTTGACCCCACCCTCCTCTCCCTTTTATACTTTTCTCTATTCATTACTTGGTAGGCCCTCTTTATTTACAGGTCTACTGCTACGTTCCCCGCACACCTCAACCGACTTTTCCTCTTCTTACACATTGCTACACAGTCATACTCTCCTTACACTCTTGCCTGGGCCTTTTTATGCCCCTACCACAAGTATAAAACGAACAAGGGAACGTTGGAAAGTATAATACTGAAACTTAAATAAAATAAATAAAAAAATTTAAAAAAATATATACAAAATTAGGTTTCTAATAAACATGTTTTCCTGGTAGGATAATCAAAATCAAATACACATTCACCTTATCAGTGGCTGGAATGGCACACAGTAACATAGTATCAAATTGTAACAAGTATGCCATACCTTCAAAAACAAAAGAAACAAAGGATCTATTAAAGCATATGCCGACAAATCTTTTAAAGATTTTCCCGTGTGGTTTTCAAAATGAACGTAGGAAGTTGGAAAGCAGAATACTGAAATTGACATTGAAAATAAAAAAATAAAAAGCGATTTAGGTTCTTATAAACTTGGTAAGATTCTTCGTTTTTTCCTGCTTTCATTATTTATACATTTTCTGATGCACATTTAAACAGCTACGAATCTCTCAAAAATGTTAGGATTCTGACTGAAACTGGGAATTGGGGTGGGTGGAGAGAGAGAAAATGATTATCTAGCTCCAAGGAGAAAAAAAAAAAGCAATATACATATATAAATCATAGAAAATGGGATGAATGGTTCTGTTTTTAGGTATAATTATTTCCAAGTGCTTGTATTATTGTTAATGTACTTTATTATGCCTCACAGCAGGACCTGTTTGCTAGTAAAGTGCAGGAGATTAGCCAATAGAAATAAAGAACATAGTCCTGGATAATAAAGGGTGCGGGAGGAAGGGATTGACAAGCTCGTTTGGTTGAAGACATAGTGGCTCTGAAAAGAGCCTTTGGTTGGAGAAATGAAGAGATTGGTCAGGAGAATGGCATTAAGCGCGCTCTCCTCTAATCCTGCGAGCCAGCTGGATGTCTTTGGGCATGATGGTCACTCTCTTGGCGTGGATGGCACACAGGTTGGTATCCTCGAAGAGGCCAACCAGGTAAGCCTCGCTAGCCTCTTGCAAGGCCATGACAGCAGAGCTCTGGAAGCGCAGGTCGGTTTTGAAGTCCTGGGCGATCTCACGGACCAGGCGCTGGAAGGGCAGTTTGCGGATCAGCAGCTCAGTGGATTTCTGATAGCGACGGATTTCCCGAAGAGCTACCGTGCCAGGGCGGTAACGGTGAGGTTTCTTGACACCACCGGTAGCGGGAGCGCTTTTCCTGGCAGCCTTGGTGGCCAGCTGCTTCCTGGGAGCCTTCCCTCCGGTGGATTTACGGGCTGTCTGCTTAGTACGGGCCATTCTGTCAAACTGAGCGTCTCACCTACCACAAGGTTATCAGGAGCTATGGCTAGAAAGCCGCGAGCCCGAGTTCTTTATAGATGAAAGATGGATATGATTGGACACAATGTACCACGCCCCTAACTCTGATAGGAGAGAGACGCTGCCACTTGGAGACAAAAGTGTAGATTGAAATACTGAGCACAACGCATGCTCTTTCAATGTTACACTGCCATCTAGTGGCCATGTATAGGTACTGCGTTAATTGATTAATTACATAATTCGATCCAGAACTAAGAGATACTATGTGTAATACATACAATCAGTGTAAAAATTAAAAGATTATAATTATGTCTTTAGCTAAATAATTTATCGAGACATATTTACTTTTAATCTCTTTACCTGCATTCCGTGCTATTACAGGATTTGTCTATTATGTATGAAGCAAAGGGAAGGAAAATGAAACATTTTATCAGTAAATGCAGTCTGCACTGAATACTTGCCGGAGCTGCAAATTCGAATACGGTAGAAACCTTTCCCGCTGGCGTTTTTTTTTCTCTAGTTCAAAAATGACTATTCAGCAAATCACCGCAAAGCACAACCTCCTGCATCAGCCAATCAACGACAAGAGCCGCCCAGTGACGGTTTGATTTGTCTATCAGTTCCCCACTCGGTCGTCTCAAGAGACATATAAGAGAAGGCAGCCGTGTTGGGAGCATTCATTGTTCCACTTGTCTCAGCTCAGAATGTCTGGTCGCGGTAAAGGAGGGAAAGGGCTCGGTAAAGGTGGTGCCAAGCGGCACAGGAAGGTGCTCCGTGATAACATCCAGGGGATCACTAAACCGGCTATCCGCCGTTTGGCTCGCAGAGGAGGTGTCAAGCGAATCTCCGGCCTCATTTACGAGGAGACTCGAGGAGTGCTGAAAGTCTTCCTGGAGAACGTTATCCGCGATGCCGTCACATACACCGAGCACGCCAAGAGGAAGACGGTCACCGCCATGGACGTGGTGTACGCGCTGAAACGCCAGGGCCGCACTCTCTACGGTTTCGGAGGTTAAACGTTTCGGCTGATGTTCGATAATTCATTCAAACCAAAGGCTCTTTTCAGAGCCGCCCACTCCTTCCCTCATAAGGCTATAATTCCACCAGGATGGCTCGGCTGTCTCAATGCTCCCTACAACATATTGGAGAACGAGAAATTACAGAGTAGCCTTCCGGTAACACAAACTCCAATGTGTTTCCTATCCATATAATGTTGCCTTATGTTTCCCCGAATATCCTGCTTCGTTTTCTGTTTGAATGCAATGCTCTCATAAAACATGAAATAAGGGCATTGGAGGCTGAGAGGGTTAAAGTCTTCCTTGTTAGTAAGACTAGAATCCTCTCTGCACTAAACTGCAGTCAGTATGTGATCTAAAACGGCCGGAGAGAAAAGCTGCTGTGATCGAAGCAGCCATTCCCGCTTTTTATATGGAAAACATGCTGCATACTGACTTTATACACCTCGAAACA
Organism: Pelobates fuscus; assembly: GCF_036172605.1. Taxonomy (NCBI): domain Eukaryota; kingdom Metazoa; phylum Chordata; class Amphibia; order Anura; family Pelobatidae; genus Pelobates; species Pelobates fuscus. Next base: position 88,555,414 of record NC_086322.1, read on the forward strand.
GACCTAAAACTAGACATTCTATACTGTGATAATTGTAGTTTGAGGAATCATTAGAATTCTCTAAGCATCACAGTCCATACAAATTATATGGCAGTCGTTTCCACCTGAGTATGAAAGGGTTAAACTATATGCATTTTATCATCACAAAATACTGCTTAATGAAACTGCAATCAGTATGTGGCCAGGAAATGGCGGGAGAGGAAAGTGGAAGAACAAAAAGCTGCTGTGACAGAGCCAGCAGGGGGACTATATCGTGCAGGATTTAAACTTCGCCATTTTGTAACCGACTTTCCCGCTTTAAAAACGCCATGCAGAGAACGCTGAATGTATAAATTTGGTAATAAATACATTATAAGAGGGAAACAGACCCACCAAACTCCTAATTTTAATTTATAAAGTATTCATTGAGATTGATATTGCTGGTTTGATCCATGATATGTATTAAACAAAAAGTAACCATTGCAATCTGTATACACGAGATGGCAGCATTGTATAATTTGTGAGAGAGGAGTGTGAATGGAAACACGTTTCATGTGTAAGCTAGATTGATACATTATAATAGTTTCAGGCTGTTGTATCTTTTAGTATACTTTATAACCAGCAGAATAAATGTTACACTATAGGTTCTGCCATTGAGAGTGTTTTACAATTTATTTTAGCTTGAAGAAGATTTCAAAATTGAAATAGTGTAACGCGACAATCGATTACTTTTTACATTTCGCACATAGAGAATACTCTCGTAATATAGTCACAGCTCTCTCGTGGATTGTGTGGGTGGCTCTTAGAAGAGCCTTTGTGTTATTAGAGTTTGGGTGACGGGTCTTTACTTGGCGCTGGTGTACTTGGTCACTGCCTTGGTGCCCTCAGACACGGCGTGTTTGGCCAGCTCTCCGGGCAGTAAGAGCCGTACAGCGGTCTGGATCTCCCGGGAGGTGATGGTGGAGCGCTTGTTATAGTGAGCCAGACGGGAGGCTTCCCCTGCGATGCGCTCGAAGATATCATTGACAAAGGAGTTCATGATCCCCATGGCCTTGGAGGAGATACCGGTGTCGGGGTGGACCTGTTTCAGCACCTTGTACACGTAGATGGCATAGCTCTCCTTCCTGCTCTTTCTGCGCTTCTTCCCATCCTTCTTCTGGGTCTTGGTCACGGCTTTTTTAGAGCCCTTCTTGGGTGCGGGAGCGGACTTGGCTGGTTCAGGCATGATGATCAGAGAAATCTTACGAAATTTCCAACAGAATAAGGAACACGTTCCCCAGCTGCTCTATATATAGAAGCCCTGGCAGTAAAGCCTGACCTGTGTGCATTTTCTATTGGTTCGTTCAGTAAGAGCATTGAGCATGGAACGCGGTAACCTACAGCGATTGGTTACTTTCTGAGTCGGACGCTGATTGGTGGCTTTAAAATGCAACCAATTAGATTAGAGCTCGCGGTATCTGAGATGGTATAAATAGCCGTGCAGGGGGCGCCAAGGTCTAGACGATAATTCGATTTCGTTTTGAAAATGTCAGGAAGAGGCAAACAGGGCGGCAAAGTCAGGGCTAAAGCCAAGACCCGATCATCCAGAGCAGGTCTGCAGTTCCCAGTCGGCCGTGTCCACAGGCTGCTCAGAAAGGGCAATTATGCCGAGCGGGTTGGAGCCGGAGCTCCGGTCTATCTGGCTGCAGTGCTGGAGTATCTGACCGCCGAGATCCTGGAACTGGCTGGGAATGCAGCCCGAGACAACAAGAAGACCCGCATCATCCCCCGCCATCTGCAGCTCGCTGTGCGCAACGACGAGGAGCTCAACAAACTGCTCGGAGGGGTCACCATAGCCCAGGGTGGGGTATTGCCCAATATCCAGGCTGTTTTACTGCCCAAGAAAACCGACAGCCACAAGCCAGCCAAGAGCAAGTAACTCCACTGTCCCTCAGCTCCCAAACTTACACAAAGGCTCTTTTAAGAGCCACCCACAATCCCCAGAAAGAGCTCACACTGATATATGACTGTATGGAGGTGATCACTGTCTTGCTACATTCTTATACGGTTATTCACTACAGTGACACGTCAAAGGGAATTTAGTATTTAAGGGTCTAATACCTCTTTTTTACAGTCTCTGTAATTCGGCTAACGAACTAAGTGATGCTTTTCAAATTTCCATTAAAACACACCTAGCGGACTTTCCCTTTCTAACCATTGCTATTACTACTTGTTATACACTGGGGAGTCTTTAGTGAAACACAAGAAATCGATCAAAAGCGGATTAATAGTTAAGTCACTATTGTGAACAATAGGAAAGTGCTGCATATCATTATAAGGTGGAAGGAAGTAAAGACTCCAATCCATCCCGATTTTCACACATCGGTAGATTCAATTAAACTTGAGATCTTTTGGGGTTTTTTTGCCTCAATTTTATAATTCAGGTTTTAGTGAATGAGCATGCCTCTCTTTCTACTGGTAATGCAAAAGAGGGCGGCAAATTCCAATTTCAAGTGACTTCCAATCATGCCACAAAAAAAAAAATCTCAACTCCAAAGCCAGTCAGATTTCTCCTAGGTGGGATTTAGTCACACCATATGGCCATGTGGGGGTCCTCTCCTGCTTCAAAATAAGCCAGTATGCCATACGGTGTAACTAAATTCCGTATTGCCAAGATAGGTCTAAGTAAGTAGTATTGTAAGATTTCATGCTGTATTTTGGGATGTGCTCTCCTTCACATGTACAAACCTTTTGGAAATGTATTACTGTTCTGCTTTAATTGTACTACGTTGTTTATTTTGTTTTCCATATTTCTAAACACTAAAAATATAGATGAACCAAAAACCCTCTCCCCTCCCCCTTTAAAAAAAAATAAATAAATATATATTTATTCTTGATGTGGTATCATTCAAGTAAGACACATAAAGTCATAGCTTTCCCATATTTTGTAAATTCTAGTAGGCTTAAATTTGTATACTTTCATATCACTAGAAATGAGGCAAATCTAATCAACATGAGGTTGAGGGTCAATCATCAAAGCCTGGGCCTCCTCCCTATTTTCTTCTCCCTTGCACAGTGGGTCAGCTAACTGCCTCCATCCACACATCAGGACATGCATGCACACATTCACACGGCAAGGGATTTTATATACCACTCGAGATAATATTCTCAAAGCCAAGCGACTTTTTCTAAAAATGGTTTTCACTGAGACCTCATTGTGGGGCTGGACTATTCACGGTCCACAGACCCAACCCATGGGCAGCCTAGATTTCCTTTAAAACAGCCTTCTGTCCTCTAGGTAAGCCCACTGGTGCAAAATGGTAGAGGAGGGGTAGTCTCAATTAGGGTCACTACAGGCCACCTTTCCCACACCTGGCTTACACACAGGTTCCCTCGCCCACAGGCCATCATTCCCAGCTATTTAAATACCCTCCCTCTCACAGGAAAAGTACAACATTAACTTTCACAAGGTAAGTACAAAAGAAAAAATGCATTACTGTAAAACCAAAAATAAAAGCAGGTTGTGTCAAATAGACAGTGTGTCTGGGAAAACAAACAGCCCCAATGCAACCCATATGCCAGGCCGGGTGGTTTATAGAGGGTCTTGGCTCTTCTCCTCACCACCTCGTCTCAGACTGATTACGGCTTTGGGTGGATCTACATTCACCCTCGATAGTCGTAGAGGCGTCAATTGAAGGGTGCAAGTGACTCTCCAGCCGACAGTGTTGACACAGAATCTCCTTGAGGCACCCACCACCAGAGTACCTGCATCTTCGCCACTCCATCAGGACGGAGAATGGCAAATCATCAAATATTTTATTTATTTTTTAAATTCTTTATTTTTGTTGAGGCATGTGATTATGGGGGTACAGAAAAAAGAGAGGGAGACGTTCAAGAGTTGTACAGGATGGGGTCGTCATAACATATTGACAAAGTCTCCTATGATTATCAACCTCATTTTATATATATATAGTAACATGCTGTGGCTAAATACTGTTATCTCTTGCTTTAATACTGTAATCTCTCGCATTGATACTGTTTCCTCTCGCTTTAATATTGTTATCTCTCGCTTTAATACTGTTATCTCTCGCCTTAATACGGTTATCTCTCGCTTTAATACGGTTATCTCTCGCTTTAATACGGTTGTCTTCTCGACTTAATACTGTCAACGTATAGTAGCTTACATGCAAGGCTGTACTCGGTTGGGACAGGTTAATTATTAAACGTTAGGTTACATGCTAGACAGACATATTATATAATAAAGACCACTGACTACCAATTGTATTGTAGTCAAGGATAGCTATAACAAAATGAGGGTATGTTAGGCTAGGTGATATACAGTGCTCTGCATTAATGTTAGGTACACACAAATATATGTATATTAACAGCCGCATAGTTACTCTTTCAGGAGATGGAATAACGCTTGTGAGTACACTTTTGATGGGCAGTCAGTGGTCGCCTGCCAAGGGACCCCCCTAAATATATCTCGAAGCATTTAAATAAAAGGGGATATAAGGACTGCTATGGTAGTTATAGTCCCGATGTGTGTCATGTTCGTATGGTGGCAGTCCCTGTATGGGCGATCCAGACGAGTGTCTGTCTTAGGCGGGAAAAGAGTCCCTGTTGCCGTGCCGATCATCGTGTACAGTATGGTGGCTGTAGGTGGTTAATCCGCGTTCGTTGGCCCGCATGCAGTGTGGAAGGTAAGGTTAAGTTGTTGTCCCTCTGTAGTGAGGCTAGTGGGGTATGAGGATGTGCTCGCCTGTTCCTGCTTGGCGTCCTTCGGCAGTCCGTCCTTGAGAAGTCAGAAGGGAGGGTGCCTCAGTCAGCCCTCGGGCATGGATAGCTGGGCATGCAGTCTCCGCCATTTTAAAGGTGGACTCTGCGCTCTGTGGTCTCTTGTGAAGGTGCCGCTTCTAGCCGGTGCTGCCCGCAAGTTTATTCTGTGCAGGGGGAGCGGTGTGGGTCGCTTCTGAGCCTCACTGCCGGTTTTGGTGCCAGCATCCTTGGTCTCCGCCATCTTGCACGCTGCGCTTTGGTGCTGGATCCAGGCGGCCCTGCTGCTGCTCCCGGGATGGTCGGGGCATGCGGGGGTGGGGACCGGGATCACCCCCCCGGTCCATGGGGGGGGGGGAAAGGGGCCACAGCTCCACGGGTCTGGCTCGTGTCTGAGCACCGATGAGCAGGATAGCGGGGCAGCGACCGTCTGCCCCACTCACCGCCGGAGTAGGCCTCGTTGATGCCAGTGAGGATTCATCCCCCAGGGGACTGAAACCGGTCGGGCCAGCCTCACCCTGGGTCCGGTACTCTCCACCCGATGTGTTTCACTGATTTTTGTCAACTTTTTATGCCAAAATAAACTGATTGCTTGTTCTTCCGTTGTAAATTTCGGGAGCTGGTCTGACATGCGACCATCTCGCTCGGCGGCCTGGCCCTGCCCCCATCATCAAATATTTTAATATGAAAGTCCTCCATATCAACAGTGGAGTGGGCATCTGGGCCCACTGTTTCTTGTGCCCCTCAGGACCAGATATTTTTATGTCGATGTTGTGCTTCCAGTGATGGTACTGTGCGGTTAAGCCTCTGGACCTGTTGGGAGATCTTATCGTTTGTGTATGGGTCACAGTCAGTAGTCCCTCTCGTTCCTCCTCTCGGTATTTAACGTCGCTAATGAGTCGATTCAGGCTGCCTATTTCAGTTTGCTTTCTGCTAGGTCTGCTTTCCTAACCGCTTGTAGATCCTACAGGAGCTTTTCAATGTTCCCTTTAGCGGAGGGTGATGTGGCGGTATACCCTCTCGAGAATGGGTTACTACCGCCTGTGGTCGCCCCTTCCTAGTTGTGCCCAGTCCTAGAGTGATTATAGCTGCAAACCAGTGATTATAGTATTTTGCAGGAAGGCAAGCGTGGTATCACCCAAACACTAGTCGAGACTTAGGGAAGGGTAAACAAGAACTGTTTATTGTAGGAAAGATACAAAGTATTTATGCACAGGCATCGCTGTGTCTGGGAGATAATGGTATCTCCCGGACACAGGAAGCCGAACACACAAAAAACCCAAAACTCACCCAATACAGTAACACAACCCCATGCCATACATCACCAAATAGCTCCTGGTCCCAGCTATAATCCCTGCAAATAGCGGGGCGATCGGATGTACAGAGCCAGAGAAATCATCATATAAAGTCTGGGCTTAACACTCTGTACATTCTCACAAATAGTTCCACTTGGTTTAGGCCTGTAGAGTCAAACTACACGCCTAAACCATGCAGCAACCAATCAGCACTCACAGAGGGGAGGAGTTACAAGCTAAGCCCTTGAGGGCTCGCCGACCAATCGTGATAAATGGCGCAAACAAGTTTGAATGGCAGCTCCTTCTCCTATTGGTTGGCATGGATTTCCCAACCCAAGGTAAGCTTACCCCCAAGGGTACAATTCAGCTCCCATGGAGTTATGAAAAAAATATTGTGCAATAGCGGAATTGACTTCCGCATGGCTGATTCAGGGCAGTTGCCCGATGTGCATGACATAATGGAAGTCAAATTGAGACAGAAATGTTCCATCTAGTGATTTGCTGCCGCATTCACGGCTTGCCAACTACTCGCGATGTAGCCCCGCTTTCTAGTCGCATGTCTCTGCACCCTCATCAAGTGGCTCTGCTGCTCCTTCACAATGTCACTGTCCCATTGTCCACACTGTCACTGTCCCACACTGTCAGACTACTCCCTCTCCCACAATATAACTGCCCCAAGTTGTCACACTGCCCCCTCCATCACATTGTCACTGTCCCATTGCCCACAGTGTCACTGTCCCACTGCCCCACACTGTTAGACTACTCCCTCCCCCACAATGTCACTTACCCAAGCTGTCACACTGCCGCCTCCAAACACACACTGTCCCCTCCACCACAATGTCACAGGCCCCAAGCTGTCGCACTGCCAACTCCCAACATACACTGTCACGCTGCCCCCTCCACCACAATGTCACTGCCGCAAGCTGTCACACTGCCACTCCCAACACACACTGTCCCCTACACCACAATGTCACTGCCCCACTCCTACAATGTCATTGTCCCACACTGTCACACTGCCTCACACTGTCATTGCCCCACACTATCAGACTACTCCCTCCCCCACAATGGCACTGCCCCAAGTTTTCACACTACCCCCTCACACACACTGTCACACTACACCCTCCACATACTGTCACTGCCTCCCTCGGCCCCACACCCCACTACCTCAACCCTATAACCCCCAGCCCTCCACACAGCACCCCATGGCTACCACAGTAGAGCCACATCGCACCAACCCTCGCTGTTTACCCTTGTAAACAGCCCAGGCATTACAGGAACAACTGCCCCCAGCAAATCCGGATGGAGTGGAACTGACCCCCATCTAACCAGCCCTGAGCCGGAGCCCACTGTGAAGAGGGAAACCGTTACGGGGGTGGTCCAGGCGCAACCCAGGAAATTTGGCCAGTGCTTCATGAGATGGCCCCGGTACAAGCTGTGGAGGACAGCCATGCCGAGCATAGGCAAGTTGTCAAAATAAATGGCAAGGAGGCTCAGGGGCTAAGAGACACGAGGGGCACTCTGACCCTAGTACAGCCGCACCAGGTTAGCACCACGGCAAATACCGGCCGGACTGTGGCTGGTAGAGTCGCCGGCGGAGCCATCAATACACAGAGGTCGGCATCATGCAAGACTTACCGGCAGAGGTGTGAATACATACACACACACACACACAGATTTCTGAATGCACACAGGCGTTGCTGAATGCACACAGGCTGATTTATACACGTACACACAGACTGCTGAGTCCATACACACAGACATACAGACATACAGACTGCTGAGTCCATACACACACACACAGACATACAGACTGCTGAGTACAGACACAGACTGCTGAGTCCATATACACACACAGACTGCTGAGTCCATACACAGACACACACACACACAGACTGCTGAGTCCATACACAGACACACACACACACACACATACTGCTGATTCCATACACACACACAGACTGCTGAGTCCATACACACACACACAGACATACAGACTGCTGAGTCCATACACACACACACAGACATACAGACTGCTGAGTACAGACACAGACTGCTGAGTCCATATACACACACAGACTGCTGAGTCCATACACAGACACACACACACAGACTGCTGAGTCCATACACAGACACACACACACACACACACATACTGCTGATTCCATACACACACACAGACTGCTGAGTCCACACACACACACACACATACACAGACTGCTGAGTCCATACACCCACAGACTGCTGAGTCCATACACCCACAGACTGCTGAATCCATACACACGCACAGACTGCTGAGTCCATACACCCACAGACACACAGGCTGCTGAGTCCATACACAGGCAGAGACTGCTGAGTCCATAAACACACACACACACACACACAGATTGTTGAGTCTTTACACACATACAGACTGCTGAGTTCATACACACACACAGACTGCTGAGTCCATACACACACACACAAACACACACACACAGACTGCTGAGTCCTTACACACACACAGACTGCTGAGTAGGACTGCCATCAGAAATTTTAGGGCCCCTGACACAGATCAAGATCTGGGCCCCCGGGGCCAGCACCAAGTCCGCCCACAAGGATGAAGTGTGTGTGTATAGTGGATGTAGAATGTGTGTCATGGATGCAGTGTGTATAGTGGATGTAGAATGTGTGTAGTGGATGCGGTATTTGTGTCATGGATGCAGTGTGTATAGTGGATGCAGTATGTGTGTCATGGATGCAGTGTGTATAGTGGATGCAGATTGTACATTTAGTGTAATGTATGTAATGTTTGTATGCATGCATTAGATGCAGAGTGTGTGTGTAGTGAATGTAGGTGTGTATAGTGAATGCAGAGTGTGTGTTTTTGTAGTGGATGTAGTGTGTATAGTGAATGTAGTGTGTATAGTGAATGTAGTGTGTTTGTAGTGAGTGCAAAGTGTGTTTAGTAAATGTAAAATGCAACTAGTGAGTGCAACGTGTGTATAGTGAATGCAGTGTGTGTGTGTTTGTGTGTAGTGCAAAGTGTGTTTAATGAATGTAGTGTGTGTGTGTGTGTAGTACCGAGCGTGTTTAGTAAATGTAGTGTGTAGTGAGTGAAATGTGTGTGTATAGTGAATGTAGTGTGTGTGTGTGTAGTGCAAAGTGTGCTTAGTGAATGTAGTGCAAAGTGTGTTTAGTGAATGTAGTGTGTGTGTAGGGCAGAGTGTGTTTAGTGAATGTAGTGTGAGTATGTGTAGTGCAGAATGTGTTTAGTGAATGTAGTGTGTGTAGTGCAAAATGTGTATAGTGAATGTAGTGTGTGTGTGTAGAGCAAAATGTGTATAGTGAATGTAGTGTGTAGCGCAAAGTGTGTTTAGTGAATGTAGTGTGTGTGTAGTGCACAGTGTGTTTAGTAAATGTAGTGTTTGTAGTGAGTGCAGAGTGTGTTTAGTGAATGTAGTGTATGTGTAGTGCAGAGTATGTTTAGTGAATGTAGTGTGTGTGTGTGTGTGTAGTGCAGAGTGTGTTTAGTGAATGTAGTGTGTGTGTAGTGCAGAGTGTGTTTAGTGAACCTAGTATGTGTGTGTGTGTAGTATTTTTTTTATTTGTGTGTGTATATTTCAATTTTATTCCCCCCTCCCTGGTTCTTACCATGCCAGGGAGGGGGGAGATCGCATTCCCTGTTGGTCCAGTGGCATGGTGGAGGGTGCCAGCCGCGGTACATTGAAGAGGGGGCCCAGCAACACACACTGTCTTCCTTTCCAGCTCCCCTCTGACTAACTCTCGCGAGACAGGCCTGCGTGCTGTGCGCTCTGGCGGCCGCAGGAAAGTTAGACAGAGAGCAGCTGGAAAGGAGGACAGAGTGTGCTGCTTTGCCCCCCTCTGCAATGTACAGGTAGCAGGGCGCCCTCTGTGCACGTATATATAGCGAAAATCGCTAGATATATATATGTGCACATAATGAATGTGGGGCTCGGGCCCCCCAGGACCGCCGGGCCCATGACAACCGTTATGGTTGTCATGCCCTGATGGCGGCCCTGCTGCTGAGTCCAAACACACACACACACACACACACACAGACTGCTGAGTCCAAACACACACACAGACTGCTGAGTCCATACACACATACACACACACACAGACTGATGAGTCCATACACATTCTGCTGAGTCCATACACACACACACACACACACAGACGGCTGAGTCCATACACACACACACACACACAGACTGCTGAGTCCATACACACACACACACACACAGACTGCTGAGTCTATACACACACACACGCACACACACAGACTGCTGAGTCCATATACACATACACACACACACAGACTGATGAGTCCATACACAGACTGCTGAGTCCATACACACATACACACACACACACAGACTGATGAGTCCATACACAGACTGCTGAGTCCATACACACACACACACACACACAGACTGCTGAGTCCATACACACACACACACAGACTGCTGAGTCCATACACACACACACACAGACTGCTGAGTCTATACACACACACACAGACTGCTGAGTCCATACACACACACACAGACTGCTGAGTCCATACACACACACACACGCACACACACAGACTGCTGAGTCCATATACACACGCACACACACAGACTGCTGAGTCCATACACACACACACTCAGACTGCTGAGCCCACACACACACACACACACACACACACAGACTGCTGAGTCCATACACACACACACAAGCTTCCTCACTAGCAGAGACACACACACACCTGAGCACATCAAGCCTACCTGTTGCTGGGGGTCAGACACTCAGACATCTTCTGGCCTTTGCAGAGCAGCAGCATGGGCTGCTGCTTAACGGCAGGGGCGGGGCTTATTTTCGGGAGGTGGGGCTTCATTTGGGGCGCGGCCTGTGCCGGGGAGCCTGTCAGTGCTCCCTCCGGCCACAGACAGCCCCCAGCACCGCTCCAGCTCCTCTCTCCTGCATACCCTCGGGCTGTCACACACTGTTACAGCCCGAGGGAATCGAATTTAAACACATGGACAGCAGGTTGCTGGCATTTGAGGGGGCCCAAGGGGGGGCACAGCATGATGTAGGGGGGGGGCATGCCCACCCCCAGCGACACCACTGTAGCCTGTTGCGGCTAAGGCTTTCTTCAGCGCGGCCAGTGACACACCTCCGAAACTCAAGAAGTATGAACGCAGTCACTGAGTGCTATATCCACATGATCCCACTTGCTTGCCCGCATGGCTTTCACGTTCCCCTGTGGGGGATCGCCCTACCTGCTCCTAAAGGAGCCATAATCACTAGCCAGGGAAGCTGGCCAGGCATGAGGCTCCTGGATCCTCCCTGGACAGTGATTATGGCTCCTTCAGGAGCAGGTAGGGCGTTCCCCTGCAGGGGAACCTGAAAACTATGCAGGCATTCAAGTGGTCACATGTGGGTATGGCGCCCTTTCTACCCATTTGCCGGCGAAACACCTCCCCTCCCTGAGTGCCAATTGGTGCAAATTGGTTCATGGCCTTTCTCCTGATTGGCCATCACGTGGTTGAGATGCAAAGTTTGAATCCACCGGACAAAATCAAGTGATTCTGTGGAGCTATTTTCGGGTATGTACAGAGTCTCAAGCCCAGACTTTGTACGATGATTTCTCGGGCTCTGCACATCCGATAGCTCCGCTATTTGCAGGGATCATAGCTGAGACCAGGCGCTATTGTATGGCATGTAGGGTTGTGTTACTGTACAGTGTGTATTTTTGTGGTTTTGGTGTGGTAGGCTTCCTGTGTCTTGAGATACCATTATCTCCGAGAGACAGCGACGCTTGGGCGGGCTTATGTTTTCATGTTGCTAGGGGTCTGTGCATAAAGACTGTGTATCTTGCCTGAAATAAACAGGGTTTTTTTCGCCCTTCACTAGGTCTCGAATAGTGTTTGGGTGATACCACGATTGCCCTTCTGCAAGCGGCTATAATCACTGGCTAGCAGCTCTAATCCCTCTAGGGCTGGGCACAACATGGAAGGAGCGACCACAGGCAGTAGTAACCCATCCTCGAGAGTATACCGCTACACCACTCTCAACAACATTCAGACGTCTATGAGGCAGGTGTTTGTTAATACCCCAAAAGAGGCGTTTTTTGACGGGGTTTGTCAGCAACGGGGCCGTGCCACCGGCTGCTTTTGGTCTTCAAGCTCCTGAAATATTGTGCAATCACCTTCGTTATTATTATTGTTAAGGGTTCCTAGGCTATTGTCGCCGTTCTGTACAATGGCATGGGCAGTTCCCTCTTTCTACTGCCAATACCTCTCCCTATACAACCAAACATTCTGCAAGCACTCCCTGCTGCTCTATAGCATTGTCTTCCTACCTTTGAGTCATCAGAAATAATCTTATGTCCAAGATGCATTATCTTGCCCTTATCCACATTCAATGTCAGTTGCCACAACTTTGACCATTTTTCTAGTTTACCTATACCATTTGCCATTTTGCTTATCCCTCCTGGAACATTAACCCTGTTACATATCTTAGTAGTGTCAGCAAAAAGATATATCTTCTGCAATATCACTAATAAAAATATTAAAGAGAATGGGTCCAGGTACAGATCCCTGAGGTACCCAACTGGTGACAAGCCCATGCTCGAATATACTCCATTAACTACAACCCTCTGTTGCCTGTCACTCAGCCACTGCCTTGCCCATTCAACAATATTGGAATCCAAACTTCAAGATTTCAGTTTATGGACAAGCCTTCTATGTGCAACAGTGTCAAAATCCTTACTGAAATCTAGGTAAGCAATGTCTACTGCACCACCCTGATCTATTAATTTAGTAACCCAATACACGTTCTATTTCCTAGTTCCCTCTGTACGGCCTGACCACCTGGTTTCTGACGTGCTTACTCCACACTCCAGGTACGGTCTGCCTTACGTTGCTGCCTCATACCTCCCCTACGTTTTTGTTACATGTTTTCCCCAGGTACGTCCTGTCTCGCACTTCGCCCCCCACCTAGTCTAGATGTGGCTGGCTGTCAGAGTCTTAGGTGTCCAATAGAGGTTATCTCCCCCTGGCTTTCTTAGCCTTAGGTTAGTGGTCCCGCGACGCCAACACCCATCCTCATACTCGGAGGTACTACGCCCCTCGGGCCAAATCATAGTTAGTTGCCTCGCATGTGGCATAGAGAGGGCCTACCCTGTCACTCCCATTCTGTCTTATGCTTTACTGGTCACCGAGAGGCTGACACCCCGCCACAACGTTCAGTGGCCACGAAATCCCCTCGCGTCAACGCATAGATAGAGTCTCTCAAGCCGCTTGGCATCTAGCAGGGCCTCACCTGTCACCAACTTAGTTTTAATTGTTTCGCCGCCTTGCGGCACTAGCAAGCTGGCCAGCTCACACTGGTCCTACACTTACTCTGGTCCTTTTTCTTGCTCTGATTTCTCGCTTCTTTCTTTTAGCATGGATCAAGTACCGGAAGGTGGCGAACACTTGTTACTGCCCGACACTCCGGCCAGGTCTGGTACTCCATCTCGCAGGGGAGATTCTGCCACGCCTGCCTCCTTCGGTTCCTGGTTGATTCTTCACCTCATGACAGATTTTCGGAAATGTCAGCTCCCGTTCCCTGCATACACTAGGAAGACTGAACTGTTCTCCATTTTAGATGCTGGACCTTTCTGATGTTTTCACTCCGACCATGTAAGAAAACTCCCATTTACCTGGCTTTCTACGGTCTTCTTAGACCCCGTGAACTTACCACTACTACCATAACCAACCTACAGTAATGCCTCAGGAGGTCTCACCTAGTTAATTTGGGAGACTATTATGTACTTACACTTCCTCACACTCGAACTACACATACTCTGTTCATACCACAACCACTACAGAACCTAGACATATTTTTCATACTATGTCCATGTAAGTCATGCTCTTCCTGTTGTTGATTGTAATAAATTCTAGTCTGTATCTTTTTGGCCCTCTTTATTTACAGGCCTACTGCTACGTCGGTTCCGGCACACCTCAACCAACTTTTCCTCTTCTTACACATTGCTCTCCTTACACTCTTGCCTCTGCCTTTTTATGCCCCTACCACAAATGTGAAGGCTTGGCCTGCAGTTGTGGGATGGGCATGGTCCCCTATTTAAGCTCACTACTCACCTCCACCTGTCCCGTTCGTTTCTTAGTGTTGCTTGACCCCACCCTCCTCTCCCTTTTATACTTTTCTCTATTCATTACTTGGTAGGCCCTCTTTATTTACAGGTCTACTGCTACGTTCCCCGCACACCTCAACCGACTTTTCCTCTTCTTACACATTGCTACACAGTCATACTCTCCTTACACTCTTGCCTGGGCCTTTTTATGCCCCTACCACAAGTATAAAACGAACAAGGGAACGTTGGAAAGTATAATACTGAAACTTAAATAAAATAAATAAAAAAATTTAAAAAAATATATACAAAATTAGGTTTCTAATAAACATGTTTTCCTGGTAGGATAATCAAAATCAAATACACATTCACCTTATCAGTGGCTGGAATGGCACACAGTAACATAGTATCAAATTGTAACAAGTATGCCATACCTTCAAAAACAAAAGAAACAAAGGATCTATTAAAGCATATGCCGACAAATCTTTTAAAGATTTTCCCGTGTGGTTTTCAAAATGAACGTAGGAAGTTGGAAAGCAGAATACTGAAATTGACATTGAAAATAAAAAAATAAAAAGCGATTTAGGTTCTTATAAACTTGGTAAGATTCTTCGTTTTTTCCTGCTTTCATTATTTATACATTTTCTGATGCACATTTAAACAGCTACGAATCTCTCAAAAATGTTAGGATTCTGACTGAAACTGGGAATTGGGGTGGGTGGAGAGAGAGAAAATGATTATCTAGCTCCAAGGAGAAAAAAAAAAAGCAATATACATATATAAATCATAGAAAATGGGATGAATGGTTCTGTTTTTAGGTATAATTATTTCCAAGTGCTTGTATTATTGTTAATGTACTTTATTATGCCTCACAGCAGGACCTGTTTGCTAGTAAAGTGCAGGAGATTAGCCAATAGAAATAAAGAACATAGTCCTGGATAATAAAGGGTGCGGGAGGAAGGGATTGACAAGCTCGTTTGGTTGAAGACATAGTGGCTCTGAAAAGAGCCTTTGGTTGGAGAAATGAAGAGATTGGTCAGGAGAATGGCATTAAGCGCGCTCTCCTCTAATCCTGCGAGCCAGCTGGATGTCTTTGGGCATGATGGTCACTCTCTTGGCGTGGATGGCACACAGGTTGGTATCCTCGAAGAGGCCAACCAGGTAAGCCTCGCTAGCCTCTTGCAAGGCCATGACAGCAGAGCTCTGGAAGCGCAGGTCGGTTTTGAAGTCCTGGGCGATCTCACGGACCAGGCGCTGGAAGGGCAGTTTGCGGATCAGCAGCTCAGTGGATTTCTGATAGCGACGGATTTCCCGAAGAGCTACCGTGCCAGGGCGGTAACGGTGAGGTTTCTTGACACCACCGGTAGCGGGAGCGCTTTTCCTGGCAGCCTTGGTGGCCAGCTGCTTCCTGGGAGCCTTCCCTCCGGTGGATTTACGGGCTGTCTGCTTAGTACGGGCCATTCTGTCAAACTGAGCGTCTCACCTACCACAAGGTTATCAGGAGCTATGGCTAGAAAGCCGCGAGCCCGAGTTCTTTATAGATGAAAGATGGATATGATTGGACACAATGTACCACGCCCCTAACTCTGATAGGAGAGAGACGCTGCCACTTGGAGACAAAAGTGTAGATTGAAATACTGAGCACAACGCATGCTCTTTCAATGTTACACTGCCATCTAGTGGCCATGTATAGGTACTGCGTTAATTGATTAATTACATAATTCGATCCAGAACTAAGAGATACTATGTGTAATACATACAATCAGTGTAAAAATTAAAAGATTATAATTATGTCTTTAGCTAAATAATTTATCGAGACATATTTACTTTTAATCTCTTTACCTGCATTCCGTGCTATTACAGGATTTGTCTATTATGTATGAAGCAAAGGGAAGGAAAATGAAACATTTTATCAGTAAATGCAGTCTGCACTGAATACTTGCCGGAGCTGCAAATTCGAATACGGTAGAAACCTTTCCCGCTGGCGTTTTTTTTTCTCTAGTTCAAAAATGACTATTCAGCAAATCACCGCAAAGCACAACCTCCTGCATCAGCCAATCAACGACAAGAGCCGCCCAGTGACGGTTTGATTTGTCTATCAGTTCCCCACTCGGTCGTCTCAAGAGACATATAAGAGAAGGCAGCCGTGTTGGGAGCATTCATTGTTCCACTTGTCTCAGCTCAGAATGTCTGGTCGCGGTAAAGGAGGGAAAGGGCTCGGTAAAGGTGGTGCCAAGCGGCACAGGAAGGTGCTCCGTGATAACATCCAGGGGATCACTAAACCGGCTATCCGCCGTTTGGCTCGCAGAGGAGGTGTCAAGCGAATCTCCGGCCTCATTTACGAGGAGACTCGAGGAGTGCTGAAAGTCTTCCTGGAGAACGTTATCCGCGATGCCGTCACATACACCGAGCACGCCAAGAGGAAGACGGTCACCGCCATGGACGTGGTGTACGCGCTGAAACGCCAGGGCCGCACTCTCTACGGTTTCGGAGGTTAAACGTTTCGGCTGATGTTCGATAATTCATTCAAACCAAAGGCTCTTTTCAGAGCCGCCCACTCCTTCCCTCATAAGGCTATAATTCCACCAGGATGGCTCGGCTGTCTCAATGCTCCCTACAACATATTGGAGAACGAGAAATTACAGAGTAGCCTTCCGGTAACACAAACTCCAATGTGTTTCCTATCCATATAATGTTGCCTTATGTTTCCCCGAATATCCTGCTTCGTTTTCTGTTTGAATGCAATGCTCTCATAAAACATGAAATAAGGGCATTGGAGGCTGAGAGGGTTAAAGTCTTCCTTGTTAGTAAGACTAGAATCCTCTCTGCACTAAACTGCAGTCAGTATGTGATCTAAAACGGCCGGAGAGAAAAGCTGCTGTGATCGAAGCAGCCATTCCCGCTTTTTATATGGAAAACATGCTGCATACTGACTTTATACACCTCGAAACAGACCTAAAACTAGACATTCTATACTGTGATAATTATAGTTTGAGGAATCATTAGAATTCTCTAAGCATCACAGTCCATACAAATTATATGGCAGTCGTTTCCACCTGAGTATGAAAGGGTTAAACTATATGCATTTTATCATCACAAAATACTGCTTAATGAAACTGCAATCAGTATGTGGCCAGGAAATGGCGGGAGAGGAAAGTGGAAGAACAAAAAGCTGCTGTGACAGAGCCAGCAGGGGGACTATATCGTGCAGGATTTAAACTTCGCCATTTTGTAACCGACTTTCCCGCTTTAAAAACGCCATGCAGAGAACGCTGAATGTATAAATTTGGTAATAAATACATTATAAGAGGGAAACAGACCCACCAAACTCCTAATTTTAATTTATAAAGTATTCATTGAGATTGATATTGCTGGTTTGATCCATGATATGTATTAAACAAAAAGTAACCATTGCAATCTGTATACACGAGATGGCAGCATTGTATAATTTGTGAGAGAGGAGTGTGAATGGAAACACGTTTCATGTGTAAGCTAGATTGATACATTATAATAGTTTCAGGCTGTTGTATCTTTTAGTATACTTTATAACCAGCAGAATAAATGTTACACTATAGGTTCTGCCATTGAGAGTGTTTTACAATTTATTTTAGCTTGAAGAAGATTTCAAAATTGAAATAGTGTAACGCGACAATCGATTACTTTTTACATTTCGCACATAGAGAATACTCTCGTAATATAGTCACAGCTCTCTCGTGGATTGTGTGGGTGGCTCTTAGAAGAGCCTTTGTGTTATTAGAGTTTGGGTGACGGGTCTTTACTTGGCGCTGGTGTACTTGGTCACTGCCTTGGTGCCCTCAGACACGGCGTGTTTGGCCAGCTCTCCGGGCAGTAAGAGCCGTACAGCGGTCTGGATCTCCCGGGAGGTGATGGTGGAGCGCTTGTTATAGTGAGCCAGACGGGAGGCTTCCCCTGCGATGCGCTCGAAGATATCATTGACAAAGGAGTTCATGATCCCCATGGCCTTGGAGGAGATACCGGTGTCGGGGTGGACCTGTTTCAGCACCTTGTACACGTAGATGGCATAGCTCTCCTTCCTGCTCTTTCTGCGCTTCTTCCCATCCTTCTTCTGGGTCTTGGTCACGGCTTTTTTAGAGCCCTTCTTGGGTGCGGGAGCGGACTTGGCTGGTTCAGGCATGATGATCAGAGAAATCTTACGAAATTTCCAACAGAATAAGGAACACGTTCCCCAGCTGCTCTATATATAGAAGCCCTGGCAGTAAAGCCTGACCTGTGTGCATTTTCTATTGGTTCGTTCAGTAAGAGCATTGAGCATGGAACGCGGTAACCTACAGCGATTGGTTACTTTCTGAGTCGGACGCTGATTGGTGGCTTTAAAATGCAACCGATTAGAGCTCGCGGTATCTGAGATGGTATAAATAGCCGTGCAGGGGGCGCCAAGGTCTAGACGATAATTCGATTTCGTTTTGAAAATGTCAGGAAGAGGCAAACAGGGTGGCAAAGTCAGGGCTAAAGCCAAGACCCGATCATCCAGAGCAGGTCTGCAGTTCCCAGTCGGCCGTGTCCACAGGCTGCTCAGAAAGGGCAATTATGCCGAGCGGGTTGGAGCCGGAGCTCCGGTCTATCTGGCTGCAGTGCTGGAGTATCTGACCGCCGAGATCCTGGAACTGGCTGGGAATGCAGCCCGAGACAACAAGAAGACCCGCATCATCCCCCGCCATCTGCAGCTCGCTGTGCGCAACGACGAGGAGCTCAACAAACTGCTCGGAGGGGTCACCATAGCCCAGGGTGGGGTATTGCCCAATATCCAGGCTGTTTTACTGCCCAAGAAAACCGACAGCCACAAGCCAGCCAAGAGCAAGTAACTCCACTGTCCCTCAGCTCCCAAACTTACACAAAGGCTCTTTTAAGAGCCACCCACAATCCCCAGAAAGAGCTCACACTGATATATGACTGTATGGAGGTGATCACTGTCTTGCTACATTCTTATACGGTTATTCACTACAGTGACACGTCAAAGGGAATTTAGTATTTAAGGGTCTAATACCTCTTTTTTTACAGTCTCTGTAATTCGGCTAACGAACTAAGTGATGCTTTTCAAATTTCCATTAAAACACACCTAGCGGACTTTCCCTTTCTAACCATTGCTATTACTACTTGTTATACACTGGGGAGTCTTTAGTGAAACACAAGAAATCGATCAAAAGCGGATTAATAGTTAAGTCACTATTGTGAACAATAGGAAAGTGCTGCATATCATTATAAGGTGGAAGGAAGTAAAGACTCCAATCCATCCCGATTTTCACACATCGGTAGATTCAATTAAACTTGAGATCTTTTGGGGTTTTTTTGCCTCAATTTTATAATTCAGGTTTTAGTGAATGAGCATGCCTCTCTTTCTACTGGTAATGCAAAAGAGGGCGGCAAATTCCAATTTCAAGTGACTTCCAATCATGCCACAAAAAAAAAAATCTCAACTCCAAAGCCAGTCAGATTTCTCCTAGGTGGGATTTAGTCACACCAT
Organism: Pelobates fuscus; assembly: GCF_036172605.1. NCBI lineage: Eukaryota > Metazoa > Chordata > Amphibia > Anura > Pelobatidae > Pelobates > Pelobates fuscus. The sequence goes on from NC_086322.1 coordinate 88,575,065, forward strand.
ATGGCCATGTGGGGGTCCTCTCCTGCTTCAAAATAAGCCAGTATGCCATACGGTGTAACTAAATTCCGTATTGCCAAGATAGGTCTAAGTAAGTAGTATTGTAAGATTTCATGCTGTATTTTGGGATGTGCTCTCCTTCACATGTACAAACCTTTTGGAAATGTATTACTGTTCTGCTTTAATTGTACTACGTTGTTTATTTTGTTTTCCATATTTCTAAACACTAAAAATATAGATGAACCAAAAACCCTCTCCCCTCCCCCTTTAAAAAAAAATAAATAAATATATATTTATTCTTGATGTGGTATCATTCAAGTAAGACACATAAAGTCATAGCTTTCCCATATTTTGTAAATTCTAGTAGGCTTAAATTTGTATACTTTCATATCACTAGAAATGAGGCAAATCTAATCAACATGAGGTTGAGGGTCAATCATCAAAGCCTGGGCCTCCTCCCTATTTTCTTCTCCCTTGCACAGTGGGTCAGCTAACTGCCTCCATCCACACATCAGGACATGCATGCACACATTCACACGGCAAGGGATTTTATATACCACTCGAGATAATATTCTCAAAGCCAAGCGACTTTTTCTAAAAATGGTTTTCACTGAGACCTCATTGTGGGGCTGGACTATTCACGGTCCACAGACCCAACCCATGGGCAGCCTAGATTTCCTTTAAAACAGCCTTCTGTCCTCTAGGTAAGCCCACTGGTGCAAAATGGTAGAGGAGGGGTAGTCTCAATTAGGGTCACTACAGGCCACCTTTCCCACACCTGGCTTACACACAGGTTCCCTCGCCCACAGGCCATCATTCCCAGCTATTTAAATACCCTCCCTCTCACAGGAAAAGTACAACATTAACTTTCACAAGGTAAGTACAAAAGAAAAAATGCATTACTGTAAAACCAAAAATAAAAGCAGGTTGTGTCAAATAGACAGTGTGTCTGGGAAAACAAACAGCCCCAATGCAACCCATATGCCAGGCCGGGTGGTTTATAGAGGGTCTTGGCTCTTCTCCTCACCACCTCGTCTCAGACTGATTACGGCTTTGGGTGGATCTACATTCACCCTCGATAGTCGTAGAGGCGTCAATTGAAGGGTGCAAGTGACTCTCCAGCCGACAGTGTTGACACAGAATCTCCTTGAGGCACCCACCACCAGAGTACCTGCATCTTCGCCACTCCATCAGGACGGAGAATGGCAAATCATCAAATATTTTATTTATTTTTTAAATTCTTTATTTTTGTTGAGGCATGTGATTATGGGGGTACAGAAAAAAGAGAGGGAGACGTTCAAGAGTTGTACAGGATGGGGTCGTCATAACATATTGACAAAGTCTCCTATGATTATCAACCTCATTTTATATATATATAGTAACATGCTGTGGCTAAATACTGTTATCTCTTGCTTTAATACTGTAATCTCTCGCATTGATACTGTTTCCTCTCGCTTTAATATTGTTATCTCTCGCTTTAATACTGTTATCTCTCGCCTTAATACGGTTATCTCTCGCTTTAATACGGTTATCTCTCGCTTTAATACGGTTGTCTTCTCGACTTAATACTGTCAACGTATAGTAGCTTACATGCAAGGCTGTACTCGGTTGGGACAGGTTAATTATTAAACGTTAGGTTACATGCTAGACAGACATATTATATAATAAAGACCACTGACTACCAATTGTATTGTAGTCAAGGATAGCTATAACAAAATGAGGGTATGTTAGGCTAGGTGATATACAGTGCTCTGCATTAATGTTAGGTACACACAAATATATGTATATTAACAGCCGCATAGTTACTCTTTCAGGAGATGGAATTACCCTTGTGAGTACACTTTTGATGGGCAGTCAGTGGTCGCCTGCCAAGGGACCCCCCTAAATATATCTCGAAGCATTTAAATAAAAGGGGATATAAGGACTGCTATGGTAGTTATAGTCCCGATGTGTGTCATGTTCGTATGGTGGCAGTCCCTGTATGGGCGATCCAGACGAGTGTCTGTCTTAGGCGGGAAAAGAGTCCCTGTTGCCGTGCCGATCATCGTGTACAGTATGGTGGCTGTAGGTGGTTAATCCGCGTTCGTTGGCCCGCATGCAGTGTGGAAGGTAAGGTTAAGTTGTTGTCCCTCTGTAGTGAGGCTAGTGGGGTATGAGGATGTGCTCGCCTGTTCCTGCTTGGCGTCCTTCGGCAGTCCGTCCTTGAGAAGTCAGAAGGGAGGGTGCCTCAGTCAGCCCTCGGGCATGGATAGCTGGGCATGCAGTCTCCGCCATTTTAAAGGTGGACTCTGCGCTCTGTGGTCTCTTGTGAAGGTGCCGCTTCTAGCCGGTGCTGCCCGCAAGTTTATTCTGTGCAGGGGGAGCGGTGTGGGTCGCTTCTGAGCCTCACTGCCGGTTTTGGTGCCAGCATCCTTGGTCTCCGCCATCTTGCACGCTGCGCTTTGGTGCTGGATCCAGGCGGCCCTGCTGCTGCTCCCGGGATGGTCGGGGCATGCGGGGGTGGGGACCGGGATCACCCCCCCGGTCCATGGGGGGGGGGAACGGGGCCAAAGCTCCACGGGTCTGGCTCCTGTCTGAGCACCGATGAGCAGGATAGCGGGGCAGCGACCGTCTGCCCCACTCACCGCCGGAGTAGGCCTCGTTGATGCCAGTGAGGATTCATCCCCCAGGGGACTGAAACCGGTCGGGCCAGCCTCACCCTGGGTCCGGTACTCTCCACCCGATGTGTTTCACTGATTTTTGTCAACTTTTTATGCCAAAATAAACTGATTGCTTGTTCTTCCGTTGTAAATTTCGGGAGCTGGTCTGACATGCGACCATCTCGCTCGGCGGCCTGGCCCTGCCCCCATCATCAAATATTTTAATATGAAAGTCCTCCATATCAACAGTGGAGTGGGCATCTGGGCCCACTGTTTCTTGTGCCCCTCAGGACCAGATATTTTTATGTCGATGTTGTGCTTCCAGTGATGGTACTGTGCGGTTAAGCCTCTGGACCTGTTGGGAGATCTTATCGTTTGTGTATGGGTCACAGTCAGTAGTCCCTCTCGTTCCTCCTCTCGGTATTTAACGTCGCTAATGAGTCGATTCAGGCTGCCTATTTCAGTTTGCTTTCTGCTAGGTCTGCTTTCCTAACCGCTTGTAGATCCTACAGGAGCTTTTCAATGTTCCCTTTAGCGGAGGGTGATGTGGCGGTATACCCTCTCGAGAATGGGTTACTACCGCCTGTGGTCGCCCCTTCCTAGTTGTGCCCAGTCCTAGAGTGATTATAGCTGCAAACCAGTGATTATAGTATTTTGCAGGAAGGCAAGCGTGGTATCACCCAAACACTAGTCGAGACTTAGGGAAGGGTAAACAAGAACTGTTTATTGTAGGAAAGATACAAAGTATTTATGCACAGGCATCGCTGTGTCTGGGAGATAATGGTATCTCCCGGACACAGGAAGCCGAACACACAAAAAACCCAAAACTCACCCAATACAGTAACACAACCCCATGCCATACATCACCAAATAGCTCCTGGTCCCAGCTATAATCCCTGCAAATAGCGGGGCGATCGGATGTACAGAGCCAGAGAAATCATCATATAAAGTCTGGGCTTAACACTCTGTACATTCTCACAAATAGTTCCACTTGGTTTAGGCCTGTAGAGTCAAACTACACGCCTAAACCATGCAGCAACCAATCAGCACTCACAGAGGGGAGGAGTTACAAGCTAAGCCCTTGAGGGCTCGCCGACCAATCGTGATAAATGGCGCAAACAAGTTTGAATGGCAGCTCCTTCTCCTATTGGTTGGCATGGATTTCCCAACCCAAGGTAAGCTTACCCCCAAGGGTACAATTCAGCTCCCATGGAGTTATGAAAAAAATATTGTGCAATAGCGGAATTGACTTCCGCATGGCTGATTCAGGGCAGTTGCCCGATGTGCATTACATAATGGAAGTCAAATTGAGACAGAAATGTTCCATCTAGTGATTTGCTGCCGCATTCACGGCTTGCCAACTACTCGCGATGTAGCCCCGCTTTCTAGTCGCATGTCTCTGCACCCTCATCAAGTGGCTCTGCTGCTCCTTCACAATGTCACTGTCCCATTGTCCACACTGTCACTGTCCCACACTGTCAGACTACTCCCTCTCCCACAATATAACTGCCCCAAGTTGTCACACTGCCCCCTCCATCACATTGTCACTGTCCCATTGCCCACAGTGTCACTGTCCCACTGCCCCACACTGTTAGACTACTCCCTCCCCCACAATGTCACTTACCCAAGCTGTCACACTGCCGCCTCCAAACACACACTGTCCCCTCCACCACAATGTCACAGGCCCCAAGCTGTCGCACTGCCAACTCCCAACATACACTGTCACGCTGCCCCCTCCACCACAATGTCACTGCCGCAAGCTGTCACACTGCCACTCCCAACACACACTGTCCCCTACACCACAATGTCACTGCCCCACTCCTACAATGTCATTGTCCCACACTGTCACACTGCCTCACACTGTCATTGCCCCACACTATCAGACTACTCCCTCCCCCACAATGGCACTGCCCCAAGTTGTCACACTACCCCCTCACACACACTGTCACACTACACCCTCCACATACTGTCACTGCCTCCCTCGGCCCCACACCCCACTACCTCAACCCTATAACCCCCAGCCCTCCACACAGCACCCCATGGCTACCACAGTAGAGCCACATCGCACCAACCCTCGCTGTTTACCCTTGTAAACAGCCCAGGCATTACAGGAACAACTGCCCCCAGCAAATCCGGATGGAGTGGAACTGACCCCCATCTAACCAGCCCTGAGCCGGAGCCCACTGTGAAGAGGGAAACCGTTACGGGGGTGGTCCAGGCGCAACCCAGGAAATTTGGCCAGTGCTTCATGAGATGGCCCCGGTACAAGCTGTGGAGGACAGCCATGCCGAGCATAGGCAAGTTGTCAAAATAAATGGCAAGGAGGCTCAGGGGCTAAGAGACACGAGGGGCACTCTGACCCTAGTACAGCCGCACCAGGTTAGCACCACGGCAAATACCGGCCGGACTGTGGCTGGTAGAGTCGCCGGCGGAGCCATCAATACACAGAGGTCGGCATCATGCAAGACTTACCGGCAGAGGTGTGAATACATACACACACACACACACACACACAGATTTCTGAATGCACACAGGCGTTGCTGAATGCACACAGGCTGATTTATACACGTACACACAGACTGCTGAGTCCATACACACAGACATACAGACATACAGACTGCTGAGTCCATACACACACACACAGACATACAGACTGCTGAGTACAGACACAGACTGCTGAGTCCATATACACACACAGACTGCTGAGTCCATAGTCACAGCTCTCTCGTGGATTGTGTGGGTGGCTCTTAGAAGAGCCTTTGTGTTATTAGAGTTTGGGTGACGGGTCTTTACTTGGCGCTGGTGTACTTGGTCACTGCCTTGGTGCCCTCAGACACGGCGTGTTTGGCCAGCTCTCCGGGCAGTAAGAGCCGTACAGCGGTCTGGATCTCCCGGGAGGTGATGGTGGAGCGCTTGTTATAGTGAGCCAGACGGGAGGCTTCCCCTGCGATGCGCTCGAAGATATCATTGACAAAGGAGTTCATGATCCCCATGGCCTTGGAGGAGATACCGGTGTCGGGGTGGACCTGTTTCAGCACCTTGTACACGTAGATGGCATAGCTCTCCTTCCTGCTCTTTCTGCGCTTCTTCCCATCCTTCTTCTGGGTCTTGGTCACGGCTTTTTTAGAGCCCTTCTTGGGTGCGGGAGCGGACTTGGCTGGTTCAGGCATGATGATCAGAGAAATCTTACGAAATTTCCAACAGAATAAGGAACACGTTCCCCAGCTGCTCTATATATAGAAGCCCTGGCAGTAAAGCCTGACCTGTGTGCATTTTCTATTGGTTCGTTCAGTAAGAGCATTGAGCATGGAACGCGGTAACCTACAGCGATTGGTTACTTTCTGAGTCGGACGCTGATTGGTGGCTTTAAAATGCAACCAATTAGATTAGAGCTCGCGGTATCTGAGATGGTATAAATAGCCGTGCAGGGGGCGCCAAGGTCTAGACGATAATTCGATTTCGTTTTGAAAATGTCAGGAAGAGGCAAACAGGGCGGCAAAGTCAGGGCTAAAGCCAAGACCCGATCATCCAGAGCAGGTCTGCAGTTCCCAGTCGGCCGTGTCCACAGGCTGCTCAGAAAGGGCAATTATGCCGAGCGGGTTGGAGCCGGAGCTCCGGTCTATCTGGCTGCAGTGCTGGAGTATCTGACCGCCGAGATCCTGGAACTGGCTGGGAATGCAGCCCGAGACAACAAGAAGACCCGCATCATCCCCCGCCATCTGCAGCTCGCTGTGCGCAACGACGAGGAGCTCAACAAACTGCTCGGAGGGGTCACCATAGCCCAGGGTGGGGTATTGCCCAATATCCAGGCTGTTTTACTGCCCAAGAAAACCGACAGCCACAAGCCAGCCAAGAGCAAGTAACTCCACTGTCCCTCAGCTCCCAAACTTACACAAAGGCTCTTTTAAGAGCCACCCACAATCCCCAGAAAGAGCTCACACTGATATATGACTGTATGGAGGTGATCACTGTCTTGCTACATTCTTATACGGTTATTCACTACAGTGACACGTCAAAGGGAATTTAGTATTTAAGGGTCTAATACCTCTTTTTTACAGTCTCTGTAATTCGGCTAACGAACTAAGTGATGCTTTTCAAATTTCCATTAAAACACACCTAGCGGACTTTCCCTTTCTAACCATTGCTATTACTACTTGTTATACACTGGGGAGTCTTTAGTGAAACACAAGAAATCGATCAAAAGCGGATTAATAGTTAAGTCACTATTGTGAACAATAGGAAAGTGCTGCATATCATTATAAGGTGGAAGGAAGTAAAGACTCCAATCCATCCCGATTTTCACACATCGGTAGATTCAATTAAACTTGAGATCTTTTGGGGTTTTTTTGCCTCAATTTTATAATTCAGGTTTTAGTGAATGAGCATGCCTCTCTTTCTACTGGTAATGCAAAAGAGGGCGGCAAATTCCAATTTCAAGTGACTTCCAATCATGCCACAAAAAAAAAAATCTCAACTCCAAAGCCAGTCAGATTTCTCCTAGGTGGGATTTAGTCACACCATATGGCCATGTGGGGGTCCTCTCCTGCTTCAAAATAAGCCAGTATGCCATACGGTGTAACTAAATTCCGTATTGCCAAGATAGGTCTAAGTAAGTAGTATTGTAAGATTTCATGCTGTATTTTGGGATGTGCTCTCCTTCACATGTACAAACCTTTTGGAAATGTATTACTGTTCTGCTTTAATTGTACTACGTTGTTTATTTTGTTTTCCATATTTCTAAACACTAAAAATATAGATGAACCAAAAACCCTCTCCCCTCCCCCTTTAAAAAAAAATAAATAAATATATATTTATTCTTGATGTGGTATCATTCAAGTAAGACACATAAAGTCATAGCTTTCCCATATTTTGTAAATTCTAGTAGGCTTAAATTTGTATACTTTCATATCACTAGAAATGAGGCAAATCTAATCAACATGAGGTTGAGGGTCAATCATCAAAGCCTGGGCCTCCTCCCTATTTTCTTCTCCCTTGCACAGTGGGTCAGCTAACTGCCTCCATCCACACATCAGGACATGCATGCACACATTCACACGGCAAGGGATTTTATATACCACTCGAGATAATATTCTCAAAGCCAAGCGACTTTTTCTAAAAATGGTTTTCACTGAGACCTCATTGTGGGGCTGGACTATTCACGGTCCACAGACCCAACCCATGGGCAGCCTAGATTTCCTTTAAAACAGCCTTCTGTCCTCTAGGTAAGCCCACTGGTGCAAAATGGTAGAGGAGGGGTAGTCTCAATTAGGGTCACTACAGGCCACCTTTCCCACACCTGGCTTACACACAGGTTCCCTCGCCCACAGGCCATCATTCCCAGCTATTTAAATACCCTCCCTCTCACAGGAAAAGTACAACATTAACTTTCACAAGGTAAGTACAAAAGAAAAAATGCATTACTGTAAAACCAAAAATAAAAGCAGGTTGTGTCAAATAGACAGTGTGTCTGGGAAAACAAACAGCCCCAATGCAACCCATATGCCAGGCCGGGTGGTTTATAGAGGGTCTTGGCTCTTCTCCTCACCACCTCGTCTCAGACTGATTACGGCTTTGGGTGGATCTACATTCACCCTCGATAGTCGTAGAGGCGTCAATTGAAGGGTGCAAGTGACTCTCCAGCCGACAGTGTTGACACAGAATCTCCTTGAGGCACCCACCACCAGAGTACCTGCATCTTCGCCACTCCATCAGGACGGAGAATGGCAAATCATCAAATATTTTATTTATTTTTTAAATTCTTTATTTTTGTTGAGGCATGTGATTATGGGGGTACAGAAAAAAGAGAGGGAGACGTTCAAGAGTTGTACAGGATGGGGTCGTCATAACATATTGACAAAGTCTCCTATGATTATCAACCTCATTTTATATATATATAGTAACATGCTGTGGCTAAATACTGTTATCTCTTGCTTTAATACTGTAATCTCTCGCATTGATACTGTTTCCTCTCGCTTTAATATTGTTATCTCTCGCTTTAATACTGTTATCTCTCGCCTTAATACGGTTATCTCTTGCTTTAATACGGTTATCTCTCGCTTTAATACGGTTGTCTTCTCGACTTAATACTGTCAACGTATAGTAGCTTACATGCAAGGCTGTACTCGGTTGGGACAGGTTAATTATTAAACGTTAGGTTACATGCTAGACAGACATATTATATAATAAAGACCACTGACTACCAATTGTATTGTAGTCAAGGATAGCTATAACAAAATGAGGGTATGTTAGGCTAGGTGATATACAGTGCTCCGCATTAATGTTAGGTACACACAAATATATGTATATTAACAGCCGCATAGTTACTCTTTCAGGAGATGGAATTACCCTTGTGAGTACACTTTTGATGGGCAGTCAGTGGTCGCCTGCCAAGGGACCCCCCTAAATATATCTCGAAGCATTTAAATAAAAGGGGATATAAGGACTGCTATGGTAGTTATAGTCCCGATGTGTGTCATGTTCGTATGGTGGCAGTCCCTGTATGGACGATCCAGACGAGTGTCTGTCTTAGGCGGGAAAAGAGTCCCTGTTGCCGTGCCGATCATCGTGTACAGTATGGTGGCTGTAGGTGGTTAATCCGCGTTCGTTGGCCCGCATGCAGTGTGGAAGGTAAGGTTAAGTTGTTGTCCCTCTGTAGTGAGGCTAGTGGGGTATGAGGATGTGCTCGCCTGTTCCTGCTTGGCGTCCTTCGGCAGTCCGTCCTTGAGAAGTCAGAAGGGAGGGTGCCTCAGTCAGCCCTCGGGCATGGATAGCTGGGCATGCAGTCTCCGCCATTTTAAAGGTGGACTCTGTGCTCTGTGGTCTCTTGTGAAGGTGCCGCTTCTAGCCGGTGCTGCCCGCAAGTTTATTCTGTGCAGGGGGAGCGGTGTGGGTCGCTTCTGAGCCTCACTGCCGGTTTTGGTGCCAGCATCCTTGGTCTCCGCCATCTTGCACGCTGCGCTTTGGTGCTGGATCCAGGCGGCCCTGCTGCTGCTCCCGGGATGGTCGGGGCATGCGGGGGTGGGGACCGGGATCACCCCCCCAGTCCATGGGGGGGGGGGGGAACGGGGCCACAGCTCCACGGGTCTGGCTCCTGTCTGAGCACCGATGAGCAGGATAGCGGGGCAGCGACCGTCTGCCCCACTCACCGCCGGAGTAGGCCTCGTTGATGCCAGTGAGGATTCATCCCCCAGGGGACTGAAACCGGTCGGGCCAGCCTCACCCTGGGTCCGGTACTCTCCACCCGATGTGTTTCACTGATTTTTGTCAACTTTTTATGCCAAAATAAACTGATTGCTTGTTCTTCCGTTGTAAATTTCGGGAGCTGGTCTGACATGCGACCATCTCGCTCGGCGGCCTGGCCCTGCCCCCATCATCAAATATTTTAATATGAAAGTCCTCCATATCAACAGTGGAGTGGGCATCTGGGTCCACTGTTTCTTGTGCCCCTCAGGACCAGATATTTTTATGTCGATGTTGTGCTTCCAGTGATGGTACTGTGCGGTTAAGCCTCTGGACCTGTTGGGAGATCTTATCGTTTGTGTATGGGTCACAGTCAGTAGTCCCTCTCGTTCCTCCTCTCGGTATTTAACGTCGCTAATGAGTCGATTCAGGCTGCCTATTTCAGTTTGCTTTCTGCTAGGTCTGCTTTCCTAACCGCTTGTAGATCCTACAGGAGCTTTTCAATGTTCCCTTTAGCGGAGGGTGATGTGGCGGTATACCCTCTCGAGAATGGGTTACTACCGCCTGTGGTCGCCCCTTCCTAGTTGTGCCCAGTCCTAGAGTGATTATAGCTGCAAACCAGTGATTATAGTATTTTGCAGGAAGGCAAGCGTGGTATCACCCAAACACTAGTCGAGACTTAGGGAAGGGTAAACAAGAACTGTTTATTGTAGGAAAGATACAAAGTATTTATGCACAGGCATCGCTGTGTCTGGGAGATAATGGTATCTCCCGGACACAGGAAGCCGAACACACAAAAAACCCAAAACTCACCCAATACAGTAACACAACCCCATGCCATACATCACCAAATAGCTCCTGGTCCCAGCTATAATCCCTGCAAATAGCGGGGCGATCGGATGTACAGAGCCAGAGAAATCATCATATAAAGTCTGGGCTTAACACTCTGTACATTCTCACAAATAGTTCCACTTGGTTTAGGCCTGTAGAGTCAAACTACACGCCTAAACCATGCAGCAACCAATCAGCACTCACAGAGGGGAGGAGTTACAAGCTAAGCCCTTGAGGGCTCGCCGACCAATCGTGATAAATGGCGCAAACAAGTTTGAATGGCAGCTCCTTCTCCTATTGGTTGGCATGGATTTCCCAACCCAAGGTAAGCTTACCCCCAAGGGTACAATTCAGCTCCCATGGAGTTATGAAAAAAATATTGTGCAATAGCGGAATTGACTTCCGCATGGCTGATTCAGGGCAGTTGCCCGATGTGCATGACATAATGGAAGTCAAATTGAGACAGAAATGTTCCATCTAGTGATTTGCTGCCGCATTCACGGCTTGCCAACTACTCGCGATGTAGCCCCGCTTTCTAGTCGCATGTCTCTGCACCCTCATCAAGTGGCTCTGCTGCTCCTTCACAATGTCACTGTCCCATTGTCCACACTGTCACTGTCCCACACTGTCAGACTACTCCCTCTCCCACAATATAACTGCCCCAAGTTGTCACACTGCCCCCTCCATCACATTGTCACTGTCCCATTGCCCACAGTGTCACTGTCCCACTGCCCCACACTGTTAGACTACTCCCTCCCCCACAATGTCACTTACCCAAGCTGTCACACTGCCGCCTCCAAACACACACTGTCCCCTCCACCACAATGTCACAGGCCCCAAGCTGTCGCACTGCCAACTCCCAACATACACTGTCACGCTGCCCCCTCCACCACAATGTCACTGCCGCAAGCTGTCACACTGCCACTCCCAACACACACTGTCCCCTACACCACAATGTCACTGCCCCACTCCTACAATGTCATTGTCCCACACTGTCACACTGCCTCACACTGTCATTGCCCCACACTATCAGACTACTCCCTCCCCCACAATGGCACTGCCCCAAGTTGTCACACTACCCCCTCACACACACTGTCACACTACACCCTCCACATACTGTCACTGCCTCCCTCGGCCCCACACCCCACTACCTCAACCCTATAACCCCCAGCCCTCCACACAGCACCCCATGGCTACCACAGTAGAGCCACATCGCACCAACCCTCGCTGTTTACCCTTGTAAACAGCCCAGGCATTACAGGAACAACTGCCCCCAGCAAATCCGGATGGAGTGGAACTGACCCCCATCTAACCAGCCCTGAGCCGGAGCCCACTGTGAAGAGGGAAACCGTTACGGGGGTGGTCCAGGCGCAACCCAGGAAATTTGGCCAGTGCTTCATGAGATGGCCCCGGTACAAGCTGTGGAGGACAGCCATGCCGAGCATAGGCAAGTTGTCAAAATAAATGGCAAGGAGGCTCAGGGGCTAAGAGACACGAGGGGCACTCTGACCCTAGTACAGCCGCACCAGGTTAGCACCACGGCAAATACCGGCCGGACTGTGGCTGGTAGAGTCGCCGGCGGAGCCATCAATACACAGAGGTCGGCATCATGCAAGACTTACCGGCAGAGGTGTGAATACATACACACACACACACACACACACAGATTTCTGAATGCACACAGGCGTTGCTGAATGCACACAGGCTGATTTATACACGTACACACAGACTGCTGAGTCCATACACACAGAAATACAGACATACAGACTGCTGAGTCCATACACACACACACAGACATACAGACTGCTGAGTACAGACACAGACTGCTGAGTCCATATACACACACAGACTGCTGAGTCCATACACAGACACACACACACACACACAGACTGCTGAGTCCATACACAGACACACACACACACATACTGCTGATTCCATACACACACACAGACTGCTGAGTCCATACACACACACACAGACATACAGACTGCTGAGTCCATACACACACACACAGACATACAGACTGCTGAGTACAGACACAGACTGCTGAGTCCATATACACACACAGACTGCTGAGTCCATACACAGACACACACACACAGACTGCTGAGTCCATACACAGACACACACACACACACACACATACTGCTGATTCCATACACACACACACAGACTGCTGAGTCCACACACACACACACACATACACAGACTGCTGAGTCCATACACCCACAGACTGCTGAGTCCATACACCCACAGACTGCTGAATCCATACACACGCACAGACTGCTGAGTCCATACACCCACAGACACACAGGCTGCTGAGTCCATACACAGGCAGAGACTGCTGAGTCCATAAACACACACACACACACACACACACAGATTGTTGAGTCTTTACACACATACAGACTGCTGAGTTCATACACACACACAGACTGCTGAGTCCATACACACACACACAAACACACACACACAGACTGCTGAGTCCTTACACACACACAGACTGCTGAGTAGGACTGCCATCAGAAATTTTAGGGCCCCTGACACAGATCAAGATCTGGGCCCCCGGGGCCAGCACCAAGTCCGCCCACAAGGATGAAGTGTGTGTGTATAGTGGATGTAGAATGTGTGTCATGGATGCAGTGTGTATAGTGGATGTAGAATGTGTGTAGTGGATGCGGTATTTGTGTCATGGATGCAGTGTGTATAGTGGATGCAGTATGTGTGTCATGGATGCAGTGTGTATAGTGGATGCAGATTGTACATTTAGTGTAATGTATGTAATGTTTGTATGCATGCATTAGATGCAGAGTGTGTGTGTAGTGAATGTAGGTGTGTATAGTGAATGCAGAGTGTGTGTTTTTGTAGTGGATGTAGTGTGTATAGTGAATGTAGTGTGTATAGTGAATGTAGTGTGTTTGTAGTGAGTGCAAAGTGTGTTTAGTAAATGTAAAATGCAACTAGTGAGTGCAACGTGTGTATAGTGAATGCAGTGTGTGTGTGTTTGTGTGTAGTGCAAAGTGTGTTTAATGAATGTAGTGTGTGTGTGTGTGTAGTACCGAGCGTGTTTAGTAAATGTAGTGTGTAGTGAGTGAAATGTGTGTGTATAGTGAATGTAGTGTGTGTGTGTGTAGTGCAAAGTGTGCTTAGTGAATGTAGTGCAAAGTGTGTTTAGTGAATGTAGTGTGTGTGTAGGGCAGAGTGTGTTTAGTGAATGTAGTGTGAGTATGTGTAGTGCAGAATGTGTTTAGTGAATGTAGTGTGTGTAGTGCAAAATGTGTATAGTGAATGTAGTGTGTGTGTGTAGAGCAAAATGTGTATAGTGAATGTAGTGTGTAGCGCAAAGTGTGTTTAGTGAATGTAGTGTGTGTGTAGTGCACAGTGTGTTTAGTAAATGTAGTGTTTGTAGTGAGTGCAGAGTGTGTTTAGTGAATGTAGTGTATGTGTAGTGCAGAGTATGTTTAGTGAATGTAGTGTGTGTGTAGTGCAGAGTGTGTTTAGTGAATGTAGTGTGTGTGTAGTGCAGAGTGTGTTTAGTGAACCTAGTATGTGTGTGTGTGTAGTATTTTTTTTATTTGTGTGTGTATATTTCAATTTTATTCCCCCCTCCCTGGTTCTTACCATGCCAGGGAGGGGGGAGATCGCATTCCCTGTTGGTCCAGTGGCATGGTGGAGGGTGCCAGCCGCGGTACATTGAAGAGGGGGCCCAGCAACACACACTGTCTTCCTTTCCAGCTCCCCTCTGACTAACTCTCGCGAGACAGGCCTGCGTGCTGTGCGCTCTGGCGGCCGCAGGAAAGTTAGACAGAGAGCAGCTGGAAAGGAGGACAGAGTGTGCTGCTTTGCCCCCCTCTGCAATGTACAGGTAGCAGGGCGCCCTCTGTGCACGTATATATAGCGAAAATCGCTATATATATATATGTGCACATAATGAATGTGGGGCTCGGGCCCCCCAGGACCGCCGGGCCCATGACAACCGTTATGGTTGTCATGCCCTGATGGCGGCCCTGCTACTGAGTCCAAACACACACACACACACACACACACAGACTGCTGAGTCCAAACACACACAGACTGCTGAGTCCATACACACATACACACACACACAGACTGATGAGTCCATACACATTCTGCTGAGTCCATACACACACACACACACACACACACACACAGACAGCTGAGTCCATACACACACACACACACAGACTGCTGAGTCCATACACACACACACACACACACACACACAGACTGCTGAGTCCATATACACACACACACGCACACACACAGACTGCTGAGTCCATATACACATACACACACACACACAGACTGATGAGTCCATACACAGACTGCTGAGTCCATACACACATACACACACACACAGACTGATGAGTCCATACACAGACTGCTGAGTCCATACACACACACACACACACACACACACAGACTGCTGAGTCCATACACACACACACACAGACTGCTGAGTCCATACACACACACACACACACACAGACTGCTGAGTCTATACACACACACACAGACTGCTGAGTCCATACACACACACACACACACACAGACTGCTGAGTCCATACACAGACACACACACACACACACACACACAGACGGCTGAGTCCATACACACACACACACAGACTGCTGAGTCCATACACACACACACACACACACACAGACTGATGAGTCCATACACACACAGACTGCTGAGTCCATACACACACACACAGAGACTGCTGAGTCCATACACACACACACACGCACACACACAGACTGCTGAGTCCATATACACACGCACACACACAGACTGCTGAGTCCATACACACACACACACAGACTGCTGAGCCCACACACACACACACACACAGACTGCTGAGTCCATACACACACACACAAGCTTCCTCACTAGCAGAGACACACACACACCTGAGCACATCAAGCCTACCTGTTGCTGGGGGTCAGACACTCAGACATCTTCTGGCCTTTGCAGAGCAGCAGCATGGGCTGCTGCTTAACGGCAGGGGCGGGGCTTATTTTCGGGAAGTGGGGCTTCATTTGGGGCGCGGCCTGTGCCGGGGAGCCTGTCAGTGCTCCCTCCGGCCACAGACAGCCCCCAGCACCGCTCCAGCTCCTCTCTCCTGCATACCCTCGGGCTGTCACACACTGTTACAGCCCGAGGGAATCGAATTTAAACACATGGACAGCAGGTTGCTGGCATTTGAGGGGGCCCAAGGGGGGGCACAGCATGATGTAGGGGGGGGGCATGCCCACCCCCAGCGACACCACTGTAGCCTGTTGCGGCTAAGGCTTTCTTCAGCGCGGCCAGTGACACACCTCCGAAACTCAAGAAGTATGAACGCAGTCACTGAGTGCTATATCCACATGATCCCACTTGCTTGCCCGCATGGCTTTCACGTTCCCCTGTGGGGCATCGCCCTACCTGCTCCTAAAGGAGCCATAATCACTAGCCGGGGAAGCTGGCCAGGCATGAGGCTCCTGGATCCTCCCTGGACAGTGATTATGGCTCCTTCAGGAGCAGGTAGGGCGTTCCCCTGCAGGGGAACCTGAAAACTATGCAGGCATTCAAGTGGTCACATGTGGGTATGGCGCCCTTTCTACCCATTTGCCGGCGAAACACCTCCCCTCCCTGAGTGCCAATTGGTGCAAATTGGTTCATGGCCTTTCTCCTGATTGGCCATCACGTGGTTGAGATGCAAAGTTTGAATCCACCGGACAAAATCAAGTGATTCTGTGGAGCTATTTTCGGGTATGTACAGAGTCTCAAGCCCAGACTTTGTACGATGATTTCTCGGGCTCTGCACATCCGATAGCTCCGCTATTTGCAGGGATCATAGCTGAGACCAGGCGCTATTGTATGGCATGTAGGGTTGTGTTACTGTACAGTGTGTATTTTTGTGGTTTTGGTGTGTTCGGCTTCCTGTGTCTTGAGATACCATTATCTCCGAGAGACAGCGACGCTTGGGCGGGCTTATGTTTTCATGTTGCTAGGGGTCTGTGCATAAAGACTGTGTATCTTGCCTGAAATAAACAGGGTTTTTTTCGCCCTTCACTAGGTCTCGAATAGTGTTTGGGTGATACCACGATTGCCCTTCTGCAAGCGGCTATAATCACTGGCTAGCAGCTCTAATCCCTCTAGGGCTGGGCACAACATGGAAGGAGCGACCACAGGCAGTAGTAACCCATCCTCGAGAGTATACCGCTACACCACTCTCAACAACATTCAGACGTCTATGAGGCAGGTGTTTGTTAATACCCCAAAAGAGGCGTTTTTTGACGGGGTTTGTCAGCAACGGGGCCGTGCCACCGGCTGCTTTTGGTCTTCAAGCTCCTGAAATATTGTGCAATCACCTTCGTTATTATTATTGTTAAGGGTTCCTAGGCTATTGTCGCCGTTCTGTACAATGGCATGGGCAGTTCCCTCTTTCTACTGCCAATACCTCTCCCTATACAACCAAACATTCTGCAAGCACTCCCTGCTGCTCTATAGCATTGTCTTCCTACCTTTGAGTCATCAGAAATAATCTTATGTCCAAGATGCATTATCTTGCCCTTATCCACATTCAATGTCAGTTGCCACAACTTTGACCATTTTTCTAGTTTACCTATACCATTTGCCATTTTGCTTATCCCTCCTGGAACATTAACCCTGTTACATATCTTAGTAGTGTCAGCAAAAAGATATATCTTCTGCAATATCACTAATAAAAATATTAAAGAGAATGGGTCCAGGTACAGATCCCTGAGGTACCCAACTGGTGACAAGCCCATGCTCGAATATACTCCATTAACTACAACCCTCTGTTGCCTGTCACTCAGCCACTGCCTTGCCCATTCAACAATATTGGAATCCAAACTTCAAGATTTCAGTTTATGGACAAGCCTTCTATGTGCAACAGTGTCAAAATCCTTACTGAAATCTAGGTAAGCAATGTCTACTGCACCACCCTGATCTATTAATTTAGTAACCCAATACACGTTCTATTTCCTAGTTCCCTCTGTACGGCCTGACCACCTGGTTTCTGACGTGCTTACTCCACACTCCAGGTACGGTCTGCCTTACGTTGCTGCCTCATACCTCCCCTACGTTTTTGTTACATGTTTTCCCCAGGTACGTCCTGTCTCGCACTTCGCCCCCCACCTAGTCTAGATGTGGCTGGCTGTCAGAGTCTTAGGTGTCCAATAGAGGTTATCTCCCCCTGGCTTTCTTAGCCTTAGGTTAGTGGTCCCGCGACGCCAACACCCATCCTCATACTCGGAGGTACTACGCCCCTCGGGCCAAATCATAGTTAGTTGCCTCGCATGTGGCATAGAGAGGGCCTACCCTGTCACTCCCATTCTGTCTTATGCTTTACTGGTCACCGAGAGGCTGACACCCCGCCACAACGTTCAGTGGCCACGAAATCCCCTCGCGTCAACGCATAGATAGAGTCTCTCAAGCCGCTTGGCATCTAGCAGGGCCTCACCTGTCACCAACTTAGTTTTAATTGTTTCGCCGCCTTGCGGCACTAGCAAGCTGGCCAGCTCACACTGGTCCTACACTTACTCTGGTCCTTTTTCTTGCTCTGATTTCTCGCTTCTTTCTTTTAGCATGGATCAAGTACCGGAAGGTGGCGAACACTTGTTACTGCCCGACACTCCGGCCAGGTCTGGTACTCCATCTCGCAGGGGAGATTCTGCCACGCCTGCCTCCTTCGGTTCCTGGTTGATTCTTCACCTCATGACAGATTTTCGGAAATGTCAGCTCCCGTTCCCTGCATACACTAGGAAGACCGAACTGTTCTCCATTTTAGATGCTGGACCTTTCTGATGTTTTCACTCCGACCATGTAAGTAAACTCCCATTTACCTGGCTTTCTACGGTCTTCTTAGACCCCGTGAACTTACCACTACTACCATAACCAACCTACAATAATGCCTCAGGAGGTCTCACCTAGTTAATTTGGGAGACTATTATGTACTTACACTTCCTCACACTCGAACTACACATACTCTGTTCATACCACAACCACTACAGAACCTAGACATATTTTTCATACTATGTCCATGTAAGTCATGCTCTTCCTGTTGTTGATTGTAATAAATTCTAGTCTGTATCTTTTTGGCCCTCTTTATTTACAGGCCTACTGCTACGTCGGTTCCGGCACACCTCAACCAACTTTTCCTCTTCTTACACATTGCTCTCCTTACACTCTTGCCTCTGCCTTTTTATGCCCCTACCACAAATGTGAAGGCTTGGCCTGCAGTTGTGGGATGGGCATGGTCCCCTATTTAAGCTCACTACTCACCTCCACCTGTCCCGTTCGTTTCTTAGTGTTGCTTGACCCCACCCTCCTCTCCCTTTTATACTTTTCTCTATTCATTACTTGGTAGGCCCTCTTTATTTACAGGTCTACTGCTACGTTCCCCGCACACCTCAACCGACTTTTCCTCTTCTTACACATTGCTACACAGTCATACTCTCCTTACACTCTTGCCTGGGCCTTTTTATGCCCCTACCACAAGTATAAAACGAACAAGGGAACGTTGGAAAGTATAATACTGAAACTTAAATAAAATAAATAAAAAAATTTAAAAAAAATATATACAAAATTAGGTTTCTAATAAACATGTTTTCCTGGTAGGATAATCAAAATCAAATACACATTCACCTTATCAGTGGCTGGAATGGCACACAGTAACATAGTATCAAATTGTAACAAGTATGCCATACCTTCAAAAACAAAAGAAACAAAGGATCTATTAAAGCATATGCCGACAAATCTTTTAAAGATTTTCCCGTGTGGTTTTCAAAATGAACGTAGGAAGTTGGAAAGCAGAATACTGAAATTGACATTGAAAATAAAAAAATAAAAAGCGATTTAGGTTCTTATAAACTTGGTAAGATTCTTCGTTTTTTCCTGCTTTCATTATTTATACATTTTCTGATGCACATTTAAACAGCTACGAATCTCTCAAAAATGTTAGGATTCTGACTGAAACTGGGAATTGGGGTGGGTGGAGAGAGAGAAAATGATTATCTAGCTCCAAGGAGAAAAAAAAAAAGCAATATACATATATAAATCATAGAAAATGGGATGAATGGTTCTGTTTTTAGGTATAATTATTTCCAAGTGCTTGTATTATTGTTAATGTACTTTATTATGCCTCACAGCAGGACCTGTTTGCTAGTAAAGTGCAGGAGATTAGCCAATAGAAATAAAGAACGTAGTCCTGGATAATAAAGGGTGCGGGAGGAAGGGATTGACAAGCTCGTTTGGTTGAAGACATAGTGGCTCTGAAAAGAGCCTTTGGTTGGAGAAATGAAGAGATTGGTCAGGAGAATGGCATTAAGCGCGCTCTCCTCTAATCCTGCGAGCCAGCTGGATGTCTTTGGGCATGATGGTCACTCTCTTGGCGTGGATGGCACACAGGTTGGTATCCTCGAAGAGGCCAACCAGGTAAGCCTCGCTAGCCTCTTGCAAGGCCATGACAGCAGAGCTCTGGAAGCGCAGGTCGGTTTTGAAGTCCTGGGCGATCTCACGGACCAGGCGCTGGAAGGGCAGTTTGCGGATCAGCAGCTCAGTGGATTTCTGATAGCGACGGATTTCCCGAAGAGCTACCGTGCCAGGGCGGTAACGGTGAGGTTTCTTGACACCACCGGTAGCGGGAGCGCTTTTCCTGGCAGCCTTGGTGGCCAGCTGCTTCCTGGGAGCCTTCCCTCCGGTGGATTTACGGGCTGTCTGCTTAGTACGGGCCATTCTGTCAAACTGAGCGTCTCACCTACCACAAGGTTATCAGGAGCTATGGCTAGAAAGCCGCGAGCCCGAGTTCTTTATAGATGAAAGATGGATATGATTGGACACAATGTACCACGCCCCTAACTCTGATAGGAGAGAGACGCTGCCACTTGGAGACAAAAGTGTAGATTGAAATACTGAGCACAACGCATGCTCTTTCAATGTTACACTGCCATCTAGTGGCCATGTATAGGTACTGCGTTAATTGATTAATTACATAATTCGATCCAGAACTAAGAGATACTATGTGTAATACATACAATCAGTGTAAAAATTAAAAGATTATAATTATGTCTTTAGCTAAATAATTTATCGAGACATATTTACTTTTAATCTCTTTACCTGCATTCCGTGCTATTACAGGATTTGTCTATTATGTATGAAGCAAAGGGAAGGAAAATGAAACATTTTATCAGTAAATGCAGTCTGCACTGAATACTTGCCGGAGCTGCAAATTCGAATACGGTAGAAACCTTTCCCGCTGGCGTTTTTTTTTCTCTAGTTCAAAAATGACTATTCAGCAAATCACCGCAAAGCACAACCTCCTGCATCAGCCAATCAACGACAAGAGCCGCCCAGTGACGGTTTGATTTGTCTATCAGTTCCCCACTCGGTCGTCTCAAGAGACATATAAGAGAAGGCAGCCGTGTTGGGAGCATTCATTGTTCCACTTGTCTCAGCTCAGAATGTCTGGTCGCGGTAAAGGAGGGAAAGGGCTCGGTAAAGGTGGTGCCAAGCGGCACAGGAAGGTGCTCCGTGATAACATCCAGGGGATCACTAAACCGGCTATCCGCCGTTTGGCTCGCAGAGGAGGTGTCAAGCGAATCTCCGGCCTCATTTACGAGGAGACTCGAGGAGTGCTGAAAGTCTTCCTGGAGAACGTTATCCGCGATGCCGTCACATACACCGAGCACGCCAAGAGGAAGACGGTCACCGCCATGGACGTGGTGTACGCGCTGAAACGCCAGGGCCGCACTCTCTACGGTTTCGGAGGTTAAACGTTTCGGCTGATGTTCGATAATTCATTCAAACCAAAGGCTCTTTTCAGAGCCGCCCACTCCTTCCCTCATAAGGCTATAATTCCACCAGGATGGCTCGGCTGTCTCAATGCTCCCTACAACATATTGGAGAACGAGAAATTACAGAGTAGCCTTCCGGTAACACAAACTCCAATGTGTTTCCTATCCATATAATGTTGCCTTATGTTTCCCCGAATATCCTGCTTCGTTTTCTGTTTGAATGCAATGCTCTCATAAAACATGAAATAAGGGCATTGGAGGCTGAGAGGGTTAAAGTCTTCCTTGTTAGTAAGACTAGAATCCTCTCTGCACTAAACTGCAGTCAGTATGTGATCTAAAACGGCCGGAGAGAAAAGCTGCTGTGATCGAAGCAGCCATTCCCGCTTTTTATATGGAAAACATGCTGCATACTGACTTTATACACCTCGAAACAGACCTAAAACTAGACATTCTATACTGTGATAATTATAGTTTGAGGAATCATTAGAATTCTCTAAGCATCACAGTCCATACAAATTATATGGCAGTCGTTTCCACCTGAGTATGAAAGGGTTAAACTATATGCATTTTATCATCACAAAATACTGCTTAATGAAACTGCAATCAGTATGTGGCCAGGAAATGGCGGGAGAGGAAAGTGGAAGAACAAAAAGCTGCTGTGACAGAGCCAGCAGGGGGACTATATCGTGCAGGATTTAAACTTCGCCATTTTGTAACCGACTTTCCCGCTTTAAAAACGCCATGCAGAGAACGCTGAATGTATAAATTTGGTAATAAATACATTATAAGAGGGAAACAGACCCACCAAACTCCTAATTTTAATTTATAAAGTATTCATTGAGATTGATATTGCTGGTTTGATCCATGATATGTATTAAACAAAAAGTAACCATTGCAATCTGTATACACGAGATGGCAGCATTGTATAATTTGTGAGAGAGGAGTGTGAATGGAAACACGTTTCATGTGTAAGCTAGATTGATACATTATAATAGTTTCAGGCTGTTGTATCTTTTAGTATACTTTATAACCAGCAGAATAAATGTTACACTATAGGTTCTGCCATTGAGAGTGTTTTACAATTTATTTTAGCTTGAAGAAGATTTCAAAATTGAAATAGTGTAACGCGACAATCGATTACTTTTTACATTTCGCACATAGAGAATACTCTCGTAATATAGTCACAGCTCTCTCGTGGATTGTGTGGGTGGCTCTTAGAAGAGCCTTTGTGTTATTAGAGTTTGGGTGACGGGTCTTTACTTGGCGCTGGTGTACTTGGTCACTGCCTTGGTGCCCTCAGACACGGCGTGTTTGGCCAGCTCTCCGGGCAGTAAGAGCCGTACAGCGGTCTGGATCTCCCGGGAGGTGATGGTGGAGCGCTTGTTATAGTGAGCCAGACGGGAGGCTTCCCCTGCGATGCGCTCGAAGATATCATTGACAAAGGAGTTCATGATCCCCATGGCCTTGGAGGAGATACCGGTGTCGGGGTGGACCTGTTTCAGCACCTTGTACACGTAGATGGCATAGCTCTCCTTCCTGCTCTTTCTGCGCTTCTTCCCATCCTTCTTCTGGGTCTTGGTCACGGCTTTTTTAGAGCCCTTCTTGGGTGCGGGAGCGGACTTGGCTGGTTCAGGCATGATGATCAGAGAAATCTTACGAAATTTCCAACAGAATAAGGAACACGTTCCCCAGCTGCTCTATATATAGAAGCCCTGGCAGTAAAGCCTGACCTGTGTGCATTTTCTATTGGTTCGTTCAGTAAGAGCATTGAGCATGGAACGCGGTAACCTACAGCGATTGGTTACTTTCTGAGTCGGACGCTGATTGGTGGCTTTAAAATGCAACCGATTTGAGCTCGCGGTATCTGAGATGGTATAAATAGCCGTGCAGGGGGCGCCAAGGTCTAGACGATAATTCGATTTCGTTTTGAAAATGTCAGGAAGAGGCAAACAGGGCGGCAAAGTCAGGGCTAAAGCCAAGACCCGATCATCCAGAGCAGGTCTGCAGTTCCCAGTCGGCCGTGTCCACAGGCTGCTCAGAAAGGGCAATTATGCCGAGCGGGTTGGAGCCGGAGCTCCGGTCTATCTGGCTGCAGTGCTGGAGTATCTGACCGCCGAGATCCTGGAACTGGCTGGGAATGCAGCCCGAGACAACAAGAAGACCCGCATCATCCCCCGCCATCTGCAGCTCGCTGTGCGCAACGACGAGGAGCTCAACAAACTGCTCGGAGGGGTCACCATAGCCCAGGGTGGGGTATTGCCCAATATCCAGGCTGTTTTACTGCCCAAGAAAACCGACAGCCACAAGCCAGCCAAGAGCAAGTAACTCCACTGTCCCTCAGCTCCCAAACTTACACAAAGGCTCTTTTAAGAGCCACCCACAATCCCCAGAAAGAGCTCACACTGATATATGACTGTATGGAGGTGATCACTGTCTTGCTACATTCTTATACGGTTATTCACTACAGTGACACGTCAAAGGGAATTTAGTATTTAAGGGTCTAATACCTCTTTTTTACAGTCTCTGTAATTCGGCTAACGAACTAAGTGATGCTTTTCAAATTTCCATTAAAACACACCTAGCGGACTTTCCCTTTCTAACCATTGCTATTACTACTTGTTATACACTGGGGAGTCTTTAGTGAAACACAAGAAATCGATCAAAAGCGGATTAATAGTTAAGTCACTATTGTGAACAATAGGAAAGTGCTGCATATCATTATAAGGTGGAAGGAAGTAAAGACTCCAATCCATCCCGATTTTCACACATCGGTAGATTCAATTAAACTTGAGATCTTTTGGGGTTTTTTTGCCTCAATTTTATAATTCAGGTTTTAGTGAATGAGCATGCCTCTCTTTCTACTGGTAATGCAAAAGAGGGCGGCAAATTCCAATTTCAAGTGACTTCCAATCATGCCACAAAAAAAAAAATCTCAACTCCAAAGCCAGTCAGATTTCTCCTAGGTGGGATTTAGTCACACCATATGGCCATGTGGGGGTCCTCTCCTGCTTCAAAATAAGCCAGTATGCCATACGGTGTAACTAAATTCCGTATTGCCAAGATAGGTCTAAGTAAGTAGTATTGTAAGATTTCATGCTGTATTTTGGGATGTGCTCTCCTTCACATGTACAAACCTTTTGGAAATGTATTACTGTTCTGCTTTAATTGTACTACGTTGTTTATTTTGTTTTCCATATTTCTAAACACTAAAAATATAGATGAACCAAAAACCCTCTCCCCTCCCCCTTTAAAAAAAAATAAATAAATATATATTTATTCTTGATGTGGTATCATTCAAGTAAGACACATAAAGTCATAGCTTTCCCATATTTTGTAAATTCTAGTAGGCTTAAATTTGTATACTTTCATATCACTAGAAATGAGGCAAATCTAATCAACATGAGGTTGAGGGTCAATCATCAAAGCCTGGGCCTCCTCCCTATTTTCTTCTCCCTTGCACAGTGGGTCAGCTAACTGCCTCCATCCACACATCAGGACATGCATGCACACATTCACACGGCAAGGGATTTTATATACCACTCGAGATAATATTCTCAAAGCCAAGCGACTTTTTCTAAAAATGGTTTTCACTGAGACCTCATTGTGGGGCTGGACTATTCACGGTCCACAGACCCAACCCATGGGCAGCCTAGATTTCCTTTAAAACAGCCTTCTGTCCTCTAGGTAAGCCCACTGGTGCAAAATGGTAGAGGAGGGGTAGTCTCAATTAGGGTCACTACAGGCCACCTTTCCCACACCTGGCTTACACACAGGTTCCCTCGCCCACAGGCCATCATTCCCAGCTATTTAAATACCCTCCCTCTCACAGGAAAAGTACAACATTAACTTTCACAAGGTAAGTACAAAAGAAAAAATGCATTACTGTAAAACCAAAAATAAAAGCAGGTTGTGTCAAATAGACAGTGTGTCTGGGAAAACAAACAGCCCCAATGCAACCCATATGCCAGGCCGGGTGGTTTATAGAGGGTCTTGGCTCTTCTCCTCACCACCTCGTCTCAGACTGATTACGGCTTTGGGTGGATCTACATTCACCCTCGATAGTCGTAGAGGCGTCAATTGAAGGGTGCAAGTGACTCTCCAGCCGACAGTGTTGACACAGAATCTCCTTGAGGCACCCACCACCAGAGTACCTGCATCTTCGCCACTCCATCAGGACGGAGAATGGCAAATCATCAAATATTTTATTTATTTTTTAAATTCTTTATTTTTGTTGAGGCATGTGATTATGGGGGTACAGAAAAAAGAGAGGGAGACGTTCAAGAGTTGTACAGGATGGGGTCGTCATAACATATTGACAAAGTCTCCTATGATTATCAACCTCATTTTATATATATATAGTAACATGCTGTGGCTAAATACTGTTATCTCTTGCTTTAATACTGTAATCTCTCGCATTGATACTGTTTCCTCTCGCTTTAATATTGTTATCTCTCGCTTTAATACTGTTATCTCTCGCCTTAATACGGTTATCTCTCGCTTTAATACGGTTATCTCTCGCTTTAATACGGTTGTCTTCTCGACTTAATACTGTCAACGTATAGTAGCTTACATGCAAGGCTGTACTCGGTTGGGACAGGTTAATTATTAAACGTTAGGTTACATGCTAGACAGACATATTATATAATAAAGACCACTGACTACCAATTGTATTGTAGTCAAGGATAGCTATAACAAAATGAGGGTATGTTAGGCTAGGTGATATACAGTGCTCTGCATTAATGTTAGGTACACACAAATATATGTATATTAACAGCCGCATAGTTACTCTTTCAGGAGATGGAATTACCCTTGTGAGTACACTTTTGATGGGCAGTCAGTGGTCGCCTGCCAAGGGACCCCCCTAAATATATCTCGAAGCATTTAAATAAAAGGGGATATAAGGACTGCTATGGTAGTTATAGTCCCGATGTGTGTCATGTTCGTATGGTGGCAGTCCCTGTATGGGCGATCCAGACGAGTGTCTGTCTTAGGCGGGAAAAGAGTCCCTGTTGCCGTGCCGATCATCGTGTACAGTATGGTGGCTGTAGGTGGTTAATCCGCGTTCGTTGGCCCGCATGCAGTGTGGAAGGTAAGGTTAAGTTGTTGTCCCTCTGTAGTGAGACTAGTGGGGTATGAGGATGTGCTCGCCTGTTCCTGCTTGGCGTCCTTCGGCAGTCCGTCCTTGAGAAGTCAGAAGGGAGGGTGCCTCAGTCAGCCCTCGGGCATGGATAGCTGGGCATGCAGTCTCCGCCATTTTAAAGGTGGACTCTGCGCTCTGTGGTCTCTTGTGAAGGTGCCGCTTCTAGCCGGTGCTGCCCGCAAGTTTATTCTGTGCAGGGGGAGCGGTGTGGGTCGCTTCTGAGCCTCACTGCCGGTTTTGGTGCCAGCATCCTTGGTCTCCGCCATCTTGCACGCTGCGCTTTGGTGCTGGATCCAGGCGGCCCTGCTGCTGCTCCCGGGATGGTCGGGGCATGCGGGGGTGGGGACCGGGATCACCCCCCCGGTCCATGGGGGGGGGGAACGGGGCCAAAGCTCCACGGGTCTGGCTCCTGTCTGAGCACCGATGAGCAGGATAGCGGGGCAGCGACCGTCTGCCCCACTCACCGCCGGAGTAGGCCTCGTTGATGCCAGTGAGGATTCATCCCCCAGGGGACTGAAACCGGTCGGGCCAGCCTCACCCTGGGTCCGGTACTCTCCACCCGATGTGTTTCACTGATTTTTGTCAACTTTTTATGCCAAAATAAACTGATTGCTTGTTCTTCCGTTGTAAATTTCGGGAGCTGGTCTGACATGCGACCATCTCGCTCGGCGGCCTGGCCCTGCCCCCATCATCAAATATTTTAATATGAAAGTCCTCCATATCAACAGTGGAGTGGGCATCTGGGCCCACTGTTTCTTGTGCCCCTCAGGACCAGATATTTTTATGTCGATGTTGTGCTTCCAGTGATGGTACTGTGCGGTTAAGCCTCTGGACCTGTTGGGAGATCTTATCGTTTGTGTATGGGTCACAGTCAGTAGTCCCTCTCGTTCCTCCTCTCGGTATTTAACGTCGCTAATGAGTCGATTCAGGCTGCCTATTTCAGTTTGCTTTCTGCTAGGTCTGCTTTCCTAACCGCTTGTAGATCCTACAGGAGCTTTTCAATGTTCCCTTTAGCGGAGGGTGATGTGGCGGTATACCCTCTCGAGAATGGGTTACTACCGCCTGTGGTCGCCCCTTCCTAGTTGTGCCCAGTCCTAGAGTGATTATAGCTGCAAACCAGTGATTATAGTATTTTGCAGGAAGGCAAGCGTGGTATCACCCAAACACTAGTCGAGACTTAGGGAAGGGTAAACAAGAACTGTTTATTGTAGGAAAGATACAAAGTATTTATGCACAGGCATCGCTGTGTCTGGGAGATAATGGTATCTCCCGGACACAGGAAGCCGAACACACAAAAAACCCAAAACTCACCCAATACAGTAACACAACCCCATGCCATACATCACCAAATAGCTCCTGGTCCCAGCTATAATCCCTGCAAATAGCGGGGCGATCGGATGTACAGAGCCAGAGAAATCATCATATAAAGTCTGGGCTTAACACTCTGTACATTCTCACAAATAGTTCCACTTGGTTTAGGCCTGTAGAGTCAAACTACACGCCTAAACCATGCAGCAACCAATCAGCACTCACAGAGGGGAGGAGTTACAAGCTAAGCCCTTGAGGGCTCGCCGACCAATCGTGATAAATGGCGCAAACAAGTTTGAATGGCAGCTCCTTCTCCTATTGGTTGGCATGGATTTCCCAACCCAAGGTAAGCTTACCCCCAAGGGTACAATTCAGCTCCCATGGAGTTATGAAAAAAATATTGTGCAATAGCGGAATTGACTTCCGCATGGCTGATTCAGGGCAGTTGCCCGATGTGCATGACATAATGGAAGTCAAATTGAGACAGAAATGTTCCATCTAGTGATTTGCTGCCGCATTCACGGCTTGCCAACTACTCGCGATGTAGCCCCACTTTCTAGTCGCATGTCTCTGCACCCTCATCAAGTGGCTCTGCTGCTCCTTCACAATGTCACTGTCCCATTGTCCACACTGTCACTGTCCCACACTGTCAGACTACTCCCTCTCCCACAATATAACTGCCCCAAGTTGTCACACTGCCCCCTCCATCACATTGTCACTGTCCCATTGCCCACAGTGTCACTGTCCCACTGCCCCACACTGTTAGACTACTCCCTCCCCCACAATGTCACTTACCCAAGCTGTCACACTGCCGCCTCCAAACACACACTGTCCCCTCCACCACAATGTCACAGGCCCCAAGCTGTCGCACTGCCAACTCCCAACATACACTGTCACGCTGCCCCCTCCACCACAATGTCACTGCCGCAAGCTGTCACACTGCCACTCCCAACACACACTGTCCCCTACACCACAATGTCACTGCCCCACTCCTACAATGTCATTGTCCCACACTGTCACACTGCCTCACACTGTCATTGCCCCACACTATCAGACTACTCCCTCCCCCACAATGGCACTGCCCCAAGTTGTCACACTACCCCCTCACACACACTGTCACACTACACCCTCCACATACTGTCACTGCCTCCCTCGGCCCCACACCCCACTACCTCAACCCTATAACCCCCAGCCCTCCACACAGCACCCCATGGCTACCACAGTAGAGCCACATCGCACCAACCCTCGCTGTTTACCCTTGTAAACAGCCCAGGCATTACAGGAACAACTGCCCCCAGCAAATCCGGATGGAGTGGAACTGACCCCCATCTAACCAGCCCTGAGCCGGAGCCCACTGTGAAGAGGGAAACCGTTACGGGGGTGGTCCAGGCGCAACCCAGGAAATTTGGCCAGTGCTTCATGAGATGGCCCCGGTACAAGCTGTGGAGGACAGCCATGCCGAGCATAGGCAAGTTGTCAAAATAAATGGCAAGGAGGCTCAGGGGCTAAGAGACACGAGGGGCACTCTGACCCTAGTACAGCCGCACCAGGTTAGCACCACGGCAAATACCGGCCGGACTGTGGCTGGTAGAGTCGCCGGCGGAGCCATCAATACACAGAGGTCGGCATCATGCAAGACTTACCGGCAGAGGTGTGAATACATACACACACACACACACAGATTTCTGAATGCACACAGGCGTTGCTGAATGCACACAGGCTGATTTATACACGTACACACAGACTGCTGAGTCCATACACACAGACATACAGACATACAGACTGCTGAGTCCATACACACACACACAGACATACAGACTGCTGAGTACAGACACAGACTGCTGAGTCCATATACACACACAGACTGCTGAGTCCATACACAGACACACACACACACAGACTGCTGAGTCCATACACAGACACACACACACACATACTGCTGATTCCATACACACACACAGACTGCTGAGTCCATACACACACACACACAGACATACAGACTGCTGAGTCCATACACACACACACAGACATACAGACTGCTGAGTACAGACACAGACTGCTGAGTCCATATACACACACAGACTGCTGAGTCCATACACAGACACACACACACAGACTGCTGAGTCCATACACAGACACACACACACACACACACACACACACATACTGCTGATTCCATACACACACACAGACTGCTGAGTCCACACACACACACACACATACACAGACTGCTAGTGAGTGCAACGTGTGTATAGTGAATGCAGTGTGTGTGTGTTTGTGTGTAGTGCAAAGTGTGTTTAATGAATGTAGTGTGTGTGTGTGTGTAGTACCGAGCGTGTTTAGTAAATGTAGTGTGTAGTGAGTGAAATGTGTGTGTATAGTGAATGTAGTGTGTGTGTGTGTAGTGCAAAGTGTGCTTAGTGAATGTAGTGCAAAGTGTGTTTAGTGAATGTAGTGTGTGTGTAGGGCAGAGTGTGTTTAGTGAATGTAGTGTGAGTATGTGTAGTGCAGAATGTGTTTAGTGAATGTAGTGTGTGTAGTGCAAAATGTGTATAGTGAATGTAGTGTGTGTGTGTAGAGCAAAATGTGTATAGTGAATGTAGTGTGTAGCGCAAAGTGTGTTTAGTGAATGTAGTGTGTGTGTAGTGCACAGTGTGTTTAGTAAATGTAGTGTTTGTAGTGAGTGCAGAGTGTGTTTAGTGAATGTAGTGTATGTGTAGTGCAGAGTATGTTTAGTGAATGTAGTGTGTGTGTGTGTGTGTAGTGCAGAGTGTGTTTAGTGAATGTAGTGTGTGTGTAGTGCAGAGTGTGTTTAGTGAACCTAGTATGTGTGTGTGTGTAGTATTTTTTTTATTTGTGTGTGTATATTTCAATTTTATTCCCCCCTCCCTGGTTCTTACCATGCCAGGGAGGGGGGAGATCGCATTCCCTGTTGGTCCAGTGGCATGGTGGAGGGTGCCAGCCGCGGTACATTGAAGAGGGGGCCCAGCAACACACACTGTCTTCCTTTCCAGCTCCCCTCTGACTAACTCTCGCGAGACAGGCCTGCGTGCTGTGCGCTCTGGCGGCCGCAGGAAAGTTAGACAGAGAGCAGCTGGAAAGGAGGACAGAGTGTGCTGCTTTGCCCCCCTCTGCAATGTACAGGTAGCAGGGCGCCCTCTGTGCACGTATATATAGCGAAAATCGCTAGATATATATATGTGCACATAATGAATGTGGGGCTCGGGCCCCCCAGGACCGCCGGGCCCATGACAACCGTTATGGTTGTCATGCCCTGATGGCGGCCCTGCTGCTGAGTCCAAACACACACACACACACACACACAGACTGCTGAGTCCAAACACACACACAGACTGCTGAGTCCATACACACATACACACACACACAGACTGATGAGTCCATACACATTCTGCTGAGTCCATACACACACACACACACACACACACACACAGACGGCTGAGTCCATACACACACACACACACAGACTGCTGAGTCCATACACACACACACACACACACACACACAGACTGCTGAGTCCATATACACACACACACGCACACACACAGACTGCTGAGTCCATATACACATACACACACACACACACACACAGACTGATGAGTCCATACACAGACTGCTGAGTCCATACACACATACACACACACACAGACTGATGAGTCCATACACAGACTGCTGAGTCCATACACACACACACACACACACACACAGACTGCTGAGTCCATACACACACACACACAGACTGCTGAGTCCATACACACACACACACACACACACAGACTGCTGAGTCTATACACACACACACAGACTGCTGAGTCCATACACACACACACACACACACACACAGACTGCTGAGTCCATACACAGACACACACACACACACACACAGACGGCTGAGTCCATACACACACACACACAGACTGCTGAGTCCATACACACACACACACACACACAGACTGATGAGTCCATACACACACAGACTGCTGAGTCCATACACACACACACAGACTGATGAGTCCATACACACACAGACTGCTGAGTCCATACACACACACACACACACACACAGAGACTGCTGAGTCCATACACACACACACACGCACACACACAGACTGCTGAGTCCATATACACACGCACACACACAGACTGCTGAGTCCATACACACACACACACAGACTGCTGAGCCCACACACACACACACACACAGACTGCTGAGTCCATACACACACACACAAGCTTCCTCACTAGCAGAGACACACACACACCTGAGCACATCAAGCCTACCTGTTGCTGGGGGTCAGACACTCAGACATCTTCTGGCCTTTGCAGAGCAGCAGCATGGGCTGCTGCTTAACGGCAGGGGCGGGGCTTATTTTCGGGAAGTGGGGCTTCATTTGGGGCGCGGCCTGTGCCGGGGAGCCTGTCAGTGCTCCCTCCGGCCACAGACAGCCCCCAGCACCGCTCCAGCTCCTCTCTCCTGTTACAGCCCGAGGGAATCGAATTTAAACACATGGACAGCAGGTTGCTGGCATTTGAGGGGGCCCAAGGGGGGGCACAGCATGATGTAGGGGGGGGGCATGCCCACCCCCAGCGACACCACTGTAGCCTGTTGCGGCTAAGGCTTTCTTCAGCGCGGCCAGTGACACACCTCCGAAACTCAAGAAGTATGAACGCAGTCACTGAGTGCTATATCCACATGATCCCACTTGCTTGCCCGCATGGCTTTCACGTTCCCCTGTGGGGCATCGCCCTACCTGCTCCTAAAGGAGCCATAATCACTAGCCGGGGAAGCTGGCCAGGCATGAGGCTCCTGGATCCTCCCTGGACAGTGATTATGGCTCCTTCAGGAGCAGGTAGGGCGTTCCCCTGCAGGGGAACCTGAAAACTATGCAGGCATTCAAGTGGTCACATGTGGGTATGGCGCCCTTTCTACCCATTTGCCGGCGAAACACCTCCCCTCCCTGAGTGCCAATTGGTGCAAATTGGTTCATGGCCTTTCTCCTGATTGGCCATCACGTGGTTGAGATGCAAAGTTTGAATCCACCGGACAAAATCAAGTGATTCTGTGGAGCTATTTTCGGGTATGTACAGAGTCTCAAGCCCAGACTTTGTACGATGATTTCTCGGGCTCTGCACATCCGATAGCTCCGCTATTTGCAGGGATCATAGCTGAGACCAGGCGCTATTGTATGGCATGTAGGGTTGTGTTACTGTACAGTGTGTATTTTTGTGGTTTTGGTGTGTTCGGCTTCCTGTGTCTTGAGATACCATTATCTCCGAGAGACAGCGACGCTTGGGCGGGCTTATGTTTTCATGTTGCTAGGGGTCTGTGCATAAAGACTGTGTATCTTGCCTGAAATAAACAGGGTTTTTTTCGCCCTTCACTAGGTCTCGAATAGTGTTTGGGTGATACCACGATTGCCCTTCTGCAAGCGGCTATAATCACTGGCTAGCAGCTCTAATCCCTCTAGGGCTGGGCACAACATGGAAGGAGCGACCACAGGCAGTAGTAACCCATCCTCGAGAGTATACCGCTACACCACTCTCAACAACATTCAGACGTCTATGAGGCAGGTGTTTGTTAATACCCCAAAAGAGGCGTTTTTTGACGGGGTTTGTCAGCAACGGGGCCGTGCCACCGGCTGCTTTTGGTCTTCAAGCTCCTGAAATATTGTGCAATCACCTTCGTTATTATTATTGTTAAGGGTTCCTAGGCTATTGTCGCCGTTCTGTACAATGGCATGGGCAGTTCCCTCTTTCTACTGCCAATACCTCTC
The DNA here is from genome assembly GCF_036172605.1 of Pelobates fuscus. Taxonomy (NCBI): domain Eukaryota; kingdom Metazoa; phylum Chordata; class Amphibia; order Anura; family Pelobatidae; genus Pelobates; species Pelobates fuscus. Next base: position 88,608,775 of record NC_086322.1, read on the forward strand.
CCTATACAACCAAACATTCTGCAAGCACTCCCTGCTGCTCTATAGCATTGTCTTCCTACCTTTGAGTCATCAGAAATAATCTTATGTCCAAGATGCATTATCTTGCCCTTATCCACATTCAATGTCAGTTGCCACAACTTTGACCATTTTTCTAGTTTACCTATACCATTTGCCATTTTGCTTATCCCTCCTGGAACATTAACCCTGTTACATATCTTAGTAGTGTCAGCAAAAAGATATATCTTCTGCAATATCACTAATAAAAATATTAAAGAGAATGGGTCCAGGTACAGATCCCTGAGGTACCCAACTGGTGACAAGCCCATGCTCGAATATACTCCATTAACTACAACCCTCTGTTGCCTGTCACTCAGCCACTGCCTTGCCCATTCAACAATATTGGAATCCAAACTTCAAGATTTCAGTTTATGGACAAGCCTTCTATGTGCAACAGTGTCAAAATCCTTACTGAAATCTAGGTAAGCAATGTCTACTGCACCACCCTGATCTATTAATTTAGTAACCCAATACACGTTCTATTTCCTAGTTCCCTCTGTACGGCCTGACCACCTGGTTTCTGACGTGCTTACTCCACACTCCAGGTACGGTCTGCCTTACGTTGCTGCCTCATACCTCCCCTACGTTTTTGTTACATGTTTTCCCCAGGTACGTCCTGTCTCGCACTTCGCCCCCCACCTAGTCTAGATGTGGCTGGCTGTCAGAGTCTTAGGTGTCCAATAGAGGTTATCTCCCCCTGGCTTTCTTAGCCTTAGGTTAGTGGTCCCGCGACGCCAACACCCATCCTCATACTCGGAGGTACTACGCCCCTCGGGCCAAATCATAGTTAGTTGCCTCGCATGTGGCATAGAGAGGGCCTACCCTGTCACTCCCATTCTGTCTTATGCTTTACTGGTCACCGAGAGGCTGACACCCCGCCACAACGTTCAGTGGCCACGAAATCCCCTCGCGTCAACGCATAGATAGAGTCTCTCAAGCCGCTTGGCATCTAGCAGGGCCTCACCTGTCACCAACTTAGTTTTAATTGTTTCGCCGCCTTGCGGCACTAGCAAGCTGGCCAGCTCACACTGGTCCTACACTTACTCTGGTCCTTTTTCTTGCTCTGATTTCTCGCTTCTTTCTTTTAGCATGGATCAAGTACCGGAAGGTGGCGAACACTTGTTACTGCCCGACACTCCGGCCAGGTCTGGTACTCCATCTCGCAGGGGAGATTCTGCCACGCCTGCCTCCTTCGGTTCCTGGTTGATTCTTCACCTCATGACAGATTTTCGGAAATGTCAGCTCCCGTTCCCTGCATACACTAGGAAGACCGAACTGTTCTCCATTTTAGATGCTGGACCTTTCTGATGTTTTCACTCCGACCATGTAAGTAAACTCCCATTTACCTGGCTTTCTACGGTCTTCTTAGACCCCGTGAACTTACCACTACTACCATAACCAACCTACAATAATGCCTCAGGAGGTCTCACCTAGTTAATTTGGGAGACTATTATGTACTTACACTTCCTCACACTCGAACTACACATACTCTGTTCATACCACAACCACTACAGAACCTAGACATATTTTTCATACTATGTCCATGTAAGTCATGCTCTTCCTGTTGTTGATTGTAATAAATTCTAGTCTGTATCTTTTTGGCCCTCTTTATTTACAGGCCTACTGCTACGTCGGTTCCGGCACACCTCAACCAACTTTTCCTCTTCTTACACATTGCTCTCCTTACACTCTTGCCTCTGCCTTTTTATGCCCCTACCACAAATGTGAAGGCTTGGCCTGCAGTTGTGGGATGGGCATGGTCCCCTATTTAAGCTCACTACTCACCTCCACCTGTCCCGTTCGTTTCTTAGTGTTGCTTGACCCCACCCTCCTCTCCCTTTTATACTTTTCTCTATTCATTACTTGGTAGGCCCTCTTTATTTACAGGTCTACTGCTACGTTCCCCGCACACCTCAACCGACTTTTCCTCTTCTTACACATTGCTACACAGTCATACTCTCCTTACACTCTTGCCTGGGCCTTTTTATGCCCCTACCACAAGTATAAAACGAACAAGGGAACGTTGGAAAGTATAATACTGAAACTTAAATAAAATAAATAAAAAAATTTAAAAAAATATATACAAAATTAGGTTTCTAATAAACATGTTTTCCTGGTAGGATAATCAAAATCAAATACACATTCACCTTATCAGTGGCTGGAATGGCACACAGTAACATAGTATCAAATTGTAACAAGTATGCCATACCTTCAAAAACAAAAGAAACAAAGGTTCTATTAAAGCATATGCCGACAAATCTTTTAAAGATTTTCCCGTGTGGTTTTCAAAATGAACGTAGGAAGTTGGAAAGCAGAATACTGAAATTGACATTGAAAATAAAAAAATAAAAAGCGATTTAGGTTCTTATAAACTTGGTAAGATTCTTCGTTTTTTCCTGCTTTCATTATTTATACATTTTCTGATGCACATTTAAACAGCTACGAATCTCTCAAAAATGTTAGGATTCTGACTGAAACTGGGAATTGGGGTGGGTGGAGAGAGAGAAAATGATTATCTAGCTCCAAGGAGAAAAAAAAAAAGCAATATACATATATAAATCATAGAAAATGGGATGAATGGTTCTGTTTTTAGGTATAATTATTTCCAAGTGCTTGTATTATTGTTAATGTACTTTATTATGCCTCACAGCAGGACCTGTTTGCTAGTAAAGTGCAGGAGATTAGCCAATAGAAATAAAGAACATAGTCCTGGATAATAAAGGGTGCGGGAGGAAGGGATTGACAAGCTCGTTTGGTTGAAGACATAGTGGCTCTGAAAAGAGCCTTTGGTTGGAGAAATGAAGAGATTGGTCAGGAGAATGGCATTAAGCGCGCTCTCCTCTAATCCTGCGAGCCAGCTGGATGTCTTTGGGCATGATGGTCACTCTCTTGGCGTGGATGGCACACAGGTTGGTATCCTCGAAGAGGCCAACCAGGTAAGCCTCGCTAGCCTCTTGCAAGGCCATGACAGCAGAGCTCTGGAAGCGCAGGTCGGTTTTGAAGTCCTGGGCGATCTCACGGACCAGGCGCTGGAAGGGCAGTTTGCGGATCAGCAGCTCAGTGGATTTCTGATAGCGACGGATTTCCCGAAGAGCTACCGTGCCAGGGCGGTAACGGTGAGGTTTCTTGACACCACCGGTAGCGGGAGCGCTTTTCCTGGCAGCCTTGGTGGCCAGCTGCTTCCTGGGAGCCTTCCCTCCGGTGGATTTACGGGCTGTCTGCTTAGTACGGGCCATTCTGTCAAACTGAGCGTCTCACCTACCACAAGGTTATCAGGAGCTATGGCTAGAAAGCCGCGAGCCCGAGTTCTTTATAGATGAAAGATGGATATGATTGGACACAATGTACCACGCCCCTAACTCTGATAGGAGAGAGACGCTGCCACTTGGAGACAAAAGTGTAGATTGAAATACTGAGCACAACGCATGCTCTTTCAATGTTACACTGCCATCTAGTGGCCATGTATAGGTACTGCGTTAATTGATTAATTACATAATTCGATCCAGAACTAAGAGATACTATGTGTAATACATACAATCAGTGTAAAAATTAAAAGATTATAATTATGTCTTTAGCTAAATAATTTATCGAGACATATTTACTTTTAATCTCTTTACCTGCATTCCGTGCTATTACAGGATTTGTCTATTATGTATGAAGCAAAGGGAAGGAAAATGAAACATTTTATCAGTAAATGCAGTCTGCACTGAATACTTGCCGGAGCTGCAAATTCGAATACGGTAGAAACCTTTCCCGCTGGCGTTTTTTTTTCTCTAGTTCAAAAATGACTATTCAGCAAATCACCGCAAAGCACAACCTCCTGCATCAGCCAATCAACGACAAGAGCCGCCCAGTGACGGTTTGATTTGTCTATCAGTTCCCCACTCGGTCGTCTCAAGAGACATATAAGAGAAGGCAGCCGTGTTGGGAGCATTCATTGTTCCACTTGTCTCAGCTCAGAATGTCTGGTCGCGGTAAAGGAGGGAAAGGGCTCGGTAAAGGTGGTGCCAAGCGGCACAGGAAGGTGCTCCGTGATAACATCCAGGGGATCACTAAACCGGCTATCCGCCGTTTGGCTCGCAGAGGAGGTGTCAAGCGAATCTCCGGCCTCATTTACGAGGAGACTCGAGGAGTGCTGAAAGTCTTCCTGGAGAACGTTATCCGCGATGCCGTCACATACACCGAGCACGCCAAGAGGAAGACGGTCACCGCCATGGACGTGGTGTACGCGCTGAAACGCCAGGGCCGCACTCTCTACGGTTTCGGAGGTTAAACGTTTCGGCTGATGTTCGATAATTCATTCAAACCAAAGGCTCTTTTCAGAGCCGCCCACTCCTTCCCTCATAAGGCTATAATTCCACCAGGATGGCTCGGCTGTCTCAATGCTCCCTACAACATATTGGAGAACGAGAAATTACAGAGTAGCCTTCCGGTAACACAAACTCCAATGTGTTTCCTATCCATATAATGTTGCCTTATGTTTCCCCGAATATCCTGCTTCGTTTTCTGTTTGAATGCAATGCTCTCATAAAACATGAAATAAGGGCATTGGAGGCTGAGAGGGTTAAAGTCTTCCTTGTTAGTAAGACTAGAATCCTCTCTGCACTAAACTGCAGTCAGTATGTGATCTAAAACGGCCGGAGAGAAAAGCTGCTGTGATCGAAGCAGCCATTCCCGCTTTTTATATGGAAAACATGCTGCATACTGACTTTATACACCTCGAAACAGACCTAAAACTAGACATTCTATACTGTGATAATTGTAGTTTGAGGAATCATTAGAATTCTCTAAGCATCACAGTCCATACAAATTATATGGCAGTCGTTTCCACCTGAGTATGAAAGGGTTAAACTATATGCATTTTATCATCACAAAATACTGCTTAATGAAACTGCAATCAGTATGTGGCCAGGAAATGGCGGGAGAGGAAAGTGGAAGAACAAAAAGCTGCTGTGACAGAGCCAGCAGGGGGACTATATCGTGCAGGATTTAAACTTCGCCATTTTGTAACCGACTTTCCCGCTTTAAAAACGCCATGCAGAGAACGCTGAATGTATAAATTTGGTAATAAATACATTATAAGAGGGAAACAGACCCACCAAACTCCTAATTTTAATTTATAAAGTATTCATTGAGATTGATATTGCTGGTTTGATCCATGATATGTATTAAACAAAAAGTAACCATTGCAATCTGTATACACGAGATGGCAGCATTGTATAATTTGTGAGAGAGGAGTGTGAATGGAAACACGTTTCATGTGTAAGCTAGATTGATACATTATAATAGTTTCAGGCTGTTGTATCTTTTAGTATACTTTATAACCAGCAGAATAAATGTTACACTATAGGTTCTGCCATTGAGAGTGTTTTACAATTTATTTTAGCTTGAAGAAGATTTCAAAATTGAAATAGTGTAACGCGACAATCGATTACTTTTTACATTTCGCACATAGAGAATACTCTCGTAATATAGTCACAGCTCTCTCGTGGATTGTGTGGGTGGCTCTTAGAAGAGCCTTTGTGTTATTAGAGTTTGGGTGACGGGTCTTTACTTGGCGCTGGTGTACTTGGTCACTGCCTTGGTGCCCTCAGACACGGCGTGTTTGGCCAGCTCTCCGGGCAGTAAGAGCCGTACAGCGGTCTGGATCTCCCGGGAGGTGATGGTGGAGCGCTTGTTATAGTGAGCCAGACGGGAGGCTTCCCCTGCGATGCGCTCGAAGATATCATTGACAAAGGAGTTCATGATCCCCATGGCCTTGGAGGAGATACCGGTGTCGGGGTGGACCTGTTTCAGCACCTTGTACACGTAGATGGCATAGCTCTCCTTCCTGCTCTTTCTGCGCTTCTTCCCATCCTTCTTCTGGGTCTTGGTCACGGCTTTTTTAGAGCCCTTCTTGGGTGCGGGAGCGGACTTGGCTGGTTCAGGCATGATGATCAGAGAAATCTTACGAAATTTCCAACAGAATAAGGAACACGTTCCCCAGCTGCTCTATATATAGAAGCCCTGGCAGTAAAGCCTGACCTGTGTGCATTTTCTATTGGTTCGTTCAGTAAGAGCATTGAGCATGGAACGCGGTAACCTACAGCGATTGGTTACTTTCTGAGTCGGACGCTGATTGGTGGCTTTAAAATGCAACCAATTAGATTAGAGCTCGCGGTATCTGAGATGGTATAAATAGCCGTGCAGGGGGCGCCAAGGTCTAGACGATAATTCGATTTCGTTTTGAAAATGTCAGGAAGAGGCAAACAGGGCGGCAAAGTCAGGGCTAAAGCCAAGACCCGATCATCCAGAGCAGGTCTGCAGTTCCCAGTCGGCCGTGTCCACAGGCTGCTCAGAAAGGGCAATTATGCCGAGCGGGTTGGAGCCGGAGCTCCGGTCTATCTGGCTGCAGTGCTGGAGTATCTGACCGCCGAGATCCTGGAACTGGCTGGGAATGCAGCCCGAGACAACAAGAAGACCCGCATCATCCCCCGCCATCTGCAGCTCGCTGTGCGCAACGACGAGGAGCTCAACAAACTGCTCGGAGGGGTCACCATAGCCCAGGGTGGGGTATTGCCCAATATCCAGGCTGTTTTACTGCCCAAGAAAACCGACAGCCACAAGCCAGCCAAGAGCAAGTAACTCCACTGTCCCTCAGCTCCCAAACTTACACAAAGGCTCTTTTAAGAGCCACCCACAATCCCCAGAAAGAGCTCACACTGATATATGACTGTATGGAGGTGATCACTGTCTTGCTACATTCTTATACGGTTATTCACTACAGTGACACGTCAAAGGGAATTTAGTATTTAAGGGTCTAATACCTCTTTTTTACAGTCTCTGTAATTCGGCTAACGAACTAAGTGATGCTTTTCAAATTTCCATTAAAACACACCTAGCGGACTTTCCCTTTCTAACCATTGCTATTACTACTTGTTATACACTGGGGAGTCTTTAGTGAAACACAAGAAATCGATCAAAAGCGGATTAATAGTTAAGTCACTATTGTGAACAATAGGAAAGTGCTGCATATCATTATAAGGTGGAAGGAAGTAAAGACTCCAATCCATCCCGATTTTCACACATCGGTAGATTCAATTAAACTTGAGATCTTTTGGGGTTTTTTTGCCTCAATTTTATAATTCAGGTTTTAGTGAATGAGCATGCCTCTCTTTCTACTGGTAATGCAAAAGAGGGCGGCAAATTCCAATTTCAAGTGACTTCCAATCATGCCACAAAAAAAAAAATCTCAACTCCAAAGCCAGTCAGATTTCTCCTAGGTGGGATTTAGTCACACCATATGGCCATGTGGGGGTCCTCTCCTGCTTCAAAATAAGCCAGTATGCCATACGGTGTAACTAAATTCCGTATTGCCAAGATAGGTCTAAGTAAGTAGTATTGTAAGATTTCATGCTGTATTTTGGGATGTGCTCTCCTTCACATGTACAAACCTTTTGGAAATGTATTACTGTTCTGCTTTAATTGTACTACGTTGTTTATTTTGTTTTCCATATTTCTAAACACTAAAAATATAGATGAACCAAAAACCCTCTCCCCTCCCCCTTTAAAAAAAAATAAATAAATATATATTTATTCTTGATGTGGTATCATTCAAGTAAGACACATAAAGTCATAGCTTTCCCATATTTTGTAAATTCTAGTAGGCTTAAATTTGTATACTTTCATATCACTAGAAATGAGGCAAATCTAATCAACATGAGGTTGAGGGTCAATCATCAAAGCCTGGGCCTCCTCCCTATTTTCTTCTCCCTTGCACAGTGGGTCAGCTAACTGCCTCCATCCACACATCAGGACATGCATGCACACATTCACACGGCAAGGGATTTTATATACCACTCGAGATAATATTCTCAAAGCCAAGCGACTTTTTCTAAAAATGGTTTTCACTGAGACCTCATTGTGGGGCTGGACTATTCACGGTCCACAGACCCAACCCATGGGCAGCCTAGATTTCCTTTAAAACAGCCTTCTGTCCTCTAGGTAAGCCCACTGGTGCAAAATGGTAGAGGAGGGGTAGTCTCAATTAGGGTCACTACAGGCCACCTTTCCCACACCTGGCTTACACACAGGTTCCCTCGCCCACAGGCCATCATTCCCAGCTATTTAAATACCCTCCCTCTCACAGGAAAAGTACAACATTAACTTTCACAAGGTAAGTACAAAAGAAAAAATGCATTACTGTAAAACCAAAAATAAAAGCAGGTTGTGTCAAATAGACAGTGTGTCTGGGAAAACAAACAGCCCCAATGCAACCCATATGCCAGGCCGGGTGGTTTATAGAGGGTCTTGGCTCTTCTCCTCACCACCTCGTCTCAGACTGATTACGGCTTTGGGTGGATCTACATTCACCCTCGATAGTCGTAGAGGCGTCAATTGAAGGGTGCAAGTGACTCTCCAGCCGACAGTGTTGACACAGAATCTCCTTGAGGCACCCACCACCAGAGTACCTGCATCTTCGCCACTCCATCAGGACGGAGAATGGCAAATCATCAAATATTTTATTTATTTTTTAAATTCTTTATTTTTGTTGAGGCATGTGATTATGGGGGTACAGAAAAAAGAGAGGGAGACGTTCAAGAGTTGTACAGGATGGGGTCGTCATAACATATTGACAAAGTCTCCTATGATTATCAACCTCATTTTATATATATATAGTAACATGCTGTGGCTAAATACTGTTATCTCTTGCTTTAATACTGTAATCTCTCGCATTGATACTGTTTCCTCTCGCTTTAATATTGTTATCTCTCGCTTTAATACTGTTATCTCTCGCCTTAATACGGTTATCTCTCGCTTTAATACGGTTATCTCTCGCTTTAATACGGTTGTCTTCTCGACTTAATACTGTCAACGTATAGTAGCTTACATGCAAGGCTGTACTCGGTTGGGACAGGTTAATTATTAAACGTTAGGTTACATGCTAGACAGACATATTATATAATAAAGACCACTGACTACCAATTGTATTGTAGTCAAGGATAGCTATAACAAAATGAGGGTATGTTAGGCTAGGTGATATACAGTGCTCTGCATTAATGTTAGGTACACACAAATATATGTATATTAACAGCCGCATAGTTACTCTTTCAGGAGATGGAATTACCCTTGTGAGTACACTTTTGATGGGCAGTCAGTGGTCGCCTGCCAAGGGACCCCCCTAAATATATCTCGAAGCATTTAAATAAAAGGGGATATAAGGACTGCTATGGTAGTTATAGTCCCGATGTGTGTCATGTTCGTATGGTGGCAGTCCCTGTATGGGCGATCCAGACGAGTGTCTGTCTTAGGCGGGAAAAGAGTCCCTGTTGCCGTGCCGATCATCGTGTACAGTATGGTGGCTGTAGGTGGTTAATCCGCGTTCGTTGGCCCGCATGCAGTGTGGAAGGTAAGGTTAAGTTGTTGTCCCTCTGTAGTGAGGCTAGTGGGGTATGAGGATGTGCTCGCCTGTTCCTGCTTGGCGTCCTTCGGCAGTCCGTCCTTGAGAAGTCAGAAGGGAGGGTGCCTCAGTCAGCCCTCGGGCATGGATAGCTGGGCATGCAGTCTCCGCCATTTTAAAGGTGGACTCTGCGCTCTGTGGTCTCTTGTGAAGGTGCCGCTTCTAGCCGGTGCTGCCCGCAAGTTTATTCTGTGCAGGGGGAGCGGTGTGGGTCGCTTCTGAGCCTCACTGCCGGTTTTGGTGCCAGCATCCTTGGTCTCCGCCATCTTGCACGCTGCGCTTTGGTGCTGGATCCAGGCGGCCCTGCTGCTGCTCCCGGGATGGTCGGGGCATGCGGGGGTGGGGACCGGGATCACCCCCCCGGTCCATGGGGGGGGGGAACGGGGCCAAAGCTCCACGGGTCTGGCTCCTGTCTGAGCACCGATGAGCAGGATAGCGGGGCAGCGACCGTCTGCCCCACTCACCGCCGGAGTAGGCCTCGTTGATGCCAGTGAGGATTCATCCCCCAGGGGACTGAAACCGGTCGGGCCAGCCTCACCCTGGGTCCGGTACTCTCCACCCGATGTGTTTCACTGATTTTTGTCAACTTTTTATGCCAAAATAAACTGATTGCTTGTTCTTCCGTTGTAAATTTCGGGAGCTGGTCTGACATGCGACCATCTCGCTCGGCGGCCTGGCCCTGCCCCCATCATCAAATATTTTAATATGAAAGTCCTCCATATCAACAGTGGAGTGGGCATCTGGGCCCACTGTTTCTTGTGCCCCTCAGGACCAGATATTTTTATGTCGATGTTGTGCTTCCAGTGATGGTACTGTGCGGTTAAGCCTCTGGACCTGTTGGGAGATCTTATCGTTTGTGTATGGGTCACAGTCAGTAGTCCCTCTCGTTCCTCCTCTCGGTATTTAACGTCGCTAATGAGTCGATTCAGGCTGCCTATTTCAGTTTGCTTTCTGCTAGGTCTGCTTTCCTAACCGCTTGTAGATCCTACAGGAGCTTTTCAATGTTCCCTTTAGCGGAGGGTGATGTGGCGGTATACCCTCTCGAGAATGGGTTACTACCGCCTGTGGTCGCCCCTTCCTAGTTGTGCCCAGTCCTAGAGTGATTATAGCTGCAAACCAGTGATTATAGTATTTTGCAGGAAGGCAAGCGTGGTATCACCCAAACACTAGTCGAGACTTAGGGAAGGGTAAACAAGAACTGTTTATTGTAGGAAAGATACAAAGTATTTATGCACAGGCATCGCTGTGTCTGGGAGATAATGGTATCTCCCGGACACAGGAAGCCGAACACACAAAAAACCCAAAACTCACCCAATACAGTAACACAACCCCATGCCATACATCACCAAATAGCTCCTGGTCCCAGCTATAATCCCTGCAAATAGCGGGGCGATCGGATGTACAGAGCCAGAGAAATCATCATATAAAGTCTGGGCTTAACACTCTGTACATTCTCACAAATAGTTCCACTTGGTTTAGGCCTGTAGAGTCAAACTACACGCCTAAACCATGCAGCAACCAATCAGCACTCACAGAGGGGAGGAGTTACAAGCTAAGCCCTTGAGGGCTCGCCGACCAATCGTGATAAATGGCGCAAACAAGTTTGAATGGCAGCTCCTTCTCCTATTGGTTGGCATGGATTTCCCAACCCAAGGTAAGCTTACCCCCAAGGGTACAATTCAGCTCCCATGGAGTTATGAAAAAAATATTGTGCAATAGCGGAATTGACTTCCGCATGGCTGATTCAGGGCAGTTGCCCGATGTGCATGACATAATGGAAGTCAAATTGAGACAGAAATGTTCCATCTAGTGATTTGCTGCCGCATTCACGGCTTGCCAACTACTCGCGATGTAGCCCCGCTTTCTAGTCGCATGTCTCTGCACCCTCATCAAGTGGCTCTGCTGCTCCTTCACAATGTCACTGTCCCATTGTCCACACTGTCACTGTCCCACACTGTCAGACTACTCCCTCTCCCACAATATAACTGCCCCAAGTTGTCACACTGCCCCCTCCATCACATTGTCACTGTCCCATTGCCCACAGTGTCACTGTCCCACTGCCCCACACTGTTAGACTACTCCCTCCCCCACAATGTCACTTACCCAAGCTGTCACACTGCCGCCTCCAAACACACACTGTCCCCTCCACCACAATGTCACAGGCCCCAAGCTGTCGCACTGCCAACTCCCAACATACACTGTCACGCTGCCCCCTCCACCACAATGTCACTGCCGCAAGCTGTCACACTGCCACTCCCAACACACACTGTCCCCTACACCACAATGTCACTGCCCCACTCCTACAATGTCATTGTCCCACACTGTCACACTGCCTCACACTGTCATTGCCCCACACTATCAGACTACTCCCTCCCCCACAATGGCACTGCCCCAAGTTTTCACACTACCCCCTCACACACACTGTCACACTACACCCTCCACATACTGTCACTGCCTCCCTCGGCCCCACACCCCACTACCTCAACCCTATAACCCCCAGCCCTCCACACAGCACCCCATGGCTACCACAGTAGAGCCACATCGCACCAACCCTCGCTGTTTACCCTTGTAAACAGCCCAGGCATTACAGGAACAACTGCCCCCAGCAAATCCGGATGGAGTGGAACTGACCCCCATCTAACCAGCCCTGAGCCGGAGCCCACTGTGAAGAGGGAAACCGTTACGGGGGTGGTCCAGGCGCAACCCAGGAAATTTGGCCAGTGCTTCATGAGATGGCCCCGGTACAAGCTGTGGAGGACAGCCATGCCGAGCATAGGCAAGTTGTCAAAATAAATGGCAAGGAGGCTCAGGGGCTAAGAGACACGAGGGGCACTCTGACCCTAGTACAGCCGCACCAGGTTAGCACCACGGCAAATACCGGCCGGACTGTGGCTGGTAGAGTCGCCGGCGGAGCCATCAATACACAGAGGTCGGCATCATGCAAGACTTACCGGCAGAGGTGTGAATACATACACACACACACACACACACACACACAGATTTCTGAATGCACACAGGCGTTGCTGAATGCACACAGGCTGATTTATACACGTACACACAGACTGCTGAGTCCATACACACAGACATACAGACATACAGACTGCTGAGTCCATACACACACACACAGACATACAGACTGCTGAGTACAGACACAGACTGCTGAGTCCATATACACACACAGACTGCTGAGTCCATAGTCACAGCTCTCTCGTGGATTGTGTGGGTGGCTCTTAGAAGAGCCTTTGTGTTATTAGAGTTTGGGTGACGGGTCTTTACTTGGCGCTGGTGTACTTGGTCACTGCCTTGGTGCCCTCAGACACGGCGTGTTTGGCCAGCTCTCCGGGCAGTAAGAGCCGTACAGCGGTCTGGATCTCCCGGGAGGTGATGGTGGAGCGCTTGTTATAGTGAGCCAGACGGGAGGCTTCCCCTGCGATGCGCTCGAAGATATCATTGACAAAGGAGTTCATGATCCCCATGGCCTTGGAGGAGATACCGGTGTCGGGGTGGACCTGTTTCAGCACCTTGTACACGTAGATGGCATAGCTCTCCTTCCTGCTCTTTCTGCGCTTCTTCCCATCCTTCTTCTGGGTCTTGGTCACGGCTTTTTTAGAGCCCTTCTTGGGTGCGGGAGCGGACTTGGCTGGTTCAGGCATGATGATCAGAGAAATCTTACGAAATTTTCAACAGAATAAGGAACACGTTCCCCAGCTGCTCTATATATAGAAGCCCTGGCAGTAAAGCCTGACCTGTGTGCATTTTCTATTGGTTCGTTCAGTAAGAGCATTGAGCATGGAACGCGGTAACCTACAGCGATTGGTTACTTTCTGAGTCGGACGCTGATTGGTGGCTTTAAAATGCAACCAATTAGATTAGAGCTCGCGGTATCTGAGATGGTATAAATAGCCGTGCAGGGGGCGCCAAGGTCTAGACGATAATTCGATTTCGTTTTGAAAATGTCAGGAAGAGGCAAACAGGGCGGCAAAGTCAGGGCTAAAGCCAAGACCCGATCATCCAGAGCAGGTCTGCAGTTCCCAGTCGGCCGTGTCCACAGGCTGCTCAGAAAGGGCAATTATGCCGAGCGGGTTGGAGCCGGAGCTCCGGTCTATCTGGCTGCAGTGCTGGAGTATCTGACCGCCGAGATCCTGGAACTGGCTGGGAATGCAGCCCGAGACAACAAGAAGACCCGCATCATCCCCCGCCATCTGCAGCTCGCTGTGCGCAACGACGAGGAGCTCAACAAACTGCTCGGAGGGGTCACCATAGCCCAGGGTGGGGTATTGCCCAATATCCAGGCTGTTTTACTGCCCAAGAAAACCGACAGCCACAAGCCAGCCAAGAGCAAGTAACTCCACTGTCCCTCAGCTCCCAAACTTACACAAAGGCTCTTTTAAGAGCCACCCACAATCCCCAGAAAGAGCTCACACTGATATATGACTGTATGGAGGTGATCACTGTCTTGCTACATTCTTATACGGTTATTCACTACAGTGACACGTCAAAGGGAATTTAGTATTTAAGGGTCTAATACCTCTTTTTTACAGTCTCTGTAATTCGGCTAACGAACTAAGTGATGCTTTTCAAATTTCCATTAAAACACACCTAGCGGACTTTCCCTTTCTAACCATTGCTATTACTACTTGTTATACACTGGGGAGTCTTTAGTGAAACACAAGAAATCGATCAAAAGCGGATTAATAGTTAAGTCACTATTGTGAACAATAGGAAAGTGCTGCATATCATTATAAGGTGGAAGGAAGTAAAGACTCCAATCCATCCCGATTTTCACACATCGGTAGATTCAATTAAACTTGAGATCTTTTGGGGTTTTTTTGCCTCAATTTTATAATTCAGGTTTTAGTGAATGAGCATGCCTCTCTTTCTACTGGTAATGCAAAAGAGGGCGGCAAATTCCAATTTCAAGTGACTTCCAATCATGCCACAAAAAAAAAAATCTCAACTCCAAAGCCAGTCAGATTTCTCCTAGGTGGGATTTAGTCACACCATATGGCCATGTGGGGGTCCTCTCCTGCTTCAAAATAAGCCAGTATGCCATACGGTGTAACTAAATTCCGTATTGCCAAGATAGGTCTAAGTAAGTAGTATTGTAAGATTTCATGCTGTATTTTGGGATGTGCTCTCCTTCACATGTACAAACCTTTTGGAAATGTATTACTGTTCTGCTTTAATTGTACTACGTTGTTTATTTTGTTTTCCATATTTCTAAACACTAAAAATATAGATGAACCAAAAACCCTCTCCCCTCCCCCTTTAAAAAAAAATAAATAAATATATATTTATTCTTGATGTGGTATCATTCAAGTAAGACACATAAAGTCATAGCTTTCCCATATTTTGTAAATTCTAGTAGGCTTAAATTTGTATACTTTCATATCACTAGAAATGAGGCAAATCTAATCAACATGAGGTTGAGGGTCAATCATCAAAGCCTGGGCCTCCTCCCTATTTTCTTCTCCCTTGCACAGTGGGTCAGCTAACTGCCTCCATCCACACATCAGGACATGCATGCACACATTCACACGGCAAGGGATTTTATATACCACTCGAGATAATATTCTCAAAGCCAAGCGACTTTTTCTAAAAATGGTTTTCACTGAGACCTCATTGTGGGGCTGGACTATTCACGGTCCACAGACCCAACCCATGGGCAGCCTAGATTTCCTTTAAAACAGCCTTCTGTCCTCTAGGTAAGCCCACTGGTGCAAAATGGTAGAGGAGGGGTAGTCTCAATTAGGGTCACTACAGGCCACCTTTCCCACACCTGGCTTACACACAGGTTCCCTCGCCCACAGGCCATCATTCCCAGCTATTTAAATACCCTCCCTCTCACAGGAAAAGTACAACATTAACTTTCACAAGGTAAGTACAAAAGAAAAAATGCATTACTGTAAAACCAAAAATAAAAGCAGGTTGTGTCAAATAGACAGTGTGTCTGGGAAAACAAACAGCCCCAATGCAACCCATATGCCAGGCCGGGTGGTTTATAGAGGGTCTTGGCTCTTCTCCTCACCACCTCGTCTCAGACTGATTACGGCTTTGGGTGGATCTACATTCACCCTCGATAGTCGTAGAGGCGTCAATTGAAGGGTGCAAGTGACTCTCCAGCCGACAGTGTTGACACAGAATCTCCTTGAGGCACCCACCACCAGAGTACCTGCATCTTCGCCACTCCATCAGGACGGAGAATGGCAAATCATCAAATATTTTATTTATTTTTTAAATTCTTTATTTTTGTTGAGGCATGTGATTATGGGGGTACAGAAAAAAGAGAGGGAGACGTTCAAGAGTTGTACAGGATGGGGTCGTCATAACATATTGACAAAGTCTCCTATGATTATCAACCTCATTTTATATATATATAGTAACATGCTGTGGCTAAATACTGTTATCTCTTGCTTTAATACTGTAATCTCTCGCATTGATACTGTTTCCTCTCGCTTTAATATTGTTATCTCTCGCTTTAATACTGTTATCTCTCGCCTTAATACGGTTATCTCTTGCTTTAATACGGTTATCTCTCGCTTTAATACGGTTGTCTTCTCGACTTAATACTGTCAACGTATAGTAGCTTACATGCAAGGCTGTACTCGGTTGGGACAGGTTAATTATTAAACGTTAGGTTACATGCTAGACAGACATATTATATAATAAAGACCACTGACTACCAATTGTATTGTAGTCAAGGATAGCTATAACAAAATGAGGGTATGTTAGGCTAGGTGATATACAGTGCTCCGCATTAATGTTAGGTACACACAAATATATGTATATTAACAGCCGCATAGTTACTCTTTCAGGAGATGGAATTACCCTTGTGAGTACACTTTTGATGGGCAGTCAGTGGTCGCCTGCCAAGGGACCCCCCTAAATATATCTCGAAGCATTTAAATAAAAGGGGATATAAGGACTGCTATGGTAGTTATAGTCCCGATGTGTGTCATGTTCGTATGGTGGCAGTCCCTGTATGGACGATCCAGACGAGTGTCTGTCTTAGGCGGGAAAAGAGTCCCTGTTGCCGTGCCGATCATCGTGTACAGTATGGTGGCTGTAGGTGGTTAATCCGCGTTCGTTGGCCCGCATGCAGTGTGGAAGGTAAGGTTAAGTTGTTGTCCCTCTGTAGTGAGGCTAGTGGGGTATGAGGATGTGCTCGCCTGTTCCTGCTTGGCGTCCTTCGGCAGTCCGTCCTTGAGAAGTCAGAAGGGAGGGTGCCTCAGTCAGCCCTCGGGCATGGATAGCTGGGCATGCAGTCTCCGCCATTTTAAAGGTGGACTCTGTGCTCTGTGGTCTCTTGTGAAGGTGCCGCTTCTAGCCGGTGCTGCCCGCAAGTTTATTCTGTGCAGGGGGAGCGGTGTGGGTCGCTTCTGAGCCTCACTGCCGGTTTTGGTGCCAGCATCCTTGGTCTCCGCCATCTTGCACGCTGCGCTTTGGTGCTGGATCCAGGCGGCCCTGCTGCTGCTCCCGGGATGGTCGGGGCATGCGGGGGTGGGGACCGGGATCACCCCCCCAGTCCATGGGGGGGGGGAACGGGGCCACAGCTCCACGGGTCTGGCTCCTGTCTGAGCACCGATGAGCAGGATAGCGGGGCAGCGACCGTCTGCCCCACTCACCGCCGGAGTAGGCCTCGTTGATGCCAGTGAGGATTCATCCCCCAGGGGACTGAAACCGGTCGGGCCAGCCTCACCCTGGGTCCGGTACTCTCCACCCGATGTGTTTCACTGATTTTTGTCAACTTTTTATGCCAAAATAAACTGATTGCTTGTTCTTCCGTTGTAAATTTCGGGAGCTGGTCTGACATGCGACCATCTCGCTCGGCGGCCTGGCCCTGCCCCCATCATCAAATATTTTAATATGAAAGTCCTCCATATCAACAGTGGAGTGGGCATCTGGGCCCACTGTTTCTTGTGCCCCTCAGGACCAGATATTTTTATGTCGATGTTGTGCTTCCAGTGATGGTACTGTGCGGTTAAGCCTCTGGACCTGTTGGGAGATCTTATCGTTTGTGTATGGGTCACAGTCAGTAGTCCCTCTCGTTCCTCCTCTCGGTATTTAACGTCGCTAATGAGTCGATTCAGGCTGCCTATTTCAGTTTGCTTTCTGCTAGGTCTGCTTTCCTAACCGCTTGTAGATCCTACAGGAGCTTTTCAATGTTCCCTTTAGCGGAGGGTGATGTGGCGGTATACCCTCTCGAGAATGGGTTACTACCGCCTGTGGTCGCCCCTTCCTAGTTGTGCCCAGTCCTAGAGTGATTATAGCTGCAAACCAGTGATTATAGTATTTTGCAGGAAGGCAAGCGTGGTATCACCCAAACACTAGTCGAGACTTAGGGAAGGGTAAACAAGAACTGTTTATTGTAGGAAAGATACAAAGTATTTATGCACAGGCATCGCTGTGTCTGGGAGATAATGGTATCTCCCGGACACAGGAAGCCGAACACACAAAAAAACCAAAACTCACCCAATACAGTAACACAACCCCATGCCATACATCACCAAATAGCTCCTGGTCCCAGCTATAATCCCTGCAAATAGCGGGGCGATCGGATGTACAGAGCCAGAGAAATCATCATATAAAGTCTGGGCTTAACACTCTGTACATTCTCACAAATAGTTCCACTTGGTTTAGGCCTGTAGAGTCAAACTACACGCCTAAACCATGCAGCAACCAATCAGCACTCACAGAGGGGAGGAGTTACAAGCTAAGCCCTTGAGGGCTCGCCGACCAATCGTGATAAATGGCGCAAACAAGTTTGAATGGCAGCTCCTTCTCCTATTGGTTGGCATGGATTTCCCAACCCAAGGTAAGCTTACCCCCAAGGGTACAATTCAGCTCCCATGGAGTTATGAAAAAAATATTGTGCAATAGCGGAATTGACTTCCGCATGGCTGATTCAGGGCAGTTGCCCGATGTGCATGACATAATGGAAGTCAAATTGAGACAGAAATGTTCCATCTAGTGATTTGCTGCCGCATTCACGGCTTGCCAACTACTCGCGATGTAGCCCCGCTTTCTAGTCGCATGTCTCTGCACCCTCATCAAGTGGCTCTGCTGCTCCTTCACAATGTCACTGTCCCATTGTCCACACTGTCACTGTCCCACACTGTCAGACTACTCCCTCTCCCACAATATAACTGCCCCAAGTTGTCACACTGCCCCCTCCATCACATTGTCACTGTCCCATTGCCCACAGTGTCACTGTCCCACTGCCCCACACTGTTAGACTACTCCCTCCCCCACAATGTCACTTACCCAAGCTGTCACACTGCCGCCTCCAAACACACACTGTCCCCTCCACCACAATGTCACAGGCCCCAAGCTGTCGCACTGCCAACTCCCAACATACACTGTCACGCTGCCCCCTCCACCACAATGTCACTGCCGCAAGCTGTCACACTGCCACTCCCAACACACACTGTCCCCTACACCACAATGTCACTGCCCCACTCCTACAATGTCATTGTCCCACACTGTCACACTGCCTCACACTGTCATTGCCCCACACTATCAGACTACTCCCTCCCCCACAATGGCACTGCCCCAAGTTGTCACACTACCCCCTCACACACACTGTCACACTACACCCTCCACATACTGTCACTGCCTCCCTCGGCCCCACACCCCACTACCTCAACCCTATAACCCCCAGCCCTCCACACAGCACCCCATGGCTACCACAGTAGAGCCACATCGCACCAACCCTCGCTGTTTACCCTTGTAAACAGCCCAGGCATTACAGGAACAACTGCCCCCAGCAAATCCGGATGGAGTGGAACTGACCCCCATCTAACCAGCCCTGAGCCGGAGCCCACTGTGAAGAGGGAAACCGTTACGGGGGTGGTCCAGGCGCAACCCAGGAAATTTGGCCAGTGCTTCATGAGATGGCCCCGGTACAAGCTGTGGAGGACAGCCATGCCGAGCATAGGCAAGTTGTCAAAATAAATGGCAAGGAGGCTCAGGGGCTAAGAGACACGAGGGGCACTCTGACCCTAGTACAGCCGCACCAGGTTAGCACCACGGCAAATACCGGCCGGACTGTGGCTGGTAGAGTCGCCGGCGGAGCCATCAATACACAGAGGTCGGCATCATGCAAGACTTACCGGCAGAGGTGTGAATACATACACACACACACACACACACACAGATTTCTGAATGCACACAGGCGTTGCTGAATGCACACAGGCTGATTTATACACGTACACACAGACTGCTGAGTCCATACACACAGACATACAGACATACAGACTGCTGAGTCCATACACACACACACAGACATACAGACTGCTGAGTACAGACACAGACTGCTGAGTCCATATACACACACAGACTGCTGAGTCCATACACAGACACACACACACACACACAGACTGCTGAGTCCATACACAGACACACACACACACATACTGCTGATTCCATACACACACACAGACTGCTGAGTCCATACACACACACACAGACATACAGACTGCTGAGTCCATACACACACACACAGACATACAGACTGCTGAGTACAGACACAGACTGCTGAGTCCATATACACACACAGACTGCTGAGTCCATACACAGACACACACACACAGACTGCTGAGTCCATACACAGACACACACACACACACACACATACTGCTGATTCCATACACACACACAGACTGCTGAGTCCACACACACACACACACATACACAGACTGCTGAGTCCATACACCCACAGACTGCTGAGTCCATACACCCACAGACTGCTGAATCCATACACACGCACAGACTGCTGAGTCCATACACCCACAGACACACAGGCTGCTGAGTCCATACACAGGCAGAGACTGCTGAGTCCATAAACACACACACACACACACACAGATTGTTGAGTCTTTACACACATACAGACTGCTGAGTTCATACACACACACAGACTGCTGAGTCCATACACACACACACAAACACACACACACAGACTGCTGAGTCCTTACACACACACACAGACTGCTGAGTAGGACTGCCATCAGAAATTTTAGGGCCCCTGACACAGATCAAGATCTGGGCCCCCGGGGCCAGCACCAAGTCCGCCCACAAGGATGAAGTGTGTGTGTATAGTGGATGTAGAATGTGTGTCATGGATGCAGTGTGTATAGTGGATGTAGAATGTGTGTAGTGGATGCGGTATTTGTGTCATGGATGCAGTGTGTATAGTGGATGCAGTATGTGTGTCATGGATGCAGTGTGTATAGTGGATGCAGATTGTACATTTAGTGTAATGTATGTAATGTTTGTATGCATGCATTAGATGCAGAGTGTGTGTGTAGTGAATGTAGGTGTGTATAGTGAATGCAGAGTGTGTGTTTTTGTAGTGGATGTAGTGTGTATAGTGAATGTAGTGTGTATAGTGAATGTAGTGTGTTTGTAGTGAGTGCAAAGTGTGTTTAGTAAATGTAAAATGCAACTAGTGAGTGCAACGTGTGTATAGTGAATGCAGTGTGTGTGTGTTTGTGTGTAGTGCAAAGTGTGTTTAATGAATGTAGTGTGTGTGTGTGTGTAGTACCGAGCGTGTTTAGTAAATGTAGTGTGTAGTGAGTGAAATGTGTGTGTATAGTGAATGTAGTGTGTGTGTGTGTAGTGCAAAGTGTGCTTAGTGAATGTAGTGCAAAGTGTGTTTAGTGAATGTAGTGTGTGTGTAGGGCAGAGTGTGTTTAGTGAATGTAGTGTGAGTATGTGTAGTGCAGAATGTGTTTAGTGAATGTAGTGTGTGTAGTGCAAAATGTGTATAGTGAATGTAGTGTGTGTGTGTAGAGCAAAATGTGTATAGTGAATGTAGTGTGTAGCGCAAAGTGTGTTTAGTGAATGTAGTGTGTGTGTAGTGCACAGTGTGTTTAGTAAATGTAGTGTTTGTAGTGAGTGCAGAGTGTGTTTAGTGAATGTAGTGTATGTGTAGTGCAGAGTATGTTTAGTGAATGTAGTGTGTGTGTGTGTGTGTGTAGTGCAGAGTGTGTTTAGTGAATGTAGTGTGTGTGTAGTGCAGAGTGTGTTTAGTGAACCTAGTATGTGTGTGTGTGTAGTATTTTTTTTATTTGTGTGTGTATATTTCAATTTTATTCCCCCCTCCCTGGTTCTTACCATGCCAGGGAGGGGGGAGATCGCATTCCCTGTTGGTCCAGTGGCATGGTGGAGGGTGCCAGCCGCGGTACATTGAAGAGGGGGCCCAGCAACACACACTGTCTTCCTTTCCAGCTCCCCTCTGACTAACTCTCGCGAGACAGGCCTGCGTGCTGTGCGCTCTGGCGGCCGCAGGAAAGTTAGACAGAGAGCAGCTGGAAAGGAGGACAGAGTGTGCTGCTTTGCCCCCCTCTGCAATGTACAGGTAGCAGGGCGCCCTCTGTGCACGTATATATAGCGAAAATCGCTAGATATATATATGTGCACATAATGAATGTGGGGCTCGGGCCCCCCAGGACCGCCGGGCCCATGACAACCGTTATGGTTGTCATGCCCTGATGGCGGCCCTGCTACTGAGTCCAAACACACACACACACACAGACTGCTGAGTCCAAACACACACACAGACTGCTGAGTCCATACACACATACACACACACACAGACTGATGAGTCCATACACATTCTGCTGAGTCCATACACACACACACACACACACACACACACACACACACAGACGGCTGAGTCCATACACACACACACACACACAGACTGCTGAGTCCATACACACACACACACACACACACACACAGACTGCTGAGTCCATATACACACACACACGCACACACACAGACTGCTGAGTCCATATACACATACACACACACACACAGACTGATGAGTCCATACACAGACTGCTGAGTCCATACACACATACACACACACACAGACTGATGAGTCCATACACAGACTGCTGAGTCCATACACACACACACACACACACACACACAGACTGCTGAGTCCATACACACACACACACAGACTGCTGAGTCCATACACACACACACACACACACACACACAGACTGCTGAGTCTATACACACACACACAGACTGCTGAGTCCATACACACACACACACACACACAGACTGCTGAGTCCATACACAGACACACACACACACACAGACGGCTGAGTCCATACACACACACACACAGACTGCTGAGTCCATACACACACACACACACACACAGACTGCTGAGTCCATACACACACAGACTGCTGAGTCCATACACACACACACAGACTGATGAGTCCATACACACACAGACTGCTGAGTCCATACACACACACACACACACACACAGAGACTGCTGAGTCCATACACACACACACACGCACACACACAGACTGCTGAGTCCATATACACACGCACACACACAGACTGCTGAGTCCATACACACACACACACAGACTGCTGAGCCCACACACACACACACACACAGACTGCTGAGTCCATACACACACACACAAGCTTCCTCACTAGCAGAGACACACACACACCTGAGCACATCAAGCCTACCTGTTGCTGGGGGTCAGACACTCAGACATCTTCTGGCCTTTGCAGAGCAGCAGCATGGGCTGCTGCTTAACGGCAGGGGCGGGGCTTATTTTCGGGAAGTGGGGCTTCATTTGGGGCGCGGCCTGTGCCGGGGAGCCTGTCAGTGCTCCCTCCGGCCACAGACAGCCCCCAGCACCGCTCCAGCTCCTCTCTCCTGCATACCCTCGGGCTGTCACACACTGTTACAGCCCGAGGGAATCGAATTTAAACACATGGACAGCAGGTTGCTGGCATTTGAGGGGGCCCAAGGGGGGGCACAGCATGATGTAGGGGGGGGGCATGCCCACCCCCAGCGACACCACTGTAGCCTGTTGCGGCTAAGGCTTTCTTCAGCGCGGCCAGTGACACACCTCCGAAACTCAAGAAGTATGAACGCAGTCACTGAGTGCTATATCCACATGATCCCACTTGCTTGCCCGCATGGCTTTCACGTTCCCCTGTGGGGCATCGCCCTACCTGCTCCTAAAGGAGCCATAATCACTAGCCGGGGAAGCTGGCCAGGCATGAGGCTCCTGGATCCTCCCTGGACAGTGATTATGGCTCCTTCAGGAGCAGGTAGGGCGTTCCCCTGCAGGGGAACCTGAAAACTATGCAGGCATTCAAGTGGTCACATGTGGGTATGGCGCCCTTTCTACCCATTTGCCGGCGAAACACCTCCCCTCCCTGAGTGCCAATTGGTGCAAATTGGTTCATGGCCTTTCTCCTGATTGGCCATCACGTGGTTGAGATGCAAAGTTTGAATCCACCGGACAAAATCAAGTGATTCTGTGGAGCTATTTTCGGGTATGTACAGAGTCTCAAGCCCAGACTTTGTACGATGATTTCTCGGGCTCTGCACATCCGATAGCTCCGCTATTTGCAGGGATCATAGCTGAGACCAGGCGCTATTGTATGGCATGTAGGGTTGTGTTACTGTACAGTGTGTATTTTTGTGGTTTTGGTGTGTTCGGCTTCCTGTGTCTTGAGATACCATTATCTCCGAGAGACAGCGACGCTTGGGCGGGCTTATGTTTTCATGTTGCTAGGGGTCTGTGCATAAAGACTGTGTATCTTGCCTGAAATAAACAGGGTTTTTTTCGCCCTTCACTAGGTCTCGAATAGTGTTTGGGTGATACCACGATTGCCCTTCTGCAAGCGGCTATAATCACTGGCTAGCAGCTCTAATCCCTCTAGGGCTGGGCACAACATGGAAGGAGCGACCACAGGCAGTAGTAACCCATCCTCGAGAGTATACCGCTACACCACTCTCAACAACATTCAGACGTCTATGAGGCAGGTGTTTGTTAATACCCCAAAAGAGGCGTTTTTTGACGGGGTTTGTCAGCAACGGGGCCGTGCCACCGGCTGCTTTTGGTCTTCAAGCTCCTGAAATATTGTGCAATCACCTTCGTTATTATTATTGTTAAGGGTTCCTAGGCTATTGTCGCCGTTCTGTACAATGGCATGGGCAGTTCCCTCTTTCTACTGCCAATACCTCTCCCTATACAACCAAACATTCTGCAAGCACTCCCTGCTGCTCTATAGCATTGTCTTCCTACCTTTGAGTCATCAGAAATAATCTTATGTCCAAGATGCATTATCTTGCCCTTATCCACATTCAATGTCAGTTGCCACAACTTTGACCATTTTTCTAGTTTACCTATACCATTTGCCATTTTGCTTATCCCTCCTGGAACATTAACCCTGTTACATATCTTAGTAGTGTCAGCAAAAAGATATATCTTCTGCAATATCACTAATAAAAATATTAAAGAGAATGGGTCCAGGTACAGATCCCTGAGGTACCCAACTGGTGACAAGCCCATGCTCGAATATACTCCATTAACTACAACCCTCTGTTGCCTGTCACTCAGCCACTGCCTTGCCCATTCAACAATATTGGAATCCAAACTTCAAGATTTCAGTTTATGGACAAGCCTTCTATGTGCAACAGTGTCAAAATCCTTACTGAAATCTAGGTAAGCAATGTCTACTGCACCACCCTGATCTATTAATTTAGTAACCCAATACACGTTCTATTTCCTAGTTCCCTCTGTACGGCCTGACCACCTGGTTTCTGACGTGCTTACTCCACACTCCAGGTACGGTCTGCCTTACGTTGCTGCCTCATACCTCCCCTACGTTTTTGTTACATGTTTTCCCCAGGTACGTCCTGTCTCGCACTTCGCCCCCCACCTAGTCTAGATGTGGCTGGCTGTCAGAGTCTTAGGTGTCCAATAGAGGTTATCTCCCCCTGGCTTTCTTAGCCTTAGGTTAGTGGTCCCGCGACGCCAACACCCATCCTCATACTCGGAGGTACTACGCCCCTCGGGCCAAATCATAGTTAGTTGCCTCGCATGTGGCATAGAGAGGGCCTACCCTGTCACTCCCATTCTGTCTTATGCTTTACTGGTCACCGAGAGGCTGACACCCCGCCACAACGTTCAGTGGCCACGAAATCCCCTCGCGTCAACGCATAGATAGAGTCTCTCAAGCCGCTTGGCATCTAGCAGGGCCTCACCTGTCACCAACTTAGTTTTAATTGTTTCGCCGCCTTGCGGCACTAGCAAGCTGGCCAGCTCACACTGGTCCTACACTTACTCTGGTCCTTTTTCTTGCTCTGATTTCTCGCTTCTTTCTTTTAGCATGGATCAAGTACCGGAAGGTGGCGAACACTTGTTACTGCCCGACACTCCGGCCAGGTCTGGTACTCCATCTCGCAGGGGAGATTCTGCCACGCCTGCCTCCTTCGGTTCCTGGTTGATTCTTCACCTCATGACAGATTTTCGGAAATGTCAGCTCCCGTTCCCTGCATACACTAGGAAGACCGAACTGTTCTCCATTTTAGATGCTGGACCTTTCTGATGTTTTCACTCCGACCATGTAAGTAAACTCCCATTTACCTGGCTTTCTACGGTCTTCTTAGACCCCGTGAAC
Organism: Pelobates fuscus; assembly: GCF_036172605.1. Taxonomy (NCBI): domain Eukaryota; kingdom Metazoa; phylum Chordata; class Amphibia; order Anura; family Pelobatidae; genus Pelobates; species Pelobates fuscus. Next base: position 88,634,738 of record NC_086322.1, read on the forward strand.
TTACCACTATTACCATAACCAACCTACAATAATGCCTCAGGAGGTCTCACCTAGTTAATTTGGGAGACTATTATGTACTTACACTTCCTCACACTCGAACTACACATACTCTGTTCATACCACAACCACTACAGAACCTAGACATATTTTTCATACTATGTCCATGTAAGTCATGCTCTTCCTGTTGTTGATTGTAATAAATTCTAGTCTGTATCTTTTTGGCCCTCTTTATTTACAGGCCTACTGCTACGTCGGTTCCGGCACACCTCAACCAACTTTTCCTCTTCTTACACATTGCTCTCCTTACACTCTTGCCTCTGCCTTTTTATGCCCCTACCACAAATGTGAAGGCTTGGCCTGCAGTTGTGGGATGGGCATGGTCCCCTATTTAAGCTCACTACTCACCTCCACCTGTCCCGTTCGTTTCTTAGTGTTGCTTGACCCCACCCTCCTCTCCCTTTTATACTTTTCTCTATTCATTACTTGGTAGGCCCTCTTTATTTACAGGTCTACTGCTACGTTCCCCGCACACCTCAACCGACTTTTCCTCTTCTTACACATTGCTACACAGTCATACTCTCCTTACACTCTTGCCTGGGCCTTTTTATGCCCCTACCACAAGTATAAAACGAACAAGGGAACGTTGGAAAGTATAATACTGAAACTTAAATAAAATAAATAAAAAAATTTAAAAAAATATATACAAAATTAGGTTTCTAATAAACATGTTTTCCTGGTAGGATAATCAAAATCAAATACACATTCACCTTATCAGTGGCTGGAATGGCACACAGTAACATAGTATCAAATTGTAACAAGTATGCCATACCTTCAAAAACAAAAGAAACAAAGGATCTATTAAAGCATATGCCGACAAATCTTTTAAAGATTTTCCCGTGTGGTTTTCAAAATGAACGTAGGAAGTTGGAAAGCAGAATACTGAAATTGACATTGAAAATAAAAAAATAAAAAAGCGATTTAGGTTCTTATAAACTTGGTAAGATTCTTCGTTTTTTCCTGCTTTCATTATTTATACATTTTCTGATGCACATTTAAACAGCTACGAATCTCTCAAAAATGTTAGGATTCTGACTGAAACTGGGAATTGGGGTGGGTGGAGAGAGAGAAAATGATTATCTAGCTCCAAGGAGAAAAAAAAAAAGCAATATACATATATAAATCATAGAAAATGGGATGAATGGTTCTGTTTTTAGGTATAATTATTTCCAAGTGCTTGTATTATTGTTAATGTACTTTATTATGCCTCACAGCAGGACCTGTTTGCTAGTAAAGTGCAGGAGATTAGCCAATAGAAATAAAGAACATAGTCCTGGATAATAAAGGGTGCGGGAGGAAGGGATTGACAAGCTCGTTTGGTTGAAGACATAGTGGCTCTGAAAAGAGCCTTTGGTTGGAGAAATGAAGAGATTGGTCAGGAGAATGGCATTAAGCGCGCTCTCCTCTAATCCTGCGAGCCAGCTGGATGTCTTTGGGCATGATGGTCACTCTCTTGGCGTGGATGGCACACAGGTTGGTATCCTCGAAGAGGCCAACCAGGTAAGCCTCGCTAGCCTCTTGCAAGGCCATGACAGCAGAGCTCTGGAAGCGCAGGTCGGTTTTGAAGTCCTGGGCGATCTCACGGACCAGGCGCTGGAAGGGCAGTTTGCGGATCAGCAGCTCAGTGGATTTCTGATAGCGACGGATTTCCCGAAGAGCTACCGTGCCAGGGCGGTAACGGTGAGGTTTCTTGACACCACCGGTAGCGGGAGCGCTTTTCCTGGCAGCCTTGGTGGCCAGCTGCTTCCTGGGAGCCTTCCCTCCGGTGGATTTACGGGCTGTCTGCTTAGTACGGGCCATTCTGTCAAACTGAGCGTCTCACCTACCACAAGGTTATCAGGAGCTATGGCTAGAAAGCCGCGAGCCCGAGTTCTTTATAGATGAAAGATGGATATGATTGGACACAATGTACCACGCCCCTAACTCTGATAGGAGAGAGACGCTGCCACTTGGAGACAAAAGTGTAGATTGAAATACTGAGCACAACGCATGCTCTTTCAATGTTACACTGCCATCTAGTGGCCATGTATAGGTACTGCGTTAATTGATTAATTACATAATTCGATCCAGAACTAAGAGATACTATGTGTAATACATACAATCAGTGTAAAAATTAAAAGATTATAATTATGTCTTTAGCTAAATAATTTATCGAGACATATTTACTTTTAATCTCTTTACCTGCATTCCGTGCTATTACAGGATTTGTCTATTATGTATGAAGCAAAGGGAAGGAAAATGAAACATTTTATCAGTAAATGCAGTCTGCACTGAATACTTGCCGGAGCTGCAAATTCGAATACGGTAGAAACCTTTCCCGCTGGCGTTTTTTTTTCTCTAGTTCAAAAATGACTATTCAGCAAATCACCGCAAAGCACAACCTCCTGCATCAGCCAATCAACGACAAGAGCCGCCCAGTGACGGTTTGATTTGTCTATCAGTTCCCCACTCGGTCGTCTCAAGAGACATATAAGAGAAGGCAGCCGTGTTGGGAGCATTCATTGTTCCACTTGTCTCAGCTCAGAATGTCTGGTCGCGGTAAAGGAGGGAAAGGGCTCGGTAAAGGTGGTGCCAAGCGGCACAGGAAGGTGCTCCGTGATAACATCCAGGGGATCACTAAACCGGCTATCCGCCGTTTGGCTCGCAGAGGAGGTGTCAAGCGAATCTCCGGCCTCATTTACGAGGAGACTCGAGGAGTGCTGAAAGTCTTCCTGGAGAACGTTATCCGCGATGCCGTCACATACACCGAGCACGCCAAGAGGAAGACGGTCACCGCCATGGACGTGGTGTACGCGCTGAAACGCCAGGGCCGCACTCTCTACGGTTTCGGAGGTTAAACGTTTCGGCTGATGTTCGATAATTCATTCAAACCAAAGGCTCTTTTCAGAGCCGCCCACTCCTTCCCTCATAAGGCTATAATTCCACCAGGATGGCTCGGCTGTCTCAATGCTCCCTACAACATATTGGAGAACGAGAAATTACAGAGTAGCCTTCCGGTAACACAAACTCCAATGTGTTTCCTATCCATATAATGTTGCCTTATGTTTCCCCGAATATCCTGCTTCGTTTTCTGTTTGAATGCAATGCTCTCATAAAACATGAAATAAGGGCATTGGAGGCTGAGAGGGTTAAAGTCTTCCTTGTTAGTAAGACTAGAATCCTCTCTGCACTAAACTGCAGTCAGTATGTGATCTAAAACGGCCGGAGAGAAAAGCTGCTGTGATCGAAGCAGCCATTCCCGCTTTTTATATGGAAAACATGCTGCATACTGACTTTATACACCTCGAAACAGACCTAAAACTAGACATTCTATACTGTGATAATTATAGTTTGAGGAATCATTAGAATTCTCTAAGCATCACAGTCCATACAAATTATATGGCAGTCGTTTCCACCTGAGTATGAAAGGGTTAAACTATATGCATTTTATCATCACAAAATACTGCTTAATGAAACTGCAATCAGTATGTGGCCAGGAAATGGCGGGAGAGGAAAGTGGAAGAACAAAAAGCTGCTGTGACAGAGCCAGCAGGGGGACTATATCGTGCAGGATTTAAACTTCGCCATTTTGTAACCGACTTTCCCGCTTTAAAAACGCCATGCAGAGAACGCTGAATGTATAAATTTGGTAATAAATACATTATAAGAGGGAAACAGACCCACCAAACTCCTAATTTTAATTTATAAAGTATTCATTGAGATTGATATTGCTGGTTTGATCCATGATATGTATTAAACAAAAAGTAACCATTGCAATCTGTATACACGAGATGGCAGCATTGTATAATTTGTGAGAGAGGAGTGTGAATGGAAACACGTTTCATGTGTAAGCTAGATTGATACATTATAATAGTTTCAGGCTGTTGTATCTTTTAGTATACTTTATAACCAGCAGAATAAATGTTACACTATAGGTTCTGCCATTGAGAGTGTTTTACAATTTATTTTAGCTTGAAGAAGATTTCAAAATTGAAATAGTGTAACGCGACAATCGATTACTTTTTACATTTCGCACATAGAGAATACTCTCGTAATATAGTCACAGCTCTCTCGTGGATTGTGTGGGTGGCTCTTAGAAGAGCCTTTGTGTTATTAGAGTTTGGGTGACGGGTCTTTACTTGGCGCTGGTGTACTTGGTCACTGCCTTGGTGCCCTCAGACACGGCGTGTTTGGCCAGCTCTCCGGGCAGTAAGAGCCGTACAGCGGTCTGGATCTCCCGGGAGGTGATGGTGGAGCGCTTGTTATAGTGAGCCAGACGGGAGGCTTCCCCTGCGATGCGCTCGAAGATATCATTGACAAAGGAGTTCATGATCCCCATGGCCTTGGAGGAGATACCGGTGTCGGGGTGGACCTGTTTCAGCACCTTGTACACGTAGATGGCATAGCTCTCCTTCCTGCTCTTTCTGCGCTTCTTCCCATCCTTCTTCTGGGTCTTGGTCACGGCTTTTTTAGAGCCCTTCTTGGGTGCGGGAGCGGACTTGGCTGGTTCAGGCATGATGATCAGAGAAATCTTACGAAATTTCCAACAGAATAAGGAACACGTTCCCCAGCTGCTCTATATATAGAAGCCCTGGCAGTAAAGCCTGACCTGTGTGCATTTTCTATTGGTTCGTTCAGTAAGAGCATTGAGCATGGAACGCGGTAACCTACAGCGATTGGTTACTTTCTGAGTCGGACGCTGATTGGTGGCTTTAAAATGCAACCGATTAGAGCTCGCGGTATCTGAGATGGTATAAATAGCCGTGCAGGGGGCGCCAAGGTCTAGACGATAATTCGATTTCGTTTTGAAAATGTCAGGAAGAGGCAAACAGGGCGGCAAAGTCAGGGCTAAAGCCAAGACCCGATCATCCAGAGCAGGTCTGCAGTTCCCAGTCGGCCGTGTCCACAGGCTGCTCAGAAAGGGCAATTATGCCGAGCGGGTTGGAGCCGGAGCTCCGGTCTATCTGGCTGCAGTGCTGGAGTATCTGACCGCCGAGATCCTGGAACTGGCTGGGAATGCAGCCCGAGACAACAAGAAGACCCGCATCATCCCCCGCCATCTGCAGCTCGCTGTGCGCAACGACGAGGAGCTCAACAAACTGCTCGGAGGGGTCACCATAGCCCAGGGTGGGGTATTGCCCAATATCCAGGCTGTTTTACTGCCCAAGAAAACCGACAGCCACAAGCCAGCCAAGAGCAAGTAACTCCACTGTCCCTCAGCTCCCAAACTTACACAAAGGCTCTTTTAAGAGCCACCCACAATCCCCAGAAAGAGCTCACACTGATATATGACTGTATGGAGGTGATCACTGTCTTGCTACATTCTTATACGGTTATTCACTACAGTGACACGTCAAAGGGAATTTAGTATTTAAGGGTCTAATACCTCTTTTTTTACAGTCTCTGTAATTCGGCTAACGAACTAAGTGATGCTTTTCAAATTTCCATTAAAACACACCTAGCGGACTTTCCCTTTCTAACCATTGCTATTACTACTTGTTATACACTGGGGAGTCTTTAGTGAAACACAAGAAATCGATCAAAAGCGGATTAATAGTTAAGTCACTATTGTGAACAATAGGAAAGTGCTGCATATCATTATAAGGTGGAAGGAAGTAAAGACTCCAATCCATCCCGATTTTCACACATCGGTAGATTCAATTAAACTTGAGATCTTTTGGGGTTTTTTTGCCTCAATTTTATAATTCAGGTTTTAGTGAATGAGCATGCCTCTCTTTCTACTGGTAATGCAAAAGAGGGCGGCAAATTCCAATTTCAAGTGACTTCCAATCATGCCACAAAAAAAAAAATCTCAACTCCAAAGCCAGTCAGATTTCTCCTAGGTGGGATTTAGTCACACCATATGGCCATGTGGGGGTCCTCTCCTGCTTCAAAATAAGCCAGTATGCCATACGGTGTAACTAAATTCCGTATTGCCAAGATAGGTCTAAGTAAGTAGTATTGTAAGATTTCATGCTGTATTTTGGGATGTGCTCTCCTTCACATGTACAAACCTTTTGGAAATGTATTACTGTTCTGCTTTAATTGTACTACGTTGTTTATTTTGTTTTCCATATTTCTAAACACTAAAAATATAGATGAACCAAAAACCCTCTCCCCTCCCCCTTTAAAAAAAAATAAATAAATATATATTTATTCTTGATGTGGTATCATTCAAGTAAGACACATAAAGTCATAGCTTTCCCATATTTTGTAAATTCTAGTAGGCTTAAATTTGTATACTTTCATATCACTAGAAATGAGGCAAATCTAATCAACATGAGGTTGAGGGTCAATCATCAAAGCCTGGGCCTCCTCCCTATTTTCTTCTCCCTTGCACAGTGGGTCAGCTAACTGCCTCCATCCACACATCAGGACATGCATGCACACATTCACACGGCAAGGGATTTTATATACCACTCGAGATAATATTCTCAAAGCCAAGCGACTTTTTCTAAAAATGGTTTTCACTGAGACCTCATTGTGGGGCTGGACTATTCACGGTCCACAGACCCAACCCATGGGCAGCCTAGATTTCCTTTAAAACAGCCTTCTGTCCTCTAGGTAAGCCCACTGGTGCAAAATGGTAGAGGAGGGGTAGTCTCAATTAGGGTCACTACAGGCCACCTTTCCCACACCTGGCTTACACACAGGTTCCCTCGCCCACAGGCCATCATTCCCAGCTATTTAAATACCCTCCCTCTCACAGGAAAAGTACAACATTAACTTTCACAAGGTAAGTACAAAAGAAAAAATGCATTACTGTAAAACCAAAAATAAAAGCAGGTTGTGTCAAATAGACAGTGTGTCTGGGAAAACAAACAGCCCCAATGCAACCCATATGCCAGGCCGGGTGGTTTATAGAGGGTCTTGGCTCTTCTCCTCACCACCTCGTCTCAGACTGATTACGGCTTTGGGTGGATCTACATTCACCCTCGATAGTCGTAGAGGCGTCAATTGAAGGGTGCAAGTGACTCTCCAGCCGACAGTGTTGACACAGAATCTCCTTGAGGCACCCACCACCAGAGTACCTGCATCTTCGCCACTCCATCAGGACGGAGAATGGCAAATCATCAAATATTTTATTTATTTTTTAAATTCTTTATTTTTGTTGAGGCATGTGATTATGGGGGTACAGAAAAAAGAGAGGGAGACGTTCAAGAGTTGTACAGGATGGGGTCGTCATAACATATTGACAAAGTCTCCTATGATTATCAACCTCATTTTATATATATATAGTAACATGCTGTGGCTAAATACTGTTATCTCTTGCTTTAATACTGTAATCTCTCGCATTGATACTGTTTCCTCTCGCTTTAATATTGTTATCTCTCGCTTTAATACTGTTATCTCTCGCCTTAATACGGTTATCTCTCGCTTTAATACGGTTATCTCTCGCTTTAATACGGTTGTCTTCTCGACTTAATACTGTCAACGTATAGTAGCTTACATGCAAGGCTGTACTCGGTTGGGACAGGTTAATTATTAAACGTTAGGTTACATGCTAGACAGACATATTATATAATAAAGACCACTGACTACCAATTGTATTGTAGTCAAGGATAGCTATAACAAAATGAGGGTATGTTAGGCTAGGTGATATACAGTGCTCTGCATTAATGTTAGGTACACACAAATATATGTATATTAACAGCCGCATAGTTACTCTTTCAGGAGATGGAATTACCCTTGTGAGTACACTTTTGATGGGCAGTCAGTGGTCGCCTGCCAAGGGACCCCCCTAAATATATCTCGAAGCATTTAAATAAAAGGGGATATAAGGACTGCTATGGTAGTTATAGTCCCGATGTGTGTCATGTTCGTATGGTGGCAGTCCCTGTATGGGCGATCCAGACGAGTGTCTGTCTTAGGCGGGAAAAGAGTCCCTGTTGCCGTGCCGATCATCGTGTACAGTATGGTGGCTGTAGGTGGTTAATCCGCGTTCGTTGGCCCGCATGCAGTGTGGAAGGTAAGGTTAAGTTGTTGTCCCTCTGTAGTGAGGCTAGTGGGGTATGAGGATGTGCTCGCCTGTTCCTGCTTGGCGTCCTTCGGCAGTCCGTCCTTGAGAAGTCAGAAGGGAGGGTGCCTCAGTCAGCCCTCGGGCATGGATAGCTGGGCATGCAGTCTCCGCCATTTTAAAGGTGGACTCTGCGCTCTGTGGTCTCTTGTGAAGGTGCCGCTTCTAGCCGGTGCTGCCCGCAAGTTTATTCTGTGCAGGGGGAGCGGTGTGGGTCGCTTCTGAGCCTCACTGCCGGTTTTGGTGCCAGCATCCTTGGTCTCCGCCATCTTGCACGCTGCGCTTTGGTGCTGGATCCAGGCGGCCCTGCTGCTGCTCCCGGGATGGTCGGGGCATGCGGGGGTGGGGACCGGGATCACCCCCCCGGTCCATGGGGGGGGGGAACGGGGCCAAAGCTCCACGGGTCTGGCTCCTGTCTGAGCACCGATGAGCAGGATAGCGGGGCAGCGACCGTCTGCCCCACTCACCGCCGGAGTAGGCCTCGTTGATGCCAGTGAGGATTCATCCCCCAGGGGACTGAAACCGGTCGGGCCAGCCTCACCCTGGGTCCGGTACTCTCCACCCGATGTGTTTCACTGATTTTTGTCAACTTTTTATGCCAAAATAAACTGATTGCTTGTTCTTCCGTTGTAAATTTCGGGAGCTGGTCTGACATGCGACCATCTCGCTCGGCGGCCTGGCCCTGCCCCCATCATCAAATATTTTAATATGAAAGTCCTCCATATCAACAGTGGAGTGGGCATCTGGGCCCACTGTTTCTTGTGCCCCTCAGGACCAGATATTTTTATGTCGATGTTGTGCTTCCAGTGATGGTACTGTGCGGTTAAGCCTCTGGACCTGTTGGGAGATCTTATCGTTTGTGTATGGGTCACAGTCAGTAGTCCCTCTCGTTCCTCCTCTCGGTATTTAACGTCGCTAATGAGTCGATTCAGGCTGCCTATTTCAGTTTGCTTTCTGCTAGGTCTGCTTTCCTAACCGCTTGTAGATCCTACAGGAGCTTTTCAATGTTCCCTTTAGCGGAGGGTGATGTGGCGGTATACCCTCTCGAGAATGGGTTACTACCGCCTGTGGTCGCCCCTTCCTAGTTGTGCCCAGTCCTAGAGTGATTATAGCTGCAAACCAGTGATTATAGTATTTTGCAGGAAGGCAAGCGTGGTATCACCCAAACACTAGTCGAGACTTAGGGAAGGGTAAACAAGAACTGTTTATTGTAGGAAAGATACAAAGTATTTATGCACAGGCATCGCTGTGTCTGGGAGATAATGGTATCTCCCGGACACAGGAAGCCGAACACACAAAAAACCCAAAACTCACCCAATACAGTAACACAACCCCATGCCATACATCACCAAATAGCTCCTGGTCCCAGCTATAATCCCTGCAAATAGCGGGGCGATCGGATGTACAGAGCCAGAGAAATCATCATATAAAGTCTGGGCTTAACACTCTGTACATTCTCACAAATAGTTCCACTTGGTTTAGGCCTGTAGAGTCAAACTACACGCCTAAACCATGCAGCAACCAATCAGCACTCACAGAGGGGAGGAGTTACAAGCTAAGCCCTTGAGGGCTCGCCGACCAATCGTGATAAATGGCGCAAACAAGTTTGAATGGCAGCTCCTTCTCCTATTGGTTGGCATGGATTTCCCAACCCAAGGTAAGCTTACCCCCAAGGGTACAATTCAGCTCCCATGGAGTTATGAAAAAAATATTGTGCAATAGCGGAATTGACTTCCGCATGGCTGATTCAGGGCAGTTGCCCGATGTGCATGACATAATGGAAGTCAAATTGAGACAGAAATGTTCCATCTAGTGATTTGCTGCCGCATTCACGGCTTGCCAACTACTCGCGATGTAGCCCCACTTTCTAGTCGCATGTCTCTGCACCCTCATCAAGTGGCTCTGCTGCTCCTTCACAATGTCACTGTCCCATTGTCCACACTGTCACTGTCCCACACTGTCAGACTACTCCCTCTCCCACAATATAACTGCCCCAAGTTGTCACACTGCCCCCTCCATCACATTGTCACTGTCCCATTGCCCACAGTGTCACTGTCCCACTGCCCCACACTGTTAGACTACTCCCTCCCCCACAATGTCACTTACCCAAGCTGTCACACTGCCGCCTCCAAACACACACTGTCCCCTCCACCACAATGTCACAGGCCCCAAGCTGTCGCACTGCCAACTCCCAACATACACTGTCACGCTGCCCCCTCCACCACAATGTCACTGCCGCAAGCTGTCACACTGCCACTCCCAACACACACTGTCCCCTACACCACAATGTCACTGCCCCACTCCTACAATGTCATTGTCCCACACTGTCACACTGCCTCACACTGTCATTGCCCCACACTATCAGACTACTCCCTCCCCCACAATGGCACTGCCCCAAGTTGTCACACTACCCCCTCACACACACTGTCACACTACACCCTCCACATACTGTCACTGCCTCCCTCGGCCCCACACCCCACTACCTCAACCCTATAACCCCCAGCCCTCCACACAGCACCCCATGGCTACCACAGTAGAGCCACATCGCACCAACCCTCGCTGTTTACCCTTGTAAACAGCCCAGGCATTACAGGAACAACTGCCCCCAGCAAATCCGGATGGAGTGGAACTGACCCCCATCTAACCAGCCCTGAGCCGGAGCCCACTGTGAAGAGGGAAACCGTTACGGGGGTGGTCCAGGCGCAACCCAGGAAATTTGGCCAGTGCTTCATGAGATGGCCCCGGTACAAGCTGTGGAGGACAGCCATGCCGAGCATAGGCAAGTTGTCAAAATAAATGGCAAGGAGGCTCAGGGGCTAAGAGACACGAGGGGCACTCTGACCCTAGTACAGCCGCACCAGGTTAGCACCACGGCAAATACCGGCCGGACTGTGGCTGGTAGAGTCGCCGGCGGAGCCATCAATACACAGAGGTCGGCATCATGCAAGACTTACCGGCAGAGGTGTGAATACATACACACACACACACACAGATTTCTGAATGCACACAGGCGTTGCTGAATGCACACAGGCTGATTTATACACGTACACACAGACTGCTGAGTCCATACACACAGACATACAGACATACAGACTGCTGAGTCCATACACACACACACAGACATACAGACTGCTGAGTACAGACACAGACTGCTGAGTCCATATACACACACAGACTGCTGAGTCCATACACAGACACACACACACACAGACTGCTGAGTCCATACACAGACACACACACACACATACTGCTGATTCCATACACACACACAGACTGCTGAGTCCATACACACACACACAGACATACAGACTGCTGAGTCCATACACACACACACAGACATACAGACTGCTGAGTACAGACACAGACTGCTGAGTCCATATACACACACAGACTGCTGAGTCCATACACAGACACACACACACAGACTGCTGAGTCCATACACAGACACACACACACACACACACATACTGCTGATTCCATACACACACACAGACTGCTGAGTCCACACACACACACACACATACACAGACTGCTGAGTCCATACACCCACAGACTGCTGAGTCCATACACCCACAGACTGCTGAATCCATACACACGCACAGACTGCTGAGTCCATACACCCACAGACACACAGGCTGCTGAGTCCATACACAGGCAGAGACTGCTGAGTCCATAAACACACACACACACACACACAGATTGTTGAGTCTTTACACACATACAGACTGCTGAGTTCATACACACACACAGACTGCTGAGTCCATACACACACACACAAACACACACACACAGACTGCTGAGTCCTTACACACACACAGACTGCTGAGTAGGACTGCCATCAGAAATTTTAGGGCCCCTGACACAGATCAAGATCTGGGCCCCCGGGGCCAGCACCAAGTCCGCCCACAAGGATGAAGTGTGTGTGTATAGTGGATGTAGAATGTGTGTCATGGATGCAGTGTGTATAGTGGATGTAGAATGTGTGTAGTGGATGCGGTATTTGTGTCATGGATGCAGTGTGTATAGTGGATGCAGTATGTGTGTCATGGATGCAGTGTGTATAGTGGATGCAGATTGTACATTTAGTGTAATGTATGTAATGTTTGTATGCATGCATTAGATGCAGAGTGTGTGTGTAGTGAATGTAGGTGTGTATAGTGAATGCAGAGTGTGTGTTTTTGTAGTGGATGTAGTGTGTATAGTGAATGTAGTGTGTATAGTGAATGTAGTGTGTTTGTAGTGAGTGCAAAGTGTGTTTAGTAAATGTAAAATGCAACTAGTGAGTGCAACGTGTGTATAGTGAATGCAGTGTGTGTGTGTTTGTGTGTAGTGCAAAGTGTGTTTAATGAATGTAGTGTGTGTGTGTGTGTAGTACCGAGCGTGTTTAGTAAATGTAGTGTGTAGTGAGTGAAATGTGTGTGTATAGTGAATGTAGTGTGTGTGTGTGTAGTGCAAAGTGTGCTTAGTGAATGTAGTGCAAAGTGTGTTTAGTGAATGTAGTGTGTGTGTAGGGCAGAGTGTGTTTAGTGAATGTAGTGTGAGTATGTGTAGTGCAGAATGTGTTTAGTGAATGTAGTGTGTGTAGTGCAAAATGTGTATAGTGAATGTAGTGTGTGTGTGTAGAGCAAAATGTGTATAGTGAATGTAGTGTGTAGCGCAAAGTGTGTTTAGTGAATGTAGTGTGTGTGTAGTGCACAGTGTGTTTAGTAAATGTAGTGTTTGTAGTGAGTGCAGAGTGTGTTTAGTGAATGTAGTGTATGTGTAGTGCAGAGTATGTTTAGTGAATGTAGTGTGTGTGTGTGTGTGTAGTGCAGAGTGTGTTTAGTGAATGTAGTGTGTGTGTAGTGCAGAGTGTGTTTAGTGAACCTAGTATGTGTGTGTGTGTAGTATTTTTTTTATTTGTGTGTGTATATTTCAATTTTATTCCCCCCTCCCTGGTTCTTACCATGCCAGGGAGGGGGGAGATCGCATTCCCTGTTGGTCCAGTGGCATGGTGGAGGGTGCCAGCCGCGGTACATTGAAGAGGGGGCCCAGCAACACACACTGTCTTCCTTTCCAGCTCCCCTCTGACTAACTCTCGCGAGACAGGCCTGCGTGCTGTGCGCTCTGGCGGCCGCAGGAAAGTTAGACAGAGAGCAGCTGGAAAGGAGGACAGAGTGTGCTGCTTTGCCCCCCTCTGCAATGTACAGGTAGCAGGGCGCCCTCTGTGCACGTATATATAGCGAAAATCGCTAGATATATATATGTGCACATAATGAATGTGGGGCTCGGGCCCCCCAGGACCGCCGGGCCCATGACAACCGTTATGGTTGTCATGCCCTGATGGCGGCCCTGCTGCTGAGTCCAAACACACACACACACACACACAGACTGCTGAGTCCAAACACACACACAGACTGCTGAGTCCATACACACATACACACACACACAGACTGATGAGTCCATACACATTCTGCTGAGTCCATACACACACACACACACACACACACACACACACAGACGGCTGAGTCCATACACACACACACACACAGACTGCTGAGTCCATACACACACACACACACACACACACACAGACTGCTGAGTCCATATACACACACACACGCACACACACAGACTGCTGAGTCCATATACACATACACACACACACAGACTGATGAGTCCATACACAGACTGCTGAGTCCATACACACATACACACACACACAGACTGATGAGTCCATACACAGACTGCTGAGTCCATACACACACACACACACACACACACACACAGACTGCTGAGTCCATACACACACACACACAGACTGCTGAGTCCATACACACACACACACACACACACAGACTGCTGAGTCTATACACACACACACAGACTGCTGAGTCCATACACACACACACACACACACAGACTGCTGAGTCCATACACAGACACACACACACACACACACAGACGGCTGAGTCCATACACACACACACACAGACTGCTGAGTCCATACACACACACACACACACACAGACTGATGAGTCCATACACACACAGACTGCTGAGTCCATACACACACACACAGACTGATGAGTCCATACACACACAGACTGCTGAGTCCATACACACACACACACACACACACACACAGAGACTGCTGAGTCCATACACACACACACACGCACACACACAGACTGCTGAGTCCATATACACACGCACACACACAGACTGCTGAGTCCATACACACACACACACAGACTGCTGAGCCCACACACACACACACACACAGACTGCTGAGTCCATACACACACACACAAGCTTCCTCACTAGCAGAGACACACACACACCTGAGCACATCAAGCCTACCTGTTGCTGGGGGTCAGACACTCAGACATCTTCTGGCCTTTGCAGAGCAGCAGCATGGGCTGCTGCTTAACGGCAGGGGCGGGGCTTATTTTCGGGAAGTGGGGCTTCATTTGGGGCGCGGCCTGTGCCGGGGAGCCTGTCAGTGCTCCCTCCGGCCACAGACAGCCCCCAGCACCGCTCCAGCTCCTCTCTCCTGCATACCCTCGGGCTGTCACACACTGTTACAGCCCGAGGGAATCGAATTTAAACACATGGACAGCAGGTTGCTGGCATTTGAGGGGGCCCAAGGGGGGGCACAGCATGATGTAGGGGGGGGGGCATGCCCACCCCCAGCGACACCACTGTAGCCTGTTGCGGCTAAGGCTTTCTTCAGCGCGGCCAGTGACACACCTCCGAAACTCAAGAAGTATGAACGCAGTCACTGAGTGCTATATCCACATGATCCCACTTGCTTGCCCGCATGGCTTTCACGTTCCCCTGTGGGGCATCGCCCTACCTGCTCCTAAAGGAGCCATAATCACTAGCCGGGGAAGCTGGCCAGGCATGAGGCTCCTGGATCCTCCCTGGACAGTGATTATGGCTCCTTCAGGAGCAGGTAGGGCGTTCCCCTGCAGGGGAACCTGAAAACTATGCAGGCATTCAAGTGGTCACATGTGGGTATGGCGCCCTTTCTACCCATTTGCCGGCGAAACACCTCCCCTCCCTGAGTGCCAATTGGTGCAAATTGGTTCATGGCCTTTCTCCTGATTGGCCATCACGTGGTTGAGATGCAAAGTTTGAATCCACCGGACAAAATCAAGTGATTCTGTGGAGCTATTTTCGGGTATGTACAGAGTCTCAAGCCCAGACTTTGTACGATGATTTCTCGGGCTCTGCACATCCGATAGCTCCGCTATTTGCAGGGATCATAGCTGAGACCAGGCGCTATTGTATGGCATGTAGGGTTGTGTTACTGTACAGTGTGTATTTTTGTGGTTTTGGTGTGTTCGGCTTCCTGTGTCTTGAGATACCATTATCTCCGAGAGACAGCGACGCTTGGGCGGGCTTATGTTTTCATGTTGCTAGGGGTCTGTGCATAAAGACTGTGTATCTTGCCTGAAATAAACAGGGTTTTTTTCGCCCTTCACTAGGTCTCGAATAGTGTTTGGGTGATACCACGATTGCCCTTCTGCAAGCGGCTATAATCACTGGCTAGCAGCTCTAATCCCTCTAGGGCTGGGCACAACATGGAAGGAGCGACCACAGGCAGTAGTAACCCATCCTCGAGAGTATACCGCTACACCACTCTCAACAACATTCAGACGTCTATGAGGCAGGTGTTTGTTAATACCCCAAAAGAGGCGTTTTTTGACGGGGTTTGTCAGCAACGGGGCCGTGCCACCGGCTGCTTTTGGTCTTCAAGCTCCTGAAATATTGTGCAATCACCTTCGTTATTATTATTGTTAAGGGTTCCTAGGCTATTGTCGCCGTTCTGTACAATGGCATGGGCAGTTCCCTCTTTCTACTGCCAATACCTCTCCCTATACAACCAAACATTCTGCAAGCACTCCCTGCTGCTCTATAGCATTGTCTTCCTACCTTTGAGTCATCAGAAATAATCTTATGTCCAAGATGCATTATCTTGCCCTTATCCACATTCAATGTCAGTTGCCACAACTTTGACCATTTTTCTAGTTTACCTATACCATTTGCCATTTTGCTTATCCCTCCTGGAACATTAACCCTGTTACATATCTTAGTAGTGTCAGCAAAAAGATATATCTTCTGCAATATCACTAATAAAAATATTAAAGAGAATGGGTCCAGGTACAGATCCCTGAGGTACCCAACTGGTGACAAGCCCATGCTCGAATATACTCCATTAACTACAACCCTCTGTTGCCTGTCACTCAGCCACTGCCTTGCCCATTCAACAATATTGGAATCCAAACTTCAAGATTTCAGTTTATGGACAAGCCTTCTATGTGCAACAGTGTCAAAATCCTTACTGAAATCTAGGTAAGCAATGTCTACTGCACCACCCTGATCTATTAATTTAGTAACCCAATACACGTTCTATTTCCTAGTTCCCTCTGTACGGCCTGACCACCTGGTTTCTGACGTGCTTACTCCACACTCCAGGTACGGTCTGCCTTACGTTGCTGCCTCATACCTCCCCTACGTTTTTGTTACATGTTTTCCCCAGGTACGTCCTGTCTCGCACTTCGCCCCCCACCTAGTCTAGATGTGGCTGGCTGTCAGAGTCTTAGGTGTCCAATAGAGGTTATCTCCCCCTGGCTTTCTTAGCCTTAGGTTAGTGGTCCCGCGACGCCAACACCCATCCTCATACTCGGAGGTACTACGCCCCTCGGGCCAAATCATAGTTAGTTGCCTCGCATGTGGCATAGAGAGGGCCTACCCTGTCACTCCCATTCTGTCTTATGCTTTACTGGTCACCGAGAGGCTGACACCCCGCCACAACGTTCAGTGGCCACGAAATCCCCTCGCGTCAACGCATAGATAGAGTCTCTCAAGCCGCTTGGCATCTAGCAGGGCCTCACCTGTCACCAACTTAGTTTTAATTGTTTCGCCGCCTTGCGGCACTAGCAAGCTGGCCAGCTCACACTGGTCCTACACTTACTCTGGTCCTTTTTCTTGCTCTGATTTCTCGCTTCTTTCTTTTAGCATGGATCAAGTACCGGAAGGTGGCGAACACTTGTTACTGCCCGACACTCCGGCCAGGTCTGGTACTCCATCTCGCAGGGGAGATTCTGCCACGCCTGCCTCCTTCGGTTCCTGGTTGATTCTTCACCTCATGACAGATTTTCGGAAATGTCAGCTCCCGTTCCCTGCATACACTAGGAAGACCGAACTGTTCTCCATTTTAGATGCTGGACCTTTCTGATGTTTTCACTCCGACCATGTAAGTAAACTCCCATTTACCTGGCTTTCTACGGTCTTCTTAGACCCCGTGAACTTACCACTACTACCATAACCAACCTACAATAATGCCTCAGGAGGTCTCACCTAGTTAATTTGGGAGACTATTATGTACTTACACTTCCTCACACTCGAACTACACATACTCTGTTCATACCACAACCACTACAGAACCTAGACATATTTTTCATACTATGTCCATGTAAGTCATGCTCTTCCTGTTGTTGATTGTAATAAATTCTAGTCTGTATCTTTTTGGCCCTCTTTATTTACAGGCCTACTGCTACGTCGGTTCCGGCACACCTCAACCAACTTTTCCTCTTCTTACACATTGCTCTCCTTACACTCTTGCCTCTGCCTTTTTATGCCCCTACCACAAATGTGAAGGCTTGGCCTGCAGTTGTGGGATGGGCATGGTCCCCTATTTAAGCTCACTACTCACCTCCACCTGTCCCGTTCGTTTCTTAGTGTTGCTTGACCCCACCCTCCTCTCCCTTTTATACTTTTCTCTATTCATTACTTGGTAGGCCCTCTTTATTTACAGGTCTACTGCTACGTTCCCCGCACACCTCAACCGACTTTTCCTCTTCTTACACATTGCTACACAGTCATACTCTCCTTACACTCTTGCCTGGGCCTTTTTATGCCCCTACCACAAGTATAAAACGAACAAGGGAACGTTGGAAAGTATAATACTGAAACTTAAATAAAATAAATAAAAAAATTTAAAAAAATATATACAAAATTAGGTTTCTAATAAACATGTTTTCCTGGTAGGATAATCAAAATCAAATACACATTCACCTTATCAGTGGCTGGAATGGCACACAGTAACATAGTATCAAATTGTAACAAGTATGCCATACCTTCAAAAACAAAAGAAACAAAGGATCTATTAAAGCATATGCCGACAAATCTTTTAAAGATTTTCCCGTGTGGTTTTCAAAATGAACGTAGGAAGTTGGAAAGCAGAATACTGAAATTGACATTGAAAATAAAAAAATAAAAAGCGATTTAGGTTCTTATAAACTTGGTAAGATTCTTCGTTTTTTCCTGCTTTCATTATTTATACATTTTCTGATGCACATTTAAACAGCTACGAATCTCTCAAAAATGTTAGGATTCTGACTGAAACTGGGAATTGGGGTGGGTGGAGAGAGAGAAAATGATTATCTAGCTCCAAGGAGAAAAAAAAAAGCAATATACATATATAAATCATAGAAAATGGGATGAATGGTTCTGTTTTTAGGTATAATTATTTCCAAGTGCTTGTATTATTGTTAATGTACTTTATTATGCCTCACAGCAGGACCTGTTTGCTAGTAAAGTGCAGGAGATTAGCCAATAGAAATAAAGAACATAGTCCTGGATAATAAAGGGTGCGGGAGGAAGGGATTGACAAGCTCGTTTGGTTGAAGACATAGTGGCTCTGAAAAGAGCCTTTGGTTGGAGAAATGAAGAGATTGGTCAGGAGAATGGCATTAAGCGCGCTCTCCTCTAATCCTGCGAGCCAGCTGGATGTCTTTGGGCATGATGGTCACTCTCTTGGCGTGGATGGCACACAGGTTGGTATCCTCGAAGAGGCCAACCAGGTAAGCCTCGCTAGCCTCTTGCAAGGCCATGACAGCAGAGCTCTGGAAGCGCAGGTCGGTTTTGAAGTCCTGGGCGATCTCACGGACCAGGCGCTGGAAGGGCAGTTTGCGGATCAGCAGCTCAGTGGATTTCTGATAGCGACGGATTTCCCGAAGAGCTACCGTGCCAGGGCGGTAACGGTGAGGTTTCTTGACACCACCGGTAGCGGGAGCGCTTTTCCTGGCAGCCTTGGTGGCCAGCTGCTTCCTGGGAGCCTTCCCTCCGGTGGATTTACGGGCTGTCTGCTTAGTACGGGCCATTCTGTCAAACTGAGCGTCTCACCTACCACAAGGTTATCAGGAGCTATGGCTAGAAAGCCGCGAGCCCGAGTTCTTTATAGATGAAAGATGGATATGATTGGACACAATGTACCACGCCCCTAACTCTGATAGGAGAGAGACGCTGCCACTTGGAGACAAAAGTGTAGATTGAAATACTGAGCACAACGCATGCTCTTTCAATGTTACACTGCCATCTAGTGGCCATGTATAGGTACTGCGTTAATTGATTAATTACATAATTCGATCCAGAACTAAGAGATACTATGTGTAATACATACAATCAGTGTAAAAATTAAAAGATTATAATTATGTCTTTAGCTAAATAATTTATCGAGACATATTTACTTTTAATCTCTTTACCTGCATTCCGTGCTATTACAGGATTTGTCTATTATGTATGAAGCAAAGGGAAGGAAAATGAAACATTTTATCAGTAAATGCAGTCTGCACTGAATACTTGCCGGAGCTGCAAATTCGAATACGGTAGAAACCTTTCCCGCTGGCGTTTTTTTTTCTCTAGTTCAAAAATGACTATTCAGCAAATCACCGCAAAGCACAACCTCCTGCATCAGCCAATCAACGACAAGAGCCGCCCAGTGACGGTTTGATTTGTCTATCAGTTCCCCACTCGGTCGTCTCAAGAGACATATAAGAGAAGGCAGCCGTGTTGGGAGCATTCATTGTTCCACTTGTCTCAGCTCAGAATGTCTGGTCGCGGTAAAGGAGGGAAAGGGCTCGGTAAAGGTGGTGCCAAGCGGCACAGGAAGGTGCTCCGTGATAACATCCAGGGGATCACTAAACCGGCTATCCGCCGTTTGGCTCGCAGAGGAGGTGTCAAGCGAATCTCCGGCCTCATTTACGAGGAGACTCGAGGAGTGCTGAAAGTCTTCCTGGAGAACGTTATCCGCGATGCCGTCACATACACCGAGCACGCCAAGAGGAAGACGGTCACCGCCATGGACGTGGTGTACGCGCTGAAACGCCAGGGCCGCACTCTCTACGGTTTCGGAGGTTAAACGTTTCGGCTGATGTTCGATAATTCATTCAAACCAAAGGCTCTTTTCAGAGCCGCCCACTCCTTCCCTCATAAGGCTATAATTCCACCAGGATGGCTCGGCTGTCTCAATGCTCCCTACAACATATTGGAGAACGAGAAATTACAGAGTAGCCTTCCGGTAACACAAACTCCAATGTGTTTCCTATCCATATAATGTTGCCTTATGTTTCCCCGAATATCCTGCTTCGTTTTCTGTTTGAATGCAATGCTCTCATAAAACATGAAATAAGGGCATTGGAGGCTGAGAGGGTTAAAGTCTTCCTTGTTAGTAAGACTAGAATCCTCTCTGCACTAAACTGCAGTCAGTATGTGATCTAAAACGGCCGGAGAGAAAAGCTGCTGTGATCGAAGCAGCCATTCCCGCTTTTTATATGGAAAACATGCTGCATACTGACTTTATACACCTCGAAACAGACCTAAAACTAGACATTCTATACTGTGATAATTATAGTTTGAGGAATCATTAGAATTCTCTAAGCATCACAGTCCATACAAATTATATGGCAGTCGTTTCCACCTGAGTATGAAAGGGTTAAACTATATGCATTTTATCATCACAAAATACTGCTTAATGAAACTGCAATCAGTATGTGGCCAGGAAATGGCGGGAGAGGAAAGTGGAAGAACAAAAAGCTGCTGTGACAGAGCCAGCAGGGGGACTATATCGTGCAGGATTTAAACTTCGCCATTTTGTAACCGACTTTCCCGCTTTAAAAACGCCATGCAGAGAACGCTGAATGTATAAATTTGGTAATAAATACATTATAAGAGGGAAACAGACCCACCAAACTCCTAATTTTAATTTATAAAGTATTCATTGAGATTGATATTGCTGGTTTGATCCATGATATGTATTAAACAAAAAGTAACCATTGCAATCTGTATACACGAGATGGCAGCATTGTATAATTTGTGAGAGAGGAGTGTGAATGGAAACACGTTTCATGTGTAAGCTAGATTGATACATTATAATAGTTTCAGGCTGTTGTATCTTTTAGTATACTTTATAACCAGCAGAATAAATGTTACACTATAGGTTCTGCCATTGAGAGTGTTTTACAATTTATTTTAGCTTGAAGAAGATTTCAAAATTGAAATAGTGTAACGCGACAATCGATTACTTTTTACATTTCGCACATAGAGAATACTCTCGTAATATAGTCACAGCTCTCTCGTGGATTGTGTGGGTGGCTCTTAGAAGAGCCTTTGTGTTATTAGAGTTTGGGTGACGGGTCTTTACTTGGCGCTGGTGTACTTGGTCACTGCCTTGGTGCCCTCAGACACGGCGTGTTTGGCCAGCTCTCCGGGCAGTAAGAGCCGTACAGCGGTCTGGATCTCCCGGGAGGTGATGGTGGAGCGCTTGTTATAGTGAGCCAGACGGGAGGCTTCCCCTGCGATGCGCTCGAAGATATCATTGACAAAGGAGTTCATGATCCCCATGGCCTTGGAGGAGATACCGGTGTCGGGGTGGACCTGTTTCAGCACCTTGTACACGTAGATGGCATAGCTCTCCTTCCTGCTCTTTCTGCGCTTCTTCCCATCCTTCTTCTGGGTCTTGGTCACGGCTTTTTTAGAGCCCTTCTTGGGTGCGGGAGCGGACTTGGCTGGTTCAGGCATGATGATCAGAGAAATCTTACGAAATTTCCAACAGAATAAGGAACACGTTCCCCAGCTGCTCTATATATAGAAGCCCTGGCAGTAAAGCCTGACCTGTGTGCATTTTCTATTGGTTCGTTCAGTAAGAGCATTGAGCATGGAACGCGGTAACCTACAGCGATTGGTTACTTTCTGAGTCGGACGCTGATTGGTGGCTTTAAAATGCAACCAATTAGATTAGAGCTCGCGGTATCTGAGATGGTATAAATAGCCGTGCAGGGGGCGCCAAGGTCTAGACGATAATTCGATTTCGTTTTGAAAATGTCAGGAAGAGGCAAACAGGGCGGCAAAGTCAGGGCTAAAGCCAAGACCCGATCATCCAGAGCAGGTCTGCAGTTCCCAGTCGGCCGTGTCCACAGGCTGCTCAGAAAGGGCAATTATGCCGAGCGGGTTGGAGCCGGAGCTCCGGTCTATCTGGCTGCAGTGCTGGAGTATCTGACCGCCGAGATCCTGGAACTGGCTGGGAATGCAGCCCGAGACAACAAGAAGACCCGCATCATCCCCCGCCATCTGCAGCTCGCTGTGCGCAACGACGAGGAGCTCAACAAACTGCTCGGAGGGGTCACCATAGCCCAGGGTGGGGTATTGCCCAATATCCAGGCTGTTTTACTGCCCAAGAAAACCGACAGCCACAAGCCAGCCAAGAGCAAGTAACTCCACTGTCCCTCAGCTCCCAAACTTACACAAAGGCTCTTTTAAGAGCCACCCACAATCCCCAGAAAGAGCTCACACTGATATATGACTGTATGGAGGTGATCACTGTCTTGCTACATTCTTATACGGTTATTCACTACAGTGACACGTCAAAGGGAATTTAGTATTTAAGGGTCTAATACCTCTTTTTTACAGTCTCTGTAATTCGGCTAACGAACTAAGTGATGCTTTTCAAATTTCCATTAAAACACACCTAGCGGACTTTCCCTTTCTAACCATTGCTATTACTACTTGTTATACACTGGGGAGTCTTTAGTGAAACACAAGAAATCGATCAAAAGCGGATTAATAGTTAAGTCACTATTGTGAACAATAGGAAAGTGCTGCATATCATTATAAGGTGGAAGGAAGTAAAGACTCCAATCCATCCCGATTTTCACACATCGGTAGATTCAATTAAACTTGAGATCTTTTGGGGTTTTTTTGCCTCAATTTTATAATTCAGGTTTTAGTGAATGAGCATGCCTCTCTTTCTACTGGTAATGCAAAAGAGGGCGGCAAATTCCAATTTCAAGTGACTTCCAATCATGCCACAAAAAAAAAAATCTCAACTCCAAAGCCAGTCAGATTTCTCCTAGGTGGGATTTAGTCACACCATATGGCCATGTGGGGGTCCTCTCCTGCTTCAAAATAAGCCAGTATGCCATACGGTGTAACTAAATTCCGTATTGCCAAGATAGGTCTAAGTAAGTAGTATTGTAAGATTTCATGCTGTATTTTGGGATGTGCTCTCCTTCACATGTACAAACCTTTTGGAAATGTATTACTGTTCTGCTTTAATTGTACTACGTTGTTTATTTTGTTTTCCATATTTCTAAACACTAAAAATATAGATGAACCAAAAACCCTCTCCCCTCCCCCTTTAAAAACAAATAAATAAATATATATTTATTCTTGATGTGGTATCATTCAAGTAAGACACATAAAGTCATAGCTTTCCCATATTTTGTAAATTCTAGTAGGCTTAAATTTGTATACTTTCATATCACTAGAAATGAGGCAAATCTAATCAACATGAGGTTGAGGGTCAATCATCAAAGCCTGGGCCTCCTCCCTATTTTCTTCTCCCTTGCACAGTGGGTCAGCTAACTGCCTCCATCCACACATCAGGACATGCATGCACACATTCACACGGCAAGGGATTTTATATACCACTCGAGATAATATTCTCAAAGCCAAGCGACTTTTTCTAAAAATGGTTTTCACTGAGACCTCATTGTGGGGCTGGACTATTCACGGTCCACAGACCCAACCCATGGGCAGCCTAGATTTCCTTTAAAACAGCCTTCTGTCCTCTAGGTAAGCCCACTGGTGCAAAATGGTAGAGGAGGGGTAGTCTCAATTAGGGTCACTACAGGCCACCTTTCCCACACCTGGCTTACACACAGGTTCCCTCGCCCACAGGCCATCATTCCCAGCTATTTAAATACCCTCCCTCTCACAGGAAAAGTACAACATTAACTTTCACAAGGTAAGTACAAAAGAAAAAATGCATTACTGTAAAACCAAAAATAAAAGCAGGTTGTGTCAAATAGACAGTGTGTCTGGGAAAACAAACAGCCCCAATGCAACCCATATGCCAGGCCGGGTGGTTTATAGAGGGTCTTGGCTCTTCTCCTCACCACCTCGTCTCAGACTGATTACGGCTTTGGGTGGATCTACATTCACCCTCGATAGTCGTAGAGGCGTCAATTGAAGGGTGCAAGTGACTCTCCAGCCGACAGTGTTGACACAGAATCTCCTTGAGGCACCCACCACCAGAGTACCTGCATCTTCGCCACTCCATCAGGACGGAGAATGGCAAATCATCAAATATTTTATTTATTTTTTAAATTCTTTATTTTTGTTGAGGCATGTGATTATGGGGGTACAGAAAAAAGAGAGGGAGACGTTCAAGAGTTGTACAGGATGGGGTCGTCATAACATATTGACAAAGTCTCCTATGATTATCAACCTCATTTTATATATATATAGTAACATGCTGTGGCTAAATACTGTTATCTCTTGCTTTAATACTGTAATCTCTCGCATTGATACTGTTTCCTCTCGCTTTAATATTGTTATCTCTCGCTTTAATACTGTTATCTCTCGCCTTAATACGGTTATCTCTCGCTTTAATACGGTTATCTCTCGCTTTAATACGGTTGTCTTCTCGACTTAATACTGTCAACGTATAGTAGCTTACATGCAAGGCTGTACTCGGTTGGGACAGGTTAATTATTAAACGTTAGGTTACATGCTAGACAGACATATTATATAATAAAGACCACTGACTACCAATTGTATTGTAGTCAAGGATAGCTATAACAAAATGAGGGTATGTTAGGCTAGGTGATATACAGTGCTCTGCATTAATGTTAGGTACACACAAATATATGTATATTAACAGCCGCATAGTTACTCTTTCAGGAGATGGAATTACCCTTGTGAGTACACTTTTGATGGGCAGTCAGTGGTCGCCTGCCAAGGGACCCCCCTAAATATATCTCGAAGCATTTAAATAAAAGGGGATATAAGGACTGCTATGGTAGTTATAGTCCCGATGTGTGTCATGTTCGTATGGTGGCAGTCCCTGTATGGGCGATCCAGACGAGTGTCTGTCTTAGGCGGGAAAAGAGTCCCTGTTGCCGTGCCGATCATCGTGTACAGTATGGTGGCTGTAGGTGGTTAATCCGCGTTCGTTGGCCCGCATGCAGTGTGGAAGGTAAGGTTAAGTTGTTGTCCCTCTGTAGTGAGGCTAGTGGGGTATGAGGATGTGCTCGCCTGTTCCTGCTTGGCGTCCTTCGGCAGTCCGTCCTTGAGAAGTCAGAAGGGAGGGTGCCTCAGTCAGCCCTCGGGCATGGATAGCTGGGCATGCAGTCTCCGCCATTTTAAAGGTGGACTCTGCGCTCTGTGGTCTCTTGTGAAGGTGCCGCTTCTAGCCGGTGCTGCCCGCAAGTTTATTCTGTGCAGGGGGAGCGGTGTGGGTCGCTTCTGAGCCTCACTGCCGGTTTTGGTGCCAGCATCCTTGGTCTCCGCCATCTTGCACGCTGCGCTTTGGTGCTGGATCCAGGCGGCCCTGCTGCTGCTCCCGGGATGGTCGGGGCATGCGGGGGTGGGGACCGGGATCACCCCCCCGGTCCATGGGGGGGGGGAACGGGGCCACAGCTCCACGGGTCTGGCTCCTGTCTGAGCACCGATGAGCAGGATAGCGGGGCAGCGACCGTCTGCCCCACTCACCGCCGGAGTAGGCCTCGTTGATGCCAGTGAGGATTCATCCCCCAGGGGACTGAAACCGGTCGGGCCAGCCTCACCCTGGGTCCGGTACTCTCCACCCGATGTGTTTCACTGATTTTTGTCAACTTTTTATGCCAAAATAAACTGATTGCTTGTTCTTCCGTTGTAAATTTCGGGAGCTGGTCTGACATGCGACCATCTCGCTCGGCGGCCTGGCCCTGCCCCCATCATCAAATATTTTAATATGAAAGTCCTCCATATCAACAGTGGAGTGGGCATCTGGGCCCACTGTTTCTTGTGCCCCTCAGGACCAGATATTTTTATGTCGATGTTGTGCTTCCAGTGATGGTACTGTGCGGTTAAGCCTCTGGACCTGTTGGGAGATCTTATCGTTTGTGTATGGGTCACAGTCAGTAGTCCCTCTCGTTCCTCCTCTCGGTATTTAACGTCGCTAATGAGTCGATTCAGGCTGCCTATTTCAGTTTGCTTTCTGCTAGGTCTGCTTTCCTAACCGCTTGTAGATCCTACAGGAGCTTTTCAATGTTCCCTTTAGCGGAGGGTGATGTGGCGGTATACCCTCTCGAGAATGGGTTACTACCGCCTGTGGTCGCCCCTTCCTAGTTGTGCCCAGTCCTAGAGTGATTATAGCTGCAAACCAGTGATTATAGTATTTTGCAGGAAGGCAAGCGTGGTATCACCCAAACACTAGTCGAGACTTAGGGAAGGGTAAACAAGAACTGTTTATTGTAGGAAAGATACAAAGTATTTATGCACAGGCATCGCTGTGTCTGGGACATAATGGTATCTCCCGGACACAGGAAGCCGAACACACAAAAAACCCAAAACTCACCCAATACAGTAACACAACCCCATGCCATACATCACCAAATAGCTCCTGGTCCCAGCTATAATCCCTGCAAATAGCGGGGCGATCGGATGTACAGAGCCAGAGAAATCATCATATAAAGTCTGGGCTTAACACTCTGTACATTCTCACAAATAGTTCCACTTGGTTTAGGCCTGTAGAGTCAAACTACACGCCTAAACCATGCAGCAACCAATCAGCACTCACAGAGGGGAGGAGTTACAAGCTAAGCCCTTGAGGGCTCGCCGACCAATCGTGATAAATGGCGCAAACAAGTTTGAATGGCAGCTCCTTCTCCTATTGGTTGGCATGGATTTCCCAACCCAAGGTAAGCTTACCCCCAAGGGTACAATTCAGCTCCCATGGAGTTATGAAAAAAATATTGTGCAATAGCGGAATTGACTTCCGCATGGCTGATTCAGGGCAGTTGCCCGATGTGCATGACATAATGGAAGTCAAATTGAGACAGAAATGTTCCATCTAGTGATTTGCTGCCGCATTCACGGCTTGCCAACTACTCGCGATGTAGCCCCACTTTCTAGTCGCATGTCTCTGCACCCTCATCAAGTGGCTCTGCTGCTCCTTCACAATGTCACTGTCCCATTGTCCACACTGTCACTGTCCCACACTGTCAGACTACTCCCTCTCCCACAATATAACTGCCCCAAGTTGTCACACTGCCCCCTCCATCACATTGTCACTGTCCCATTGCCCACAGTGTCACTGCCCCACACTGTTAGACTACTCCCTCCCCCACAATGTCACTTACCCAAGCTGTCACACTGCCGCCTCCAAACACACACTGTCCCCTCCACCACAATGTCACAGGCCCCAAGCTGTCGCACTGCCAACTCCCAACATACACTGTCACGCTGCCCCCTCCACCACAATGTCACTGCCGCAAGCTGTCACACTGCCACTCCCAACACACACTGTCCCCTACACCACAATGTCACTGCCCCACTCCTACAATGTCATTGTCCCACACTGTCACACTGCCTCACACTGTCATTGCCCCACACTATCAGACTACTCCCTCCCCCACAATGGCACTGCCCCAAGTTGTCACACTACCCCCTCACACACACTGTCACACTACACCCTCCACATACTGTCACTGCCTCCCTCGGCCCCACACCCCACTACCTCAACCCTATAACCCCCAGCCCTCCACACAGCACCCCATGGCTACCACAGTAGAGCCACATCGCACCAACCCTCGCTGTTTACCCTTGTAAACAGCCCAGGCATTACAGGAACAACTGCCCCCAGCAAATCCGGATGGAGTGGAACTGACCCCCATCTAACCAGCCCTGAGCCGGAGCCCACTGTGAAGAGGGAAACCGTTACGGGGGTGGTCCAGGCGCAACCCAGGAAATTTGGCCAGTGCTTCATGAGATGGCCCCGGTACAAGCTGTGGAGGACAGCCATGCCGAGCATAGGCAAGTTGTCAAAATAAATGGCAAGGAGGCTCAGGGGCTAAGAGACACGAGGGGCACTCTGACCCTAGTACAGCCGCACCAGGTTAGCACCACGGCAAATACCGGCCGGACTGTGGCTGGTAGAGTCGCCGGCGGAGCCATCAATACACAGAGGTCGGCATCATGCAAGACTTACCGGCAGAGGTGTGAATACATACACACACACACACACAGATTTCTGAATGCACACAGGCGTTGCTGAATGCACACAGGCTGATTTATACACGTACACACAGACTGCTGAGTCCATACACACAGACATACAGACATACAGACTGCTGAGTCCATACACACACACACAGACATACAGACTGCTGAGTACAGACACAGACTGCTGAGTCCATATACACACACAGACTGCTGAGTCCATACACAGACACACACACACACAGACTGCTGAGTCCATACACAGACACACACACACACATACTGCTGATTCCATACACACACACAGACTGCTGAGTCCATACACACACACACAGACATACAGACTGCTGAGTCCATACACACACACACAGACATACAGACTGCTGAGTACAGACACAGACACACACACACAGACTGCTGAGTCCATACACACACACAGACTGCTGAGTCCATACACACACACACACACACACATACTGCTGATTCCATACACACACACAGACTGCTGAGTCCACACACACACACACACATACACAGACTGCTGAGTCCATACACCCACAGACTGCTGAGTCCATACACCCACAGACTGCTGAATCCATACACACGCACAGACTGCTGAGTCCATGCACCCACAGACACACAGGCTGCTGAGTCCATACACAGGCAGAGACTGCTGAGTCCATAAACACACACACACACACACACAGATTGTTGAGTCTTTACACACATACAGACTGCTGAGTTCATACACACACACAGACTGCTGAGTCCATATACACACACACAAACACACACACACAGACTGCTGAGTCCTTACACACACACAGACTGCTGAAGAGGACTGCCATCAGAAATTTTAGGGCCCCTGACACAGATCAAGATCTGGGCCCCCGGGGCCAGCACCAAGTCCGCCCACAAGGATGAAGTGTGTGTGTATAGTGGATGTAGAATGTGTGTCATGGATGCAGTGTGTATAGTGGATGTAGAATGTGTGTAGTGGATGCGGTATTTGTGTCATGGATGCAGTGTGTATAGTGGATGCAGTATGTGTGTCATGGATGCAGTGTGTATAGTGGATGCAGATTGTACATTTAGTGTAATGTATGTAATGTTTGTATGCATGCATTAGATGCAGAGTGTGTGTGTAGTGAATGTAGGTGTGTATAGTGAATGCAGAGTGTGTGTTTTTGTAGTGGATGTAGTGTGTATAGTGAATGTAGTGTGTATAGTGAATGTAGTGTGTTTGTAGTGAGTGCAAAGTGTGTTTAGTAAATGTAAAATGCAACTAGTGAGTGCAACGTGTGTATAGTGAATGCAGTGTGTGTGTGTTTGTGTGTAGTGCAAAGTGTGTTTAATGAATGTAGTGTGTGTGTGTGTGTAGTACCGAGCGTGTTTAGTAAATCTAGTGTGTAGTGAGTGAAATGTGTGTGTATAGTGAATGTAGTGTGTGTGTGTGTAGTGCAAAGTGTGCTTAGTGAATGTAGTGCAGAATGTGTTTAGTGAATGTAGTGTGTGTAGTGCAAAATGTGTATAGTGAATGTAGTGTGTGTGTGTAGAGCAAAATGTGTATAGTGAATGTAGTGTGTAGCGCAAAGTGTGTTTAGTGAATGTAGTGTGTGTGTAGTGCACAGTGTGTTTAGTAAATGTAGTGTTTGTAGTGAGTGCAGAGTGTGTTTAGTGAATGTAGTGTATGTGTAGTGCAGAGTATGTTTAGTGAATGTAGTGTGTGTGTGTGTGTGTGTAGTGCAGAGTGTGTTTAGTGAATGTAGTGTGTGTGTAGTGCAGAGTGTGTTTAGTGAACCTAGTATGTGTGTGTGTGTAGTATTTTTTTTATTTGTGTGTGTATATTTCAATTTTATTCCCCCCTCCCTGGTTCTTACCATGCCAGGGAGGGGGGAGATCGCATTCCCTGTTGGTCCAGTGGCATGGTGGAGGGTGCCAGCCGCGGTACATTGAAGAGGGGGCCCAGCAACACACACTGTCTTCCTTTCCAGCTCCCCTCTGACTAACTCTCGCGAGACAGGCCTGCGTGCTGTGCGCTCTGGCGGCCGCAGGAAAGTTAGACAGAGAGCAGCTGGAAAGGAGGACAGAGTGTGCTGCTTTGCCCCCCTCTGCAATGTACAGGTAGCAGGGCGCCCTCTGTGCACGTATATATAGCGAAAATCGCTAGATATATATATGTGCACATAATGAATGTGGGGCTCGGGCCCCCCAGGACCGCCGGGCCCATGACAACCGTTATGGTTGTCATGCCCTGATGGCGGCCCTGCTGCTGAGTCCAAACACACACACACACACACACAGACTGCTGAGTCCAAACACACACACAGACTGCTGAGTCCATACACACATACACACACACACAGACTGATGAGTCCATACACATTCTGCTGAGTCCATACACACACACACACACACACAGACGGCTGAGTCCATACACACACACACACACAGACTGCTGAGTCCATACACACACACACACACACACACACACACAGACTGCTGAGTCCATATACACACACACACGCACACACACAGACTGCTGAGTCCATATACACATACACACACACACAGACTGATGAGTCCATACACAGACTGCTGAGTCCATACACACATACACACACACACAGACTGATGAGTCCATACACAGACTGCTGAGTCCATACACACACACACACACACAGACTGCTGAGTCCATACACACACACACACACAGACTGCTGAGTCCATACACACACACACACACACACACACACACACACACAGACTGCTGAGTCTATACACACACACACAGACTGCTGAGTCCATACACACACACACACACACACAGACTGCTGAGTCCATACACAGACACACACACACACACACACACACAGACGGCTGAGTCCATACACACACACACACAGACTGCTGAGTCCATACACACACACACACACACAGACTGATGAGTCCATACACACACAGACTGCTGAGTCCATACACACACACACAGACTGATGAGTCCATACACACACAGACTGCTGAGTCCATACACACACACACACACACACACAGAGACTGCTGAGTCCATACACACACACACACGCACACACACAGACTGCTGAGTCCATATACACACGCACACACACAGACTGCTGAGTCCATACACACACACACACACACAGACTGCTGAGCCCACACACACACACACACACAGACTGCTGAGTCAATACACACACACACAAGCTTCCTCACTAGCAGAGACACACACACACCTGAGCACATCAAGCCTACCTGTTGCTGGGGGTCAGACACTCAGACATCTTCTGGCCTTTGCAGAGCAGCAGCATGGGCTGCTGCTTAACGGCAGGGGCGGGGCTTATTTTCGGGAGGTGGGGCTTCATTTGGGGCGCGGCCTGTGCCGGGGAGCCTGTCAGTGCTCCCTCCGGCCACAGACAGCCCCCAGCACCGCTCCAGCTCCTCTCTCCTGCATACCCTCGGGCTGTCACACACTGTTACAGCCCGAGGGAATCGAATTTAAACACATGGACAGCAGGTTGCTGGCATTTGAGGGGGCCCAAGGGGGGGCACAGCATGATGTAGGGGGGGGCATGCCCACCCCCAGCGACACCACTGTAGCCTGTTGCGGCTAAGGCTTTCTTCAGCGCGGCCAGTGACACACCTCCGAAACTCAAGAAGTATGAACGCAGTCACTGAGTGCTATATCCACATGATCCCACTTGCTTGCCCGCATGGCTTTCACGTTCCCCTGTGGGGGATCGCCCTACCTGCTCCTAAAGGAGCCATAATCACTAGCCGGGGAAGCTGGCCAGGCATGAGGCTCCTGGATCCTCCCTGGACAGTGATTATGGCTCCTTCAGGAGCAGGTAGGGCGTTCCCCTGCAGGGGAACCTGAAAACTATGCAGGCATTCAAGTGGTCACATGTGGGTATGGCGCCCTTTCTACCCATTTGCCGGCGAAACACCTCCCCTCCCTGAGTGCCAATTGGTGCAAATTGGTTCATGGCCTTTCTCCTGATTGGCCATCACGTGGTTGAGATGCAAAGTTTGAATCCACCGGACAAAATCAAGTGATTCTGTGGAGCTATTTTCGGGTATGTACAGAGTCTCAAGCCCAGACTTTGTACGATGATTTCTCGGGCTCTGCACATCCGATAGCTCCGCTATTTGCAGGGATCATAGCTGAGACCAGGCGCTATTGTATGGCATGTAGGGTTGTGTTACTGTACAGTGTGTATTTTTGTGGTTTTGGTGTGTTCGGCTTCCTGTGTCTTGAGATACCATTATCTCCGAGAGACAGCGACGCTTGGGCGGGCTTATGTTTTCATGTTGCTAGGGGTCTGTGCATAAAGACTGTGTATCTTGCCTGAAATAAACAGGGTTTTTTTCGCCCTTCACTAGGTCTCGAATAGTGTTTGGGTGATACCACGATTGCCCTTCTGCAAGCGGCTATAATCACTGGCTAGCAGCTCTAATCCCTCTAGGGCTGGGCACAACATGGAAGGAGCGACCACAGGCAGTAGTAACCCATCCTCGAGAGTATACCGCTACACCACTCTCAACAACATTCAGACGTCTATGAGGCAGGTGTTTGTTAATACCCCAAAAGAGGCGTTTTTTGACGGGGTTTGTCAGCAACGGGGCCGTGCCACCGGCTGCTTTTGGTCTTCAAGCTCCTGAAATATTGTGCAATCACCTTCGTTATTATTATTGTTAAGGGTTCCTAGGCTATTGTCGCCGTTCTGTACAATGGCATGGGCAGTTCCCTCTTTCTACTGACAATACCTCTCCCTATACAACCAAACATTCTGCAAGCACTCCCTGCTGCTCTATAGCATTGTCTTCCTACCTTTGAGTCATCAGAAATAATCTTATGTCCAAGATGCATTATCTTGCCCTTATCCACATTCAATGTCAGTTGCCACAACTTTGACCATTTTTCTAGTTTACCTATACCATTTGCCATTTTGCTTATCCCTCCTGGAACATTAACCCTGTTACATATCTTAGTAGTGTCAGCAAAAAGATATATCTTCTGCAATATCACTAATAAAAATATTAAAGAGAATGGGTCCAGGTACAGATCCCTGAGGTACCCAACTGGTGACAAGCCCATGCTCGAATATACTCCATTAACTACAACCCTCTGTTGCCTGTCACTCAGCCACTGCCTTGCCCATTCAACAATATTGGAATCCAAACTTCAAGATTTCAGTTTATGGACAAGCCTTCTATGTGCAACAGTGTCAAAATCCTTACTGAAATCTAGGTAAGCAATGTCTACTGCACCACCCTGATCTATTAATTTAGTAACCCAATACACGTTCTATTTCCTAGTTCCCTCTGTACGGCCTGACCACCTGGTTTCTGACGTGCTTACTCCACACTCCAGGTACGGTCTGCCTTACGTTGCTGCCTCATACCTCCCCTACGTTTTTGTTACATGTTTTCCCCAGGTACGTCCTGTCTCGCACTTCGCCCCCCACCTAGTCTAGATGTGGCTGGCTGTCAGAGTCTTAGGTGTCCAATAGAGGTTATCTCCCCCTGGCTTTCTTAGCCTTAGGTTAGTGGTCCCGCGACGCCAACACCCATCCTCATACTCGGAGGTACTACGCCCCTCGGGCCAAATCATAGTTAGTTGCCTCGCATGTGGCATAGAGAGGGCCTACCCTGTCACTCCCATTCTGTCTTATGCTTTACTGGTCACCGAGAGGCTGACACCCCGCCACAACGTTCAGTGGCCACGAAATCCCCTCGCGTCAACGCATAGATAGAGTCTCTCAAGCCGCTTGGCATCTAGCAGGGCCTCACCTGTCACCAACTTAGTTTTAATTGTTTCGCCGCCTTGCGGCACTAGCAAGCTGGCCAGCTCACACTGGTCCTACACTTACTCTGGTCCTTTTTCTTGCTCTGATTTCTCGCTTCTTTCTTTTAGCATGGATCAAGTACCGGAAGGTGGCGAACACTTGTTACTGCCCGACACTCCGGCCAGGTCTGGTACTCCATCTCGCAGGGGAGATTCTGCCACGCCTGCCTCCTTCGGTTCCTGGTTGATTCTTCACCTCATGACAGATTTTCGGAAATGTCAGCTCCCGTTCCCTGCATACACTAGGAAGACCGAACTGTTCTCCATTTTAGATGCTGGACCTTTCTGATGTTTTCACTCCGACCATGTAAGTAAACTCCCATTTACCTGGCTTTCTACGGTCTTCTTAGACCCCGTGAACTTACCACTACTACCATAACCAACCTACAATAATGCCTCAGGAGGTCTCACCTAGTTAATTTGGGAGACTATTATGTACTTACACTTCCTCACACTCGAACTACACATACTCTGTTCATACCACAACCACTACAGAACCTAGACATATTTTTCATACTATGTCCATGTAAGTCATGCTCTTCCTGTTGTTGATTGTAATAAATTCTAGTCTGTATCTTTTTGGCCCTCTTTATTTACAGGCCTACTGCTACGTCGGTTCCGGCACACCTCAACCAACTTTTCCTCTTCTTACACATTGCTCTCCTTACACTCTTGCCTCTGCCTTTTTATGCCCCTACCACAAATGTGAAGGCTTGGCCTGCAGTTGTGGGATGGGCATGGTCCCCTATTTAAGCTCACTACTCACCTCCACCTGTCCCGTTCGTTTCTTAGTGTTGCTTGACCCCACCCTCCTCTCCCTTTTATACTTTTCTCTATTCATTACTGGGTAGGCCCTCTTTATTTACAGGTCTACTGTTACGTTCCCCGCACACCTCAACCGACTTTTCCTCTTCTTACACATTGCTACACAGTCATACTCTCCTTACACTCTTGCCTGGGCCTTTTTATGCCCCTACCACAAGTATAAAACGAACAAGGGAACGTTGGAAAGTATAATACTGAAACTTAAATAAAATAAATAAAAAATTTAAAAAAATATATACAAAATTAGGTTTCTAATAAACATGTTTTCCTGGTAGGATAATCAAAATCAAATACACATTCACCTTATCAGTGGCTGGAATGGCACACAGTAACATAGTATCAAATTGTAACAAGTATGCCATACCTTCAAAAACAAAAGAAACAAAGGATCTATTAAAGCATATGCCGACAAATCTTTTAAAGATTTTCCCGTGTGGTTTTCAAAATGAACGTAGGAAGTTGGAAAGCAAAATACTGAAATTGACATTGAAAATAAAAAAATAAAAAGCGATTTAGGTTCTTATAAACTTGGTAAGATTCTTCGTTTTTTCCTGCTTTCATTATTTATACATTTTCTGATGCACATTTAAACAGCTACGAATCTCTCAAAAATGTTAGGATTCTGACTGAAACTGGGAATTGGGGTGGGTGGAGAGAGAGAAAATGATTATCTAGCTCCAAGGAGAAAAAAAAAAGCAATATACATATATAAATCATAGAAAATGGGATGAATGGTTCTGTTTTTAGGTATAATTATTTCCAAGTGCTTGTATTATTGTTAATGTACTTTATTATGCCTCACAGCAGGACCGGTTTGCTAATAAAGTGCAGGATATTAGCCAATAGAAATAAAGACCATAGTCCTGGATAATAAAGGGTGCGGGAGGAAGGGATTGACAAGCTCGTTTGGTTGAAGACATAGTGGCTCTGAAAAGAGCCTTTGGTTGGAGAAATGAAGAGATTGGTCAGGAGAATGGCATTAAGCGCGCTCTCCTCTAATCCTGCGAGCCAGCTGGATGTCTTTGGGCATGATGGTCACTCTCTTGGCGTGGATGGCACACAGGTTGGTATCCTCGAAGAGACCAACCAGGTAAGCCTCGCTAGCCTCTTGCAAGGCCATGACAGCAGAGCTCTGGAAGCGCAGGTCGGTTTTGAAGTCCTGGGCGATCTCACGGACCAGGCGCTGGAAGGGCAGTTTGCGGATCAGCAGCTCAGTGGATTTCTGATAGCGACGGATTTCCCGAAGAGCTACCGTGCCAGGGCGGTAACGGTGAGGTTTCTTGACACCACCGGTAGCGGGAGCGCTTTTCCTGGCAGCCTTGGTGGCCAGCTGCTTCCTGGGAGCCTTCCCTCCGGTGGATTTACGGGCTGTCTGCTTAGTACGGGCCATTCTGTC
This sequence comes from Pelobates fuscus, assembly GCF_036172605.1. Classification (NCBI taxonomy): domain Eukaryota; kingdom Metazoa; phylum Chordata; class Amphibia; order Anura; family Pelobatidae; genus Pelobates; species Pelobates fuscus. The sequence goes on from NC_086322.1 coordinate 88,671,188, forward strand.
AAACTGAGCGTCTCACCTACCACAAGGTTATCAGGAGCTATGGCTAGAGAGCCGCGAGCCCGAGTTCTTTATAGATGAAAGATGGATATGATTGGACACAATGTACCACGCCCCTAACTCTGATAGGAGAGAGACGCTGCCACTTGGAGACAAAAGTGTAGATTGAAATACTGTTTCAGCACCTTGTACACGTAGATGGCATAGCTCTCCTTCCTGCTCTTTCTGCGCTTCTTCCCATCCTTCTTCTGGGTCTTGGTCACGGCTTTTTTAGAGCCCTTCTTGGGTGCGGGAGCGGACTTGGCTGGTTCAGGCATGATGATCAGAGAAATCTTACGAAATTTCCAACAGAATAAGGAACACGTTCCCCAGCTGCTCTATATATAGAAGCCCTGGCAGTAAAGCCTGACCTGTGTGCATTTTCTATTGGTTCGTTCAGTAAGAGCATTGAGCATGGAACGCGGTAACCTACAGCGATTGGTTACTTTCTGAGTCGGACGCTGATTGGTGGCTTTAAAATGCAACCAATTAGATTAGAGCTCGCGGTATCTGAGATGGTATAAATAGCCGTGCAGGGGGCGCCAAGGTCTAGACGATAATTCGATTTCGTTTTGAAAATGTCAGGAAGAGGCAAACAGGGCGGCAAAGTCAGGGCTAAAGCCAAGACCCGATCATCCAGAGCAGGTCTGCAGTTCCCAGTCGGCCGTGTCCACAGGCTGCTCAGAAAGGGCAATTATGCCGAGCGGGTTGGAGCCGGAGCTCCGGTCTATCTGGCTGCAGTGCTGGAGTATCTGACCGCCGAGATCCTGGAACTGGCTGGGAATGCAGCCCGAGACAACAAGAAGACCCGCATCATCCCCCGCCATCTGCAGCTCGCTGTGCGCAACGACGAGGAGCTCAACAAACTGCTCGGAGGGGTCACCATAGCCCAGGGTGGGGTATTGCCCAATATCCAGGCTGTTTTACTGCCCAAGAAAACCGACAGCCACAAGCCAGCCAAGAGCAAGTAACTCCACTGTCCCTCAGCTCCCAAACTTACACAAAGGCTCTTTTAAGAGCCACCCACAATCCCCAGAAAGAGCTCACACTGATATATGACTGTATGGAGGTGATCACTGTCTTGCTACATTCTTATACGGTTATTCACTACAGTGACACGTCAAAGGGAATTTAGTATTTAAGGGTCTAATACCTCTTTTTTACAGTCTCTGTAATTCGGCTAACGAACTAAGTGATGCTTTTCAAATTTCCATTAAAACACACCTAGCGGACTTTCCCTTTCTAACCATTGCTATTACTAGTTATACACTGGGGAGTCTTTAGTGAAACACAAGAAATCGATCAAAAGCGGATTAATAGTTAAGTCACTATTGTGAACAATAGGAAAGTGCTGCATATCATATATAAGGTGGAAGGAAGTAAAGACTCCAATCCATCCCGATTTTCACACATCGGTAGATTCAATTAAACTTGAATTTCAGATTTGAGATCTTTTGGGTTTTTTTTTGCCTCAATTTTATAATTCAGGTTTTAGTGAATGAGCATGCCTCTCTTTCTACTGGTAATGCAAAAGAGGGCGGCAAATTCCAATTTCAAGTGACTTCCAATCATGCCACAAAAAAAAAAATCTCAACTCCAAAGCCAGTCAGATTTCTCCTAGGTGGGATTTAGTCACACCATATGGCCATGTGGGGGTCCTCTCCTGCTTCAAAATAACCCAGTATGCCATACGGTGTAACTAAATTCCGTATTGTCAAGATAGGTCTAAGTAAGTAGTATTGTAAGCTTTCATGCTGTATTTTGGGATGTGCTCTCCTTCACATGTACAAACCTTTTGGAAATGTATTACTGTTCTGCTTTAATTGTACTACGTTGTTTATTTTGTTTTCCATATTTCTAAACACTAAAAATATAGATGAACCAAAAACCCTCTCCCCTCCCCCTTTTTAAAAAATAAATAAATATATATTTATTCTTGATGTGGTATCATTCAAGTAAGACACATAAAGTCATAGCTTTCCCATATTTTGTAAATTCTAGTAGGCTTAAATTTGTATACTTTCATATCACTAGAAATGAGGCAAATCTAATCAACATGAGGTTGAGGGTCAATCATCAAAGCCTGGGCCTCCTCCCTATTTTCTTCTCCCTTGCACAGTGGGTCAGCTAACTGCCTCCATCCACACATCAGGACATGCATGCACACATTCACACGGCAAGGGATTTTATATACCACTCGAGATAATATTCTCAAAGCCAAGCGACTTTTTCTAAAAATGGTTTTCACTGAGACCTCATTGTGGGGCTGGACTATTCACGGTCCACAGACCCAACCCATGGGCAGCCTAGATTTCCTTTAAAACAGCCTTCTGTCCTCTAGGTAAGCCCACTGGTGCAAAATGGTAGAGGAGGGGTAGTCTCAATTAGGGTCACTACAGGCCACCTTTCACACACCTGGCTTACACACAGGTTCCCTCGCCCACAGGCCATCATTCCCAGCTATTTAAATACCCTCCCTCTCACAGGAAAAGTACAACATTAACTTTCACAAGGTAAGTACAAAAGAAAAAATGCATTACTGTAAAACCAAAAATAAAAGCAGGTTGTGTCAAATAGACAGTGTGTCTGGGAAAACAAACAGCCCCAATGCAACCCATATGCCAGGCCGGGTGGTTTATAGAGGGTCTTGGCTCTTCTCCTCACCACCTCGTCTCAGACTGATTACGGCTTTGGGTGGATCTACATTCACCCTCGATAGTCGTAGAGGCGTCAATTGAAGGGTGCAAGTGACTCTCCAGCCGACAGTGTTGACACAGAATCTCCTTGAGGCACCCACCACCAGAGTACCTGCATCTTCGCCACTCCATCAGGACGGAGAATGGCAAATCATCAAATATTTTATTTATTTTTTAAATTCTTTATTTTTGTTGAGGCATGTGATTATGGGGGTACAGCAAAAAGAGAGGGAGACGTTCAAGAGTTGTACAGGATGGGGTCGTCATAACATATTGACAAAGTCTCCTATGATTATCAACCTCATTTTATATATATATAGTAACATGCTGTGGCTAAATACTGTTATCTCTTGCTTTAATACTGTAATCTCTCGCATTGATACTGTTTCCTCTCGCTTTAATATTGTTATCTCTCGCTTTAATACTGTTATCTCTCGCCTTAATACGGTTATCTCTCGCTTTAATACGGTTATCTCTCGCTTTAATACGGTTGTCTTCTCGACTTAATACTGTCAACGTATAGTAGCTTACATGCAAGGCTGTACTCGGTTGGGACAGGTTAATTATTAAACGTTAGGTTACATGCTAGACAGACATATTATATAATAAAGACCACTGACTACCAATTGTATTGTAGTCAAGGATAGCTATAACAAAATGAGGGTATGTTAGGCTAGGTGATATACAGTGCTCCGCATTAATGTTAGGTACACACAAATATATGTATATTAACAGCCGCATAGTTACTCTTTCAGGAGATGGAATTACCCTTGTGAGTACACTTTTGATGGGCAGTCAGTGGTCGCCTGCCAAGGGACCCCCCTAAATATATCTCGAAGCATTTAAATAAAAGGGGATATAAGGACTGCTATGGTAGTTATAGTCCCGATGTGTGTCATGTTCGTATGGTGGCAGTCCCTGTATGGGCGATCCAGACGAGTGTCTGTCTTAGGCGGGAAAAGAGTCCCTGTTGCCGTGCCGATCATCGTGTACAGTATGGTGGCTGTAGGTGGTTAATCCGCGTTCGTTGGCCCGCATGCAGTGTGGAAGGTAAGGTTAAGTTGTTGTCCCTCTGTAGTGAGGCTAGTGGGGTATGAGGATGTGCTCGCCTGTTCCTGCTTGGCGTCCTTCGGCAGTCCGTCCTTGAGAAGTCAGAAGGGAGGGTGCCTCAGTCAGCCCTCGGGCATGGATAGCTGGGCATGCAGTCTCCGCCATTTTAAAGGTGGACTCTGTGCTCTGTGGTCTCTTGTGAAGGTGCTGCTTCTAGCCGGTGCTGCCCGCAAGTTTATTCTGTGCAGGGGGAGCGGTGTGGGTCGCTTCTGAGCCTCACTGCCGGTTTTGGTGCCAGTCCCCTTGGTCTCCGCCATCTTGCACGCTGCGCTTTGGTGCTGGATCCAGGCGGCCCTGCTGCTGCTCCCGGGATGGTCGGGGCATGCGGGGGTGGGGACCGGGATCACCCCCCCGGTCCATGGGGGGGGGGAACGTCGCCACAGCTCCACGGGTCTGGCTCCTGTCTGAGCACCGATGAGCAGGATAGCGGGGCAGCGACCGTCTGCCCCACTCACCGCCGGAGTAGGCCTCGTTGATGCCAGTGAGGATTCATCCCCCAGGGGACTGAAACCGGTCGGGCCAGCCTCACCCTGGGTCCGGTACTCTCCACCCGATGTGTTTCACTGATTTTTGTCAACTTTTTATGCCAAAATAAACTGATTGCTTGTTCTTTCGTTGTAAATTTCGGGAGCTGGTCTGACATGCGACCATCTCGCTCGGCGGCCTGGCCCTGCCCCCATCATCAAATATTTTAATATGAAAGTCCTCCATATCAACAGTGGAGTGGGCATCTGGGACCACTGTTTCTTGTGCCCCTCAGGACCAGATATTTTTATGTCGATGTTGTGCTTCCAGTGATGGTACTGTGCGGTTAAGCCTCTGGACCTGTTGGGAGATCTTATCGTTTGTGTATGGGTCACAGTCAGTAGTCCCTCTCGTTCCTCCTCTCGGTATTTAACGTCGCTAATGAGTCGATTCAGGCTGCCTATTTCAGTTTGCTTTCTGCTAGGTCTGCTTTCCTAACCGCTTGTAGATCCTACAGGAGCTTTTCAATGTTCCCTTTAGCGGAGGGTGATGTGGCGGTATACCCTCTCGAGAATGGGTTACTACCGCCTGTGGTCGCCCCTTCCTAGTTGTGCCCAGTCCTAGAGTGATTATAGCTGCAAACCAGTGATTATAGTATTTTGCAGGAAGGCAAGCGTGGTATCACCCAAACACTAGTCGAGACTTAGGGAAGGGTAAACAAGAACTGTTTATTGTAGGAAAGATACAAAGTATTTATGCACAGGCATCGCTGTGTCTGGGAGATAATGGTATCTCCCGGACACAGGAAGCCGAACACACAAAAAACCCAAAACTCACCCAATACAGTAACACAACCCCATGCCATACATCACCAAATAGCTCCTGGTCCCAGCTATAATCCCTGCAAATAGCGGGGCGATCGGATGTACAGAGCCAGAGAAATCATCATATAAAGTCTGGGCTTAACACTCTGTACATTCTCACAAATAGTTCCACTTGGTTTAGGCCTGTAGAGTCAAACTACACGCCTAAACCATGCAGCAACCAATCAGCACTCACAGAGGGGAGGAGTTACAAGCTAAGCCCTTGAGGGCTCGCCGACCAATCGTGATAAATGGCGCAAACAAGTTTGAATGGCAGCTCCTTCTCCTATTGGTTGGCATGGATTTCCCAACCCAAGGTAAGCTTACCCCCAAGGGTACAATTCAGCTCCCATGGAGTTATGAAAAAAATATTGTGCAATAGCGGAATTGACTTCCGCATGGCTGATTCAGGGCAGTTGCCCGATGTGCATGACATAATGGAAGTCAAATTGAGACAGAAATGTTCCATCTAGTGATTTGCTGCCGCATTCACGGCTTGCCAACTACTCGCGATGTAGCCCCGCTTCCTAGTCGCATGTCTCTGCACCCTCATCAAGTGGCTCTGCTGCTCCTTCACAATGTCACTGTCCCATTGTCCACACTGTCACTGTCCCACACTGTCAGACTACTCCCTCTCCCACAATATAACTGCCCCAAGTTGTCACACTGCCCCCTCCATCACATTGTCACTGTCCCATTGCCCACAGTGTCACTGTCCCACTGCCCCACACTGTTAGACTACTCCCTCCCCCACAATGTCACTTACCCAAGCTGTCACACTGCCGCCTCCAAACACACACTGTCCCCTCCACCACAATGTCACAGGCCCCAAGCTGTCGCACTGCCAACTCCCAACATACACTGTCACGCTGCCCCCTCCACCACAATGTCACTGCCGCAAGCTGTCACACTGCCACTCCCAACACACACTGTCCCCTACACCACAATGTCACTGCCCCACTCCTACAATGTCATTGTCCCACACTGTCACACTGCCTCACACTGTCATTGCCCCACACTATCAGACTACTCCCTCCCCCACAATGGCACTGCCCCAAGTTGTCACACTACCCCCTCACACACACTGTCACACTACACCCTCCACATACTGTCACTGCCTCCCTCGGCCCCACACCCCACTACCTCAACCCTATAACCCCCAGCCCTCCACACAGCACCCCATGGCTACCACAGTAGAGCCACATCGCACCAACCCTCGCTGTTTACCCTTGTAAACAGCCCAGGCATTACAGGAACAACTGCCCCCAGCAAATCCGGATGGAGTGGAACTGACCCCCATCTAACCAGCCCTGAGCCGGAGCCCACTGTGAAGAGGGAAACCGTTACGGGGGTGGTCCAGGCGCAACCCAGGAAATTTGGCCAGTGCTTCATGAGATGGCCCCGGTACAAGCTGTGGAGGACAGCCATGCCGAGCATAGGCAAGTTGTCAAAATAAATGGCAAGGAGGCTCAGGGGCTAAGAGACACGAGGGGCACTCTGACCCTAGTACAGCCGCACCAGGTTAGCACCACGGCAAATACCGGCCGGACTGTGGCTGGTAGAGTCGCCGGCGGAGCCATCAATACACAGAGGTCGGCATCATGCAAGACTTACCGGCAGAGGTGTGAATACATACACACACACACACACACAGATTTCTGAATGCACACAGGCGTTGCTGAATGCACACAGGCTGATTTATACACGTACACACAGACTGCTGAGTCCATACACACAGACATACAGACTGCTGAGTCCATACACACACACACAGACATACAGACTGCTGAGTACAGACACAGACTGCTGAGTCCATATACACACACAGACTGCTGAGTCCATACACAGACACACACACACAGACTGCTGAGTCCATACACAGACACACACACACACATACTGCTGATTCCATACACACACACACAGACTGCTGAGTCCATACACACACACACAGACATACAGACTGCTGAGTCCATACACACACACACAGACATACAGACTGCTGAGTACAGACACAGACTGCTGAGTCCATATACACACACAGACTGCTGAGTCCATACACAGACACACACACACAGACTGCTGAGTCCATACACAGACACACACACACACATACTGCTGATTCCATACACACACACAGACTGCTGAGTCCACACACACACACACACACACATACACAGACTGCTGAGTCCATACACCCACAGACTGCTGAGTCCATACACCCACAGACTGCTGAATCCATACACACGCACAGACTGCTGAGTCCATACACCCACAGACACACAGGCTGCTGAGTCCATACACAGGCAGAGACTGCTGAGTCCATAAACACACACACACACACACACAGATTGTTGAGTCTTTACACACATACAGACTGCTGAGTTCATACACACACACAGACTGCTGAGTCCATATACACACACACAAACACACACACACAGACTGCTGAGTCCTTACACACACACAGACTGCTGAGTAGGACTGCCATCAGAAATTTTAGGGCCCCTGACACAGTTTAAGATCTGGGCCCCCGGGGCCAGCACCAAGTCTGCCCACAAGGATGAAGTGTGTGTGTATAGTGGATGTAGAATGTGTGTCATGGATGCAGTGTGTATAGTGGATGTAGAATGTGTGTAGTGGATGCGGTATTTGTGTCATGGATGCAGTGTGTATAGTGGATGCAGTATGTGTGTCATGGATGCAGTGTGTATAGTGGATGCAGATTGTACATTTAGTGTAATGTATGTAATGTTTGTATGCATGCATTAGATGCAGAGTGTGTGTGTAGTGAATGTAGGTGTGTATAGTGAATGCAGAGTGTGTGTTTTTGTAGTGGATGTAGTGTGTATAGTGAATGTAGTGTGTATAGTGAATGTAGTGTGTTTGTAGTGAGTGCAAAGTGTGTTTAGTAAATGTAAAATGCAACTAGTGAGTGCAACGTGTGTATAGTGAATGCAGTGTGTGTGTGTTTGTGTGTAGTGCAAAGTGTGTTTAATGAATGTAGTGTGTGTGTGTGTGTAGTACCGAGCGTGTTTAGTAAATGTAGTGTGTAGTGAGTGAAATGTGTGTGTATAGTGAATGTAGTGTGTGTGTGTAGTGCAAAGTGTGCTTAGTGAATGTAGTGCAAAGTGTGTTTAGTGAATGTAGTGTGTGTGTAGGGCAGAGTGTGTTTAGTGAATGTAGTGTGAGTATGTGTAGTGCAGAATGTGTTTAGTGAATGTAGTGTGTGTAGTGCAAAATGTGTATAGTGAATGTAGTGTGTGTGTGTAGAGCAAAATGTGTATAGTGAATGTAGTGTGTAGCGCAAAGTGTGTTTAGTGAATGTAGTGTGTGTGTAGTGCACAGTGTGTTTAGTAAATGTAGTGTTTGTAGGGAGTGCAGAGTGTGTTTAGTGAATGTAGTGTATGTGTAGTGCAGAGTATGTTTAGTGAATGTAGTGTGTGTGTGTGTGTGTAGTGCAGAGTGTGTTTAGTGAATGTAGTGTGTGTGTAGTGCAGAGTGTGTTTAGTGAACCTAGTATGTGTGTGTGTGTAGTATTTTTTTTATTTGTGTGTGTATATTTCAATTTTATTCCCCCCTCCCTGGTTCTTACCATGCCAGGGAGGGGGGAGATCGCATTCCCTGTTGGTCCAGTGGCATGGTGGAGGGTGCCAGCCGCGGTACATTGAAGAGGGGGCCCAGCAACACACACTGTCTTCCTTTCCAGCTCCCCTCTGACTAACTCTCGCGAGACAGGCCTGCGTGCTGTGCGCTCTGGCGGCCGCAGGAAAGTTAGACAGAGAGCAGCTGGAAAGGAGGACAGAGTGTGCTGCTTTGCCCCCCTCTGCAATGTACAGGTAGCAGGGCGCCCTCTGTGCACGTATATATAGCGAAAATCGCTAGATATATATATGTGCACATAATGAATGTGGGGCTCGGGCCCCCCAGGACCGCCGGGCCCATGACAACCGTTATGGTTGTCATGCCCTGATGGCGGCCCTGCTGCTGAGTCCAAACACACACACACACACACACACAGACTGCTGAGTCCAAACACACACACAGACTGCTGAGTCCATACACACATACACACACACACAGACTGATGAGTCCATACACATTCTGCTGAGTCCATACACACACACACACACACACAGACGGCTGAGTCCATACACACACACACACACAGACTGCTGAGTCCATACACACACACACACACACACACACACAGACTGCTGAGTCCATATACACACACACACGCACACACACAGACTGCTGAGTCCATATACACATACACACACACACAGACTGATGAGTCCATACACAGACTGCTGAGTCCATACACACATACACACACACACAGACTGATGAGTCCATACACAGACTGCTGAGTCCACACACACACACACACACACACACAGACTGCTGAGTCCATACACACACACACACAGACTGCTGAGTCCATACACACACACACACACACACACAGACTGCTGAGTCTATACACACACACACAGACTGCTGAGTCCATACACACACACACACACACACAGACTGCTGAGTCCATACACAGACACACACACACACACACACAGACGGCTGAGTCCATACACACACACACACAGACTGCTGAGTCCATACACACACACACACACACACAGACTGATGAGTCCATACACACACAGACTGCTGAGTCCATACACACACACACAGACTGATGAGTCCATACACACACAGACTGCTGAGTCCATACACACACACACACACACACAGAGAGACTGCTGAGTCCATACACACACACACACAGACTGCTGAGTCCATATACACACGCACACACACAGACTGCTGAGTCCATACACACACACACACACACAGACTGCTGAGCCCACACACACACACACACACAGACTGCTGAGTCCATACACACACACACAAGCTTCCTCACTAGCAGAGACACACACACACCTGAGCACATCAAGCCTACCTGTTGCTGGGGGTCAGACACTCAGACATCTTCTGGCCTTTGCAGAGCAGCAGCATGGGCTGCTGCTTAACGGCAGGGGCGGGGCTTATTTCCGGGAGGTGGGGCTTCATTTGGGGCGCGGCCTGTGCCGGGGAGCCTGTCAGTGCTCCCTCCGGCCACAGACAGCCCCCAGCACCGCTCCAGCTCCTCTCTCCTGCATACCCTCGGGCTGTCACACACTGTTACAGCCCGAGGGAATCGAATTTAAACACATGGACAGCAGGTTGCTGGCATTTGAGGGGGCCCAAGGGGGGGCACAGCATGATGTAGGGGGGGGGCATGCCCACCCCCAGCGACACCACTGTAGCCTGTTGCGGCTAAGGCTTTCTTCAGCGCGGCCAGTGACACACCTCCGAAACTCAAGAAGTATGAACGCAGTCACTGAGTGCTATATCCACATGATCCCACTTGCTTGCCCGCATGGCTTTCACGTTCCCCTGTGGGGGATCGCCCTACCTGCTCCTAAAGGAGCCATAATCACTAGCCGGGGAAGCTGGCCAGGCATGAGGCTCCTGGATCCTCCCTGGACAGTGATTATGGCTCCTTCAGGAGCAGGTAGGGCGTTCCCCTGCAGGGGAACCTGAAAACTATGCAGGCATTCAAGTGGTCACATGTGGGTATGGCGCCCTTTCTACCCATTTGCCGGCGAAACACCTCCCCTCCCTGAGTGCCAATTGGTGCAAATTGGTTCATGGCCTTTCTCCTGATTGGCCATCACGTGGTTGAGATGCAAAGTTTGAATCCACCGGACAAAATCAAGTGATTCTGTGGAGCTATTTTCGGGTATGTACAGAGTCTCAAGCCCAGACTTTGTACGATGATTTCTCGGGCTCTGCACATCCGATAGCTCCGCTATTTGCAGGGATCATAGCTGAGACCAGGCGCTATTGTATGGCATGTAGGGTTGTGTTACTGTACAGTGTGTATTTTTGTGGTTTTGGTGTGTTCGGCTTCCTGTGTCTTGAGATACCATTATCTCCGAGAGACAGCGACGCTTGGGCGGGCTTATGTTTTCATGTTGCTAGGGGTCTGTGCATAAAGACTGTGTATCTTGCCTGAAATAAACAGGGTTTTTTTCGCCCTTCACTAGGTCTCGAATAGTGTTTGGGTGATACCACGATTGCCCTTCTGCAAGCGGCTATAATCACTGGCTAGCAGCTCTAATCCCTCTAGGGCTGGGCACAACATGGAAGGAGCGACCACAGGCAGTAGTAACCCATCCTCAAGAGTATACCGCTACACCACTCTCAACAACATTCAGACGTCTATGAGGCAGGTGTTTGTTAATACCCCAAAAGAGGCGTTTTTTGACGGGGTTTGTCAGCAACGGGGCCGTGCCACCGGCTGCTTTTGGTCTTCAAGCTCCTGAAATATTGTGCAATCACCTTCGTTATTATTATTGTTAAGGGTTCCTAGGCTATTGTCGCCGTTCTGTACAATGGCATGGGCAGTTCCCTCTTTCTACTGCCAATACCTCTCCCTATACAACCAAACATTCTGCAAGCACTCCCTGCTGCTCTATAGCATTGTCTTCCTACCTTTGAGTCATCAGAAATAATCTTATGTCCAAGATGCATTATCTTGCCCTTATCCACATTCAATGTCAGTTGCCACAACTTTGACCATTTTTCTAGTTTACCTATACCATTTGCCATTTTGCTTATCCCTCCTGGAACATTAACCCTGTTACATATCTTAGTAGTGTCAGCAAAAAGATATATCTTCTGCAATATCACTAATAAAAATATTAAAGAGAATGGGTCCAGGTACAGATCCCTGAGGTACCCAACTGGTGACAAGCCCATGCTCGAATATACTCCATTAACTACAACCCTCTGTTGCCTGTCACTCAGCCACTGCCTTGCCCATTCAACAATATTGGAATCCAAACTTCAAGATTTCAGTTTATGGACAAGCCTTCTATGTGCAACAGTGTCAAAATCCTTACTGAAATCTAGGTAAGCAATGTCTACTGCACCACCCTGATCTATTAATTTAGTAACCCAATACACGTTCTATTTCCTAGTTCCCTCTGTACGGCCTGACCACCTGGTTTCTGACGTGCTTACTCCACACTCCAGGTACGGTCTGCCTTACGTTGCTGCCTCATACCTCCCCTACGTTTTTGTTACATGTTTTCCCCAGGTACGTCCTGTCTCGCACTTCGCCCCCCACCTAGTCTAGATGTGGCTGGCTGTCAGAGTCTTAGGTGTCCAATAGAGGTTATCTCCCCCTGGCTTTCTTAGCCTTAGGTTAGTGGTCCCGCGACGCCAACACCCATCCTCATACTCGGAGGTACTACGCCCCTCGGGCCAAATCATAGTTAGTTGCCTCGCATGTGGCATAGAGAGGGCCTACCCTGTCACTCCCATTCTGTCTTATGCTTTACTGGTCACCGAGAGGCTGACACCCCGCCACAACGTTCAGTGGCCACGAAATCCCCTCGCGTCAACGCATAGATAGAGTCTCTCAAGCCGCTTGGCATCTAGCAGGGCCTCACCTGTCACCAACTTAGTTTTAATTGTTTCGCCGCCTTGCGGCACTAGCAAGCTGGCCAGCTCACACTGGTCCTACACTTACTCTGGTCCTTTTTCTTGCTCTGATTTCTCGCTTCTTTCTTTTAGCATGGATCAAGTACCGGAAGGTGGCGAACACTTGTTACTGCCCGACACTCCGGCCAGGTCTGGTACTCCATCTCGCAGGGGAGATTCTGCCACGCCTGCCTCCTTCGGTTCCTGGTTGATTCTTCACCTCATGACAGATTTTCGGAAATGTCAGCTCCCGTTCCCTGCATACACTAGGAAGACCGAACTGTTCTCCATTTTAGATGCTGGACCTTTCTGATGTTTTCACTCCGACCATGTAAGTAAACTCCCATTTACCTGGCTTTCTACGGTCTTCTTAGACCCCGTGAACTTACCACTACTACCATAACCAACCTACAATAATGCCTCAGGAGGTCTCACCTAGTTAATTTGGGAGACTATTATGTACTTACACTTCCTCACACTCGAACTACACATACTCTGTTCATACCACAACCACTACAGAACCTAGACATATTTTTCATACTATGTCCATGTAAGTCATGCTCTTCCTGTTGTTGATTGTAATAAATTCTAGTCTGTATCTTTTTGGCCCTCTTTATTTACAGGCCTACTGCTACGTCGGTTCCGGCACACCTCAACCAACTTTTCCTCTTCTTACACATTGCTCTCCTTACACTCTTGCCTCTGCCTTTTTATGCCCCTACCACAAATGTGAAGGCTTGGCCTGCAGTTGTGGGATGGGCATGGTCCCCTATTTAAGCTCACTACTCACCTCCACCTGTCCCGTTCGTTTCTTAGTGTTGCTTGACCCCACCCTCCTCTCCCTTTTATACTTTTCTCTATTCATTACTGGGTAGGCCCTCTTTATTTACAGGTCTACTGCTACGTTCCCCGCACACCTCAACCGACTTTTCCTCTTCTTACACATTGCTACACAGTCATACTCTCCTTACACTCTTGCCTGGGCCTTTTTATGCCCCTACCACAAGTATAAAACGAACAAGGGAACGTTGGAAAGTATAATACTGAAACTTAAATAAAATAAATAAAAAATTTAAAAAAATATATACAAAATTAGGTTTCTAATAAACATGTTTTCCTGGTAGGATAATCAAAATCAAATACACATTCACCTTATCAGTGGCTGGAATGGCACACAGTAACATAGTATCAAATTGTAACAAGTATGCCATACCTTCAAAAACAAAAGAAACAAAGGATCTATTAAAGCATATGCCGACAAATCTTTTAAAGATTTTCCCGTGTGGTTTTCAAAATGAACGTAGGAAGTTGGAAAGCAAAATACTGAAATTGACATTGAAAATAAAAAAATAAAAAGCGATTTAGGTTCTTATAAACTTGGTAAGATTCTTCGTTTTTTCCTGCTTTCATTATTTATACATTTTCTGATGCACATTTAAACAGCTACGAATCTCTCAAAAATGTTAGGATTCTGACTGAAACTGGGAATTGGGGTGGGTGGAGAGAGAGAAAATGATTATCTAGCTCCAAGGAGAAAAAAAAAAGCAATATACATATATAAATCATAGAAAATGGGATGAATGGTTCTGTTTTTAGGTATAATTATTTCCAAGTGCTTGTATTATTGTTAATGTACTTTATTATGCCTCACAGCAGGACCGGTTTGCTAATAAAGTGCAGGATATTAGCCAATAGAAATAAAGACCATAGTCCTGGATAATAAAGGGTGCGGGAGGAAGGGATTGACAAGCTCGTTTGGTTGAAGACATAGTGGCTCTGAAAAGAGCCTTTGGTTGGAGAAATGAAGAGATTGGTCAGGAGAATGGCATTAAGCGCGCTCTCCTCTAATCCTGCGAGCCAGCTGGATGTCTTTGGGCATGATGGTCACTCTCTTGGCGTGGATGGCACACAGGTTGGTATCCTCGAAGAGACCAACCAGGTAAGCCTCGCTAGCCTCTTGCAAGGCCATGACAGCAGAGCTCTGGAAGCGCAGGTCGGTTTTGAAGTCCTGGGCGATCTCACGGACCAGGCGCTGGAAGGGCAGTTTGCGGATCAGCAGCTCAGTGGATTTCTGATAGCGACGGATTTCCCGAAGAGCTACCGTGCCAGGGCGGTAACGGTGAGGTTTCTTGACACCACCGGTAGCGGGAGCGCTTTTCCTGGCAGCCTTGGTGGCCAGCTGCTTCCTGGGAGCCTTCCCTCCGGTGGATTTACGGGCTGTCTGCTTAGTACGGGCCATTCTGTCAAACTGAGCGTCTCACCTACCACAAGGTTATCAGGAGCTATGGCTAGAGAGCCGCGAGCCCGAGTTCTTTATAGATGAAAGATGGATATGATTGGACACAATGTACCACGCCCCTAACTCTGATAGGAGAGAGACGCTGCCACTTGGAGACAAAAGTGTAGATTGAAATACTGTTTCAGCACCTTGTACACGTAGATGGCATAGCTCTCCTTCCTGCTCTTTCTGCGCTTCTTCCCATCCTTCTTCTGGGTCTTGGTCACGGCTTTTTTAGAGCCCTTCTTGGGTGCGGGAGCGGACTTGGCTGGTTCAGGCATGATGATCAGAGAAATCTTACGAAATTTCCAACAGAATAAGGAACACGTTCCCCAGCTGCTCTATATATAGAAGCCCTGGCAGTAAAGCCTGACCTGTGTGCATTTTCTATTGGTTCGTTCAGTAAGAGCATTGAGCATGGAACGCGGTAACCTACAGCGATTGGTTACTTTCTGAGTCGGACGCTGATTGGTGGCTTTAAAATGCAACCAATTAGATTAGAGCTTGCGGTATCTGAGATGGTATAAATAGCCGTGCAGGGGGCGCCAAGGTCTAGACGATAATTCGATTTCGTTTTGAAAATGTCAGGAAGAGGCAAACAGGGCGGCAAAGTCAGGGCTAAAGCCAAGACCCGATCATCCAGAGCAGGTCTGCAGTTCCCAGTCGGCCGTGTCCACAGGCTGCTCAGAAAGGGCAATTATGCCGAGCGGGTTGGAGCCGGAGCTCCGGTCTATCTGGCTGCAGTGCTGGAGTATCTGACCGCCGAGATCCTGGAACTGGCTGGGAATGCAGCCCGAGACAACAAGAAGACCCGCATCATCCCCCGCCATCTGCAGCTCGCTGTGCGCAACGACGAGGAGCTCAACAAACTGCTCGGAGGGGTCACCATAGCCCAGGGTGGGGTATTGCCCAATATCCAGGCTGTTTTACTGCCCAAGAAAACCGACAGCCACAAGCCAGCCAAGAGCAAGTAACTCCACTGTCCCTCAGCTCCCAAACTTACACAAAGGCTCTTTTAAGAGCCACCCACAATCCCCAGAAAGAGCTCACACTGATATATGACTGTATGGAGGTGATCACTGTCTTGCTACATTCTTATACGGTTATTCACTACAGTGACACGTCAAAGGGAATTTAGTATTTAAGGGTCTAATACCTCTTTTTTACAGTCTCTGTAATTCGGCTAACGAACTAAGTGATGCTTTTCAAATTTCCATTAAAACACACCTAGCGGACTTTCCCTTTCTAACCATTGCTATTACTAGTTATACACTGGGGAGTCTTTAGTGAAACACAAGAAATCGATCAAAAGCGGATTAATAGTTAAGTCACTATTGTGAACAATAGGAAAGTGCTGCATATCATATATAAGGTGGAAGGAAGTAAAGACTCCAATCCATCCCGATTTTCACACATCGGTAGATTCAATTAAACTTGAATTTCAGATTTGAGATCTTTTGGTTTTTTTTTTGCCTCAATTTTATAATTCAGGTTTTAGTGAATGAGCATGCCTCTCTTTCTACTGGTAATGCAAAAGAGGGCGGCAAATTCCAATTTCAAGTGACTTCCAATCATGCCACAAAAAAAAAAAATCTCAACTCCAAAGCCAGTCAGATTTCTCCTAGGTGGGATTTAGTCACACCATATGGCCATGTGGGGGTCCTCTCCTGCTTCAAAATAACCCAGTATGCCATACGGTGTAACTAAATTCCGTATTGTCAAGATAGGTCTAAGTAAGTAGTATTGTAAGCTTTCATGCTGTATTTTGGGATGTGCTCTCCTTCACATGTACAAACCTTTTGGAAATGTATTACTGTTCTGCTTTAATTGTACTACGTTGTTTATTTTGTTTTCCATATTTCTAAACACTAAAAATATAGATGAACCAAAAACCCTCTCCCCTCCCCCTTTTTAAAAAAAAAATAAATATATATTTATTCTTGATGTGGTATCATTCAAGTAAGACACATAAAGTCATAGCTTTCCCATATTTTGTAAATTCTAGTAGGCTTAAATTTGTATACTTTCATATCACTAGAAATGAGGCAAATCTAATCAACATGAGGTTGAGGGTCAATCATCAAAGCCTGGGCCTCCTCCCTATTTTCTTCTCCCTTGCACAGTGGGTCAGCTAACTGCCTCCATCCACACATCAGGACATGCATGCACACATTCACACGGCAAGGGATTTTATATACCACTCGAGATAATATTCTCAAAGCCAAGCGACTTTTTCTAAAAATGGTTTTCACTGAGACCTCATTGTGGGGCTGGACTATTCACGGTCCACAGACCCAACCCATGGGCAGCCTAGATTTCCTTTAAAACAGCCTTCTGTCCTCTAGGTAAGCCCACTGGTGCAAAATGGTAGAGGAGGGGTAGTCTCAATTAGGGTCACTACAGGCCACCTTTCACACACCTGGCTTACACACAGGTTCCCTCGCCCACAGGCCATCATTCCCAGCTATTTAAATACCCTCCCTCTCACAGGAAAAGTACAACATTAACTTTCACAAGGTAAGTACAAAAGAAAAAATGCATTACTGTAAAACCAAAAATAAAAGCAGGTTGTGTCAAATAGACAGTGTGTCTGGGAAAACAAACAGCCCCAATGCAACCCATATGCCAGGCCGGGTGGTTTATAGAGGGTCTTGGCTCTTCTCCTCACCACCTCGTCTCAGACTGATTACGGCTTTGGGTGGATCTACATTCACCCTCGATAGTCGTAGAGGCGTCAATTGAAGGGTGCAAGTGACTCTCCAGCCGACAGTGTTGACACAGAATCTCCTTGAGGCACCCACCACCAGAGTACCTGCATCTTCGCCACTCCATCAGGACGGAGAATGGCAAATCATCAAATATTTTATTTATTTTTTAAATTCTTTATTTTTGTTGAGGCATGTGATTATGGGGGTACAGCAGAAAGAGAGGGAGACGTTCAAGAGTTGTACAGGATGGGGTCGTCATAACATATTGACAAAGTCTCCTATGATTATCAACCTCATTTTATATATATATAGTAACATGCTGTGGCTAAATACTGTTATCTCTTGCTTTAATACTGTAATCTCTCGCATTGATACTGTTTCCTCTCGCTTTAATATTGTTATCTCTCGCTTTAATACTGTTATCTCTCGCCTTAATACGGTTATCTCTCGCTTTAATACGGTTATCTCTCGCTTTAATACGGTTGTCTTCTCGACTTAATACTGTCAACGTATAGTAGCTTACATGCAAGGCTGTACTCGGTTGGGACAGGTTAATTATTAAACGTTAGGTTACATGCTAGACAGACATATTATATAATAAAGACCACTGACTACCAATTGTATTGTAGTCAAGGATAGCTATAACAAAATGAGGGTATGTTAGGCTAGGTGATATACAGTGCTCCGCATTAATGTTAGGTACACACAAATATATGTATATTAACAGCCGCATAGTTACTCTTTCAGGAGATGGAATTACCCTTGTGAGTACACTTTTGATGGGCAGTCAGTGGTCGCCTGCCAAGGGACCCCCCTAAATATATCTCGAAGCATTTAAATAAAAGGGGATATAAGGACTGCTATGGTAGTTATAGTCCCGATGTGTGTCATGTTCGTATGGTGGCAGTCCCTGTATGGGCGATCCAGACGAGTGTCTGTCTTAGGCGGGAAAAGAGTCCCTGTTGCCGTGCCGATCATCGTGTACAGTATGGTGGCTGTAGGTGGTTAATCCGCGTTCGTTGGCCCGCATGCAGTGTGGAAGGTAAGGTTAAGTTGTTGTCCCTCTGTAGTGAGGCTAGTGGGGTATGAGGATGTGCTCGCCTGTTCCTGCTTGGCGTCCTTCGGCAGTCCGTCCTTGAGAAGTCAGAAGGGAGGGTGCCTCAGTCAGCCCTCGGGCATGGATAGCTGGGCATGCAGTCTCCGCCATTTTAAAGGTGGACTCTGTGCTCTGTGGTCTCTTGTGAAGGTGCTGCTTCTAGCCGGTGCTGCCCGCAAGTTTATTCTGTGCAGGGGGAGCGGTGTGGGTCGCTTCTGAGCCTCACTGCCGGTTTTGGTGCCAGTCCCCTTGGTCTCCGCCATCTTGCACGCTGCGCTTTGGTGCTGGATCCAGGCGGCCCTGCTGCTGCTCCCGGGATGGTCGGGGCATGCGGGGGTGGGGACCGGGATCACCCCCCCGGTCCATGGGGGGGGGAACGTCGCCACAGCTCCACGGGTCTGGCTCCTGTCTGAGCACCGATGAGCAGGATAGCGGGGCAGCGACCGTCTGCCCCACTCACCGCCGGAGTAGGCCTCGTTGATGCCAGTGAGGATTCATCCCCCAGGGGACTGAAACCGGTCGGGCCAGCCTCACCCTGGGTCCGGTACTCTCCACCCGATGTGTTTCACTGATTTTTGTCAACTTTTTATGCCAAAATAAACTGATTGCTTGTTCTTTCGTTGTAAATTTCGGGAGCTGGTCTGACATGCGACCATCTCGCTCGGCGGCCTGGCCCTGCCCCCATCATCAAATATTTTAATATGAAAGTCCTCCATATCAACAGTGGAGTGGGCATCTGGGCCCACTGTTTCTTGTGCCCCTCAGGACCAGATATTTTTATGTCGATGTTGTGCTTCCAGTGATGGTACTGTGCGGTTAAGCCTCTGGACCTGTTGGGAGATCTTATCGTTTGTGTATGGGTCACAGTCAGTAGTCCCTCTCGTTCCTCCTCTCGGTATTTAACGTCGCTAATGAGTCGATTCAGGCTGCCTATTTCAGTTTGCTTTCTGCTAGGTCTGCTTTCCTAACCGCTTGTAGATCCTACAGGAGCTTTTCAATGTTCCCTTTAGCGGAGGGTGATGTGGCGGTATACCCTCTCGAGAATGGGTTACTACCGCCTGTGGTCGCCCCTTCCTAGTTGTGCCCAGTCCTAGAGTGATTATAGCTGCAAACCAGTGATTATAGTATTTTGCAGGAAGGCAAGCGTGGTATCACCCAAACACTAGTCGAGACTTAGGGAAGGGTAAACAAGAACTGTTTATTGTAGGAAAGATACAAAGTATTTATGCACAGGCATCGCTGTGTCTGGGAGATAATGGTATCTCCCGGACACAGGAAGCCGAACACACAAAAAACCCAAAACTCACCCAATACAGTAACACAACCCCATGCCATACATCACCAAATAGCTCCTGGTCCCAGCTATAATCCCTGCAAATAGCGGGGCGATCGGATGTACAGAGCCAGAGAAATCATCATATAAAGTCTGGGCTTAACACTCTGTACATTCTCACAAATAGTTCCACTTGGTTTAGGCCTGTAGAGTCAAACTACACGCCTAAACCATGCAGCAACCAATCAGCACTCACAGAGGGGAGGAGTTACAAGCTAAGCCCTTGAGGGCTCGCCGACCAATCGTGATAAATGGCGCAAACAAGTTTGAATGGCAGCTCCTTCTCCTATTGGTTGGCATGGATTTCCCAACCCAAGGTAAGCTTACCCCCAAGGGTACAATTCAGCTCCCATGGAGTTATGAAAAAAATATTGTGCAATAGCGGAATTGACTTCCGCATGGCTGATTCAGGGCAGTTGCCCGATGTGCATGACATAATGGAAGTCAAATTGAGACAGAAATGTTCCATCTAGTGATTTGCTGCCGCATTCACGGCTTGCCAACTACTCGCGATGTAGCCCCGCTTCCTAGTCGCATGTCTCTGCACCCTCATCAAGTGGCTCTGCTGCTCCTTCACAATGTCACTGTCCCATTGTCCACACTGTCACTGTCCCACACTGTCAGACTACTCCCTCTCCCACAATATAACTGCCCCAAGTTGTCACACTGCCCCCTCCATCACATTGTCACTGTCCCATTGCCCACAGTGTCACTGTCCCACTGCCCCACACTGTTAGACTACTCCCTCCCCCACAATGTCACTTACCCAAGCTGTCACACTGCCGCCTCCAAACACACACTGTCCCCTCCACCACAATGTCACAGGCCCCAAGCTGTCGCACTGCCAACTCCCAACATACACTGTCACGCTGCCCCCTCCACCACAATGTCACTGCCGCAAGCTGTCACACTGCCACTCCCAACACACACTGTCCCCTACACCACAATGTCACTGCCCCACTCCTACAATGTCATTGTCCCACACTGTCACACTGCCTCACACTGTCATTGCCCCACACTATCAGACTACTCCCTCCCCCACAATGGCACTGCCCCAAGTTGTCACACTACCCCCTCACACACACTGTCACACTACACCCTCCACATACTGTCACTGCCTCCCTCGGCCCCACACCCCACTACCTCAACCCTATAACCCCCAGCCCTCCACACAGCACCCCATGGCTACCACAGTAGAGCCACATCGCACCAACCCTCGCTGTTTACCCTTGTAAACAGCCCAGGCATTACAGGAACAACTGCCCCCAGCAAATCCGGATGGAGTGGAACTGACCCCCATCTAACCAGCCCTGAGCCGGAGCCCACTGTGAAGAGGGAAACCGTTACGGGGGTGGTCCAGGCGCAACCCAGGAAATTTGGCCAGTGCTTCATGAGATGGCCCCGGTACAAGCTGTGGAGGACAGCCATGCCGAGCATAGGCAAGTTGTCAAAATAAATGGCAAGGAGGCTCAGGGGCTAAGAGACACGAGGGGCACTCTGACCCTAGTACAGCCGCACCAGGTTAGCACCACGGCAAATACCGGCCGGACTGTGGCTGGTAGAGTCGCCGGCGGAGCCATCAATACACAGAGGTCGGCATCATGCAAGACTTACCGGCAGAGGTGTGAATACATACACACACACACACACACAGATTTCTGAATGCACACAGGCGTTGCTGAATGCACACAGGCTGATTTATACACGTACACACAGACTGCTGAGTCCATACACACAGACATACAGACTGCTGAGTCCATACACACACACACACACAGACATACAGACTGCTGAGTACAGACACAGACTGCTGAGTCCATATACACACACAGACTGCTGAGTCCATACACAGACACACACACACAGACTGCTGAGTCCATACACAGACACACACACACACATACTGCTGATTCCATACACACACACACAGACTGCTGAGTCCATACACACACACACAGACATACAGACTGCTGAGTCCATACACACACACACAGACATACAGACTGCTGAGTACAGACACAGACTGCTGAGTCCATATACACACACAGACTGCTGAGTCCATACACAGACACACACACACAGACTGCTGAGTCCATACACAGACACACACACACACATACTGCTGATTCCATACACACACACAGACTGCTGAGTCCACACACACACACACACACACATACACAGACTGCTGAGTCCATACACCCACAGACTGCTGAGTCCATACACCCACAGACTGCTGAATCCATACACACGCACAGACTGCTGAGTCCATACACCCACAGACACACAGGCTGCTGAGTCCATACACAGGCAGAGACTGCTGAGTCCATAAACACACACACACACACACACACAGATTGTTGAGTCTTTACACACATACAGACTGCTGAGTTCATACACACACACAGACTGCTGAGTCCATATACACACACACAAACACACACACACAGACTGCTGAGTCCTTACACACACACAGACTGCTGAGTAGGACTGCCATCAGAAATTTTAGGGCCCCTGACACAGATCAAGATCTGGGCCCCCGGGGCCAGCACCAAGTCCGCCCACAAGGATGAAGTGTGTGTGTATAGTGGATGTAGAATGTGTGTCATGGATGCAGTGTGTAT
Organism: Pelobates fuscus; assembly: GCF_036172605.1. Taxonomy (NCBI): domain Eukaryota; kingdom Metazoa; phylum Chordata; class Amphibia; order Anura; family Pelobatidae; genus Pelobates; species Pelobates fuscus. Next base: position 88,693,933 of record NC_086322.1, read on the forward strand.
AGTGGATGTAGAATGTGTGTAGTGGATGCGGTATTTGTGTCATGGATGCAGTGTGTATAGTGGATGCAGTATGTGTGTCATGGATGCAGTGTGTATAGTGGATGCAGATTGTACATTTAGTGTAATGTATGTAATGTTTGTATGCATGCATTAGATGCAGAGTGTGTGTGTAGTGAATGTAGGTGTGTATAGTGAATGCAGAGTGTGTGTTTTTGTAGTGGATGTAGTGTGTATAGTGAATGTAGTGTGTATAGTGAATGTAGTGTGTTTGTAGTGAGTGCAAAGTGTGTTTAGTAAATGTAAAATGCAACTAGTGAGTGCAACGTGTGTATAGTGAATGCAGTGTGTGTGTGTTTGTGTGTAGTGCAAAGTGTGTTTAATGAATGTAGTGTGTGTGTGTGTGTGTAGTACCGAGCGTGTTTAGTAAATGTAGTGTGTAGTGAGTGAAATGTGTGTGTATAGTGAATGTAGTGTGTGTGTGTAGTGCAAAGTGTGCTTAGTGAATGTAGTGCAAAGTGTGTTTAGTGAATGTAGTGTGTGTGTAGGGCAGAGTGTGTTTAGTGAATGTAGTGTGAGTATGTGTAGTGCAGAATGTGTTTAGTGAATGTAGTGTGTGTAGTGCAAAATGTGTATAGTGAATGTAGTGTGTGTGTGTAGAGCAAAATGTGTATAGTGAATGTAGTGTGTAGCGCAAAGTGTGTTTAGTGAATGTAGTGTGTGTGTAGTGCACAGTGTGTTTAGTAAATGTAGTGTTTGTAGGGAGTGCAGAGTGTGTTTAGTGAATGTAGTGTATGTGTAGTGCAGAGTATGTTTAGTGAATGTAGTGTGTGTGTGTGTGTGTAGTGCAGAGTGTGTTTAGTGAATGTAGTGTGTGTGTAGTGCAGAGTGTGTTTAGTGAACCTAGTATGTGTGTGTGTGTAGTATTTTTTTTATTTGTGTGTGTATATTTCAATTTTATTCCCCCCTCCCTGGTTCTTACCATGCCAGGGAGGGGGGAGATCGCATTCCCTGTTGGTCCAGTGGCATGGTGGAGGGTGCCAGCCGCGGTACATTGAAGAGGGGGCCCAGCAACACACACTGTCTTCATTTCCAGCTCCCCTCTGACTAACTCTCGCGAGACAGGCCTGCGTGCTGTGCGCTCTGGCGGCCGCAGGAAAGTTAGACAGAGAGCAGCTGGAAAGGAGGACAGAGTGTGCTGCTTTGCCCCCCTCTGCAATGTACAGGTAGCAGGGCGCCCTCTGTGCACGTATATATAGCGAAAATCGCTAGATATATATATGTGCACATAATGAATGTGGGGCTCGGGCCCCCCAGGACCGCCGGGCCCATGACAACCGTTATGGTTGTCATGCCCTGATGGCGGCCCTGCTGCTGAGTCCAAACACACACACACACACACACACAGACTGCTGAGTCCAAACACACACACAGACTGCTGAGTCCATACACACATACACACACACACAGACTGATGAGTCCATACACATTCTGCTGAGTCCATACACACACACACACACACACAGACGGCTGAGTCCATACACACACACACACACAGACTGCTGAGTCCATACACACACACACACACACACACAGACTGCTGAGTCCATATACACACACACACGCACACACACAGACTGCTGAGTCCATATACACATACACACACACACACACACACAGACTGCTGAGTCCATACACACACACACACAGACTGCTGAGTCATACACACACACACACACACACACAGACTGCTGAGTCTATACACACACACACAGACTGCTGAGTCCATACACACACACACACACACACAGACTGCTGAGTCCATACACAGACACACACACACACACACACACACAGACGGCTGAGTCCATACACACACACACACAGACTGCTGAGTCCATACACACACACACACACACACAGACTGATGAGTCCATACACACACAGACTGCTGAGTCCATACACACACACACAGACTGATGAGTCCATACACACACAGACTGCTGAGTCCATACACACACACACACACACACACAGAGAGACTGCTGAGTCCATACACACACACACACGCACACACACAGACTGCTGAGTCCATATACACACGCACACACACAGACTGCTGAGTCCATACACACACACACACACACACAGACTGCTGAGCCCACACACACACACACACACAGACTGCTGAGTCCATACACACACACACAAGCTTCCTCACTAGCAGAGACACACACACACCTGAGCACATCAAGCCTACCTGTTGCTGGGGGTCAGACACTCAGACATCTTCTGGCCTTTGCAGAGCAGCAGCATGGGCTGCTGCTTAACGGCAGGGGCGGGGCTTATTTTCGGGAGGTGGGGCTTCATTTGGGGCGCGGCCTGTGCCGGGGAGCCTGTCAGTGCTCCCTCCGGCCACAGACAGCCCCCAGCACCGCTCCAGCTCCTCTCTCCTGCATACCCTCGGGCTGTCACACACTGTTACAGCCCGAGGGAATCGAATTTAAACACATGGACAGCAGGTTGCTGGCATTTGAGGGGGCCCAAGGGGGGGCACAGCATGATGTAGGGGGGGGGCATGCCCACCCCCAGCGACACCACTGTAGCCTGTTGCGGCTAAGGCTTTCTTCAGCGCGGCCAGTGACACACCTCCGAAACTCAAGAAGTATGAACGCAGTCACTGAGTGCTATATCCACATGATCCCACTTGCTTGCCCGCATGGCTTTCACGTTCCCCTGTGGGGGATCGCCCTACCTGCTCCTAAAGGAGCCATAATCACTAGCCGGGGAAGCTGGCCAGGCATGAGGCTCCTGGATCCTCCCTGGACAGTGATTATGGCTCCTTCAGGAGCAGGTAGGGCGTTCCCCTGCAGGGGAACCTGAAAACTATGCAGGCATTCAAGTGGTCACATGTGGGTATGGCGCCCTTTCTACCCATTTGCCGGCGAAACACCTCCCCTCCCTGAGTGCCAATTGGTGCAAATTGGTTCATGGCCTTTCTCCTGATTGGCCATCACGTGGTTGAGATGCAAAGTTTGAATCCACCGGACAAAATCAAGTGATTCTGTGGAGCTATTTTCGGGTATGTACAGAGTCTCAAGCCCAGACTTTGTACGATGATTTCTCGGGCTCTGCACATCCGATAGCTCCGCTATTTGCAGGGATCATAGCTGAGACCAGGCGCTATTGTATGGCATGTAGGGTTGTGTTACTGTACAGTGTGTATTTTTGTGGTTTTGGTGTGTTCGGCTTCCTGTGTCTTGAGATACCATTATCTCCGAGAGACAGCGACGCTTGGGCGGGCTTATGTTTTCATGTTGCTAGGGGTCTGTGCATAAAGACTGTGTATCTTGCCTGAAATAAACAGGGTTTTTTTCGCCCTTCACTAGGTCTCGAATAGTGTTTGGGTGATACCACGATTGCCCTTCTGCAAGCGGCTATAATCACTGGCTAGCAGCTCTAATCCCTCTAGGGCTGGGCACAACATGGAAGGAGCGACCACAGGCAGTAGTAACCCATCCTCAAGAGTATACCGCTACACCACTCTCAACAACATTCAGACGTCTATGAGGCAGGTGTTTGTTAATACCCCAAAAGAGGCGTTTTTTGACGGGGTTTGTCAGCAACGGGGCCGTGCCACCGGCTGCTTTTGGTCTTCAAGCTCCTGAAATATTGTGCAATCACCTTCGTTATTATTATTGTTAAGGGTTCCTAGGCTATTGTCGCCGTTCTGTACAATGGCATGGGCAGTTCCCTCTTTCTACTGACAATACCTCTCCCTATACAACCAAACATTCTGCAAGCACTCCCTGCTGCTCTATAGCATTGTCTTCCTACCTTTGAGTCATCAGAAATAATCTTATGTCCAAGATGCATTATCTTGCCCTTATCCACATTCAATGTCAGTTGCCACAACTTTGACCATTTTTCTAGTTTACCTATACCATTTGCCATTTTGCTTATCCCTCCTGGAACATTAACCCTGTTACATATCTTAGTAGTGTCAGCAAAAAGATATATCTTCTGCAATATCACTAATAAAAATATTAAAGAGAATGGGTCCAGGTACAGATCCCTGAGGTACCCAACTGGTGACAAGCCCATGCTCGAATATACTCCATTAACTACAACCCTCTGTTGCCTGTCACTCAGCCACTGCCTTGCCCATTCAACAATATTGGAATCCAAACTTCAAGATTTCAGTTTATGGACAAGCCTTCTATGTGCAACAGTGTCAAAATCCTTACTGAAATCTAGGTAAGCAATGTCTACTGCACCACCCTGATCTATTAATTTAGTAACCCAATACACGTTCTATTTCCTAGTTCCCTCTGTACGGCCTGACCACCTGGTTTCTGACGTGCTTACTCCACACTCCAGGTACGGTCTGCCTTACGTTGCTGCCTCATACCTCCCCTACGTTTTTGTTACATGTTTTCCCCAGGTACGTCCTGTCTCGCACTTCGCCCCCCACCTAGTCTAGATGTGGCTGGCTGTCAGAGTCTTAGGTGTCCAATAGAGGTTATCTCCCCCTGGCTTTCTTAGCCTTAGGTTAGTGGTCCCGCGACGCCAACACCCATCCTCATACTCGGAGGTACTACGCCCCTCGGGCCAAATCATATTTAGTTGCCTCGCATGTGGCATAGAGAGGGCCTACCCTGTCACTCCCATTCTGTCTTATGCTTTACTGGTCACCGAGAGGCTGACACCCCGCCACAACGTTCAGTGGCCACGAAATCCCCTAGCGTCAACGCATAGATAGAGTCTCTCAAGCCGCTTGGCATCTAGCAGGGCCTCACCTGTCACCAACTTAGTTTTAATTGTTTCGCCGCCTTGCGGCACTAGCAAGCTGGCCAGCTCACACTGGTCCTACACTTACTCTGGTCCTTTTTCTTGCTCTGATTTCTCGCTTCTTTCTTTTAGCATGGATCAAGTACCGGAAGGTGGCGAACACTTGTTACTGCCCGACACTCCGGCCAGGTCTGGTACTCCATCTCGCAGGGGAGATTCTGCCACGCCTGCCTCCTTCGGTTCCTGGTTGATTCTTCACCTCATGACAGATTTTCGGAAATGTCAGCTCCCGTTCCCTGCATACACTAGGAAGACCGAACTGTTCTCCATTTTAGATGCTGGACCTTTCTGATGTTTTCACTCCGACCATGTAAGTAAACTCCCATTTACCTGGCTTTCTACGGTCTTCTTAGACCCCGTGAACTTACCACTACTACCATAACCAACCTACAATAATGCCTCAGGAGGTCTCACCTAGTTAATTTGGGAGACTATTATGTACTTACACTTCCTCACACTCGAACTACACATACTCTGTTCATACCACAACCACTACAGAACCTAGACATATTTTTCATACTATGTCCATGTAAGTCATGCTCTTCCTGTTGTTGATTGTAATAAATTCTAGTCTGTATCTTTTTGGCCCTCTTTATTTACAGGCCTACTGCTACGTCGGTTCCGGCACACCTCAACCAACTTTTCCTCTTCTTACACATTGCTCTCCTTACACTCTTGCCTCTGCCTTTTTATGCCCCTACCACAAATGTGAAGGCTTGGCCTGCAGTTGTGGGATGGGCATGGTCCCCTATTTAAGCTCACTACTCACCTCCACCTGTCCCGTTCGTTTCTTAGTGTTGCTTGACCCCACCCTCCTCTCCCTTTTATACTTTTCTCTATTCATTACTGGGTAGGCCCTCTTTATTTACAGGTCTACTGCTACGTTCCCCGCACACCTCAACCGACTTTTCCTCTTCTTACACATTGCTACACAGTCATACTCTCCTTACACTCTTGCCTGGGCCTTTTTATGCCCCTACCACAAGTATAAAACGAACAAGGGAACGTTGGAAAGTATAATACTGAAACTTAAATAAAATAAATAAAAAAATTTAAAAAATATATACAAAATTAGGTTTCTAATAAACATGTTTTCCTGGTAGGATAATCAAAATCAAATACACATTCACCTTATCAGTGGCTGGAATGGCACACAGTAACATAGTATCAAATTGTAACAAGTATGCCATACCTTCAAAAACAAAAGAAACAAAGGATCTATTAAAGCATATGCCGACAAAGACAAATCTTTTAAAGATTTTCCCGTGTGGTTTTCAAAATGAACGTAGGAAGTTGGAAAGCAAAATACTGAAATTGACATTGAAAATAAAAAAATAAAAAGCGATTTAGGTTCTTATAAACTTGGTAAGATTCTTCGTTTTTTCCTGCTTTCATTATTTATACATTTTCTGATGCACATTTAAACAGCTACGAATCTCTCAAAAATGTTAGGATTCTGACTGAAACTGGGAATTGGGGTGGGTGGAGAGAGAAAATGATTATCTAGCTCCAAGGAGAAAAAAAAAAGCAATATACATATATAAATCATAGAAAATGGGATGAATGGTTCTGTTTTTAGGTATAATTATTTCCAAGTGCTTGTATTATTGTTAATGTACTTTATTATGCCTCACAGCAGGACCGGTTTGCTAATAAAGTGCAGGATATTAGCCAATAGAAATAAAGACCATAGTCCTGGATAATAAAGGGTGCGGGAGGAAGGGATTGACAAGCTCGTTTGGTTGAAGACATAGTGGCTCTGAAAAGAGCCTTTGGTTGGAGAAATGAAGAGATTGGTCAGGAGAATGGCATTAAGCGCGCTCTCCTCTAATCCTGCGAGCCAGCTGGATGTCTTTGGGCATGATGGTCACTCTCTTGGCGTGGATGGCACACAGGTTGGTATCCTCGAAGAGGCCAACCAGGTAAGCCTCGCTAGCCTCTTGCAAGGCCATGACAGCAGAGCTCTGGAAGCGCAGGTCGGTTTTGAAGTCCTGGGCGATCTCACGGACCAGGCGCTGGAAGGGCAGTTTGCGGATCAGCAGCTCAGTGGATTTCTGATAGCGACGGATTTCCCGAAGAGCTACCGTGCCAGGGCGGTAACGGTGAGGTTTCTTGACACCACCGGTAGCGGGAGCGCTTTTCCTGGCAGCCTTGGTGGCCAGCTGCTTCCTGGGAGCCTTCCCTCCGGTGGATTTACGGGCTGTCTGCTTAGTACGGGCCATTCTGTCAAACTGAGCGTCTCACCTACCACAAGGTTATCAGGAGCTATGGCTAGAGAGCCGCGAGCCCGAGTTCTTTATAGATGAAAGATGGATATGATTGGACACAATGTACCACGCCCCTAACTCTGATAGGAGAGAGACGCTGCCACTTGGAGACAAAAGTGTAGATTGAAATACTGAGCACAACGCATGCTCTTTCAATGTTACACTGCCATCTAGTGGCCATGTATAGGTACTGCGTTAATTGATTAATTACATAATTCGATCCAGAACTAAGAGATACTATGTGTAATACATACAATCAGTGTAAAAATTAAAAGATTATAATTATGTCTTTAGCTAAATAATTTATCGAGACATATTTACTTTTAATCTCTTTACCTGCATTCCGTGCTATTACAGGATTTGTCTATTATGTATGAAGCAAAGGGAAGGAAAATGAAACATTTTATCAGTAAATGCAGTCTGCACTGAATACTTGCCGGAGCTGCAAATTCGAATACGGTAGAAACCTTTCCCGCTGGCGTTTTTTTTTCTCTAGTTCAAAAATGACTATTCAGCAAATCACCGCAAAGCACAACCTCCTGCATCAGCCAATCAACGACAAGAGCCGCCCAGTGACGGTTTGATTTGTCTATCAGTTCCCCACTCGGTCGTCTCAAGAGACATATAAGAGAAGGCAGCCGTGTTGGGAGCATTCATTGTTCCACTTGTCTCAGCTCAGAATGTCTGGTCGCGGTAAAGGAGGGAAAGGGCTCGGTAAAGGTGGTGCCAAGCGGCACAGGAAGGTGCTCCGTGATAACATCCAGGGGATCACTAAACCGGCTATCCGCCGTTTGGCTCGCAGAGGAGGTGTCAAGCGAATCTCCGGCCTCATTTACGAGGAGACTCGAGGAGTGCTGAAAGTCTTCCTGGAGAACGTTATCCGCGATGCCGTCACATACACCGAGCACGCCAAGAGAAAGACGGTCACCGCCATGGACGTGGTGTACGCGCTGAAACGCCAGGGCCGCACTCTCTACGGTTTCGGAGGTTAAACGTTTCGGCTGATGTTCGATAATTCATTCAAACCAAAGGCTCTTTTCAGAGCCGCCCACTCCTTCCCTCATAAGGCTATAATTCCACCAGGATGGCTCGGCTGTCTCAATGCTCCCTACAACATATTGGAGAACGAGAAATTACAGAGTAGCCTTCCGGTAACACAAACTCCAATGTGTTTCCTATCCATATAATGTGGCCTTATGTTTCCCCGAATATCCTGCTTCGTTTTCTGTTTGAATGCAATGCTCTCATAAAACATGAAATAAGGGCATTGGAGGCTGAGAGGGTTAAAGTCTTCCTTGTTAGTAAGACTAGAATCCTCTCTGCACTAAACTGCAGTCAGTATGTGATCTAAAACGGCCGGAGAGAAAAGCTGCTGTGATCGAAGCAGCCATTCCCGCTTTTTATATGGAAAACATGCTGCATACTGACTTTATACACCTCGAAACAGACCTAAAACTAGACATTCTATACTGTGATAATTATAGATTGAGGAATCATTAGAATTCTCTAAGCATCACAGTCCATACAAATTATATGGCAGTCGTTTCCACCTGAGTATGAAAGGGTTAAACTATATGCATTTTATCATCACAAAATACTGCTTAATGAAACTGCAATCAGTATGTGGCCAGGAAATGGCGGGAGAGGAAAGTGGAAGAACAAAAAGCTGCTGTGACAGAGCCAGCAGGGGGACTATATCGTGCAGGATTTAAACTTCGCCATTTTGTAACCGACTTTCCCGCTTTAAAAACGCCATGCAGAGAACGCTGAATGTATAAATTTGGTAATAAATACATTATAAGAGGGAAACAGACCCACCAAACTCCTAATTTTAATTTATAAAGTATTCATTGAGATTGATATTGCTGGTTTGATCCATGATATGTATTAAACAAAAAGTAACCATTGCAATCTGTATACACGAGATGGCAGCATTGTATAATTTGTGAGAGAGGAGTGTGAATGGAAACACGTTTCATGTGTAAGCTAGATTGATACATTATAATAGTTTCAGGCTGTTGTATCTTTTAGTATACTTTATAACCAGCAGAATAAATGTTACACTAGGTTCTGCCATTGAGAGTGTTTTACAATTTATTTTAGCTTGAAGAAGATTTCAAAATTGAAATAGTGTAACGCGACAATCGATTACTTTTTACATTTCGCACATAGAGAATACTCTCGTAATATAGTCACAGCTCTCTCGTGGATTGTGTGGGTGGCTCTTAGAAGAGCCTTTGTGTTATTAGAGTTTGGGTGACGGGTCTTTACTTGGCGCTGGTGTACTTGGTCACTGCCTTGGTGCCCTCAGACACGGCGTGTTTGGCCAGCTCTCCGGGCAGTAAGAGCCGTACAGCGGTCTGGATCTCCCGGGAGGTGATGGTGGAGCGCTTGTTATAGTGAGCCAGACGGGAGGCTTCCCCTGCGATGCGCTCGAAGATATCATTGACAAAGGAGTTCATGATCCCCATGGCCTTGGAGGAGATACCGGTGTCGGGGTGGACCTGTTTCAGCACCTTGTACACGTAGATGGCATAGCTCTCCTTCCTGCTCTTTCTGCGCTTCTTCCCATCCTTCTTCTGGGTCTTGGTCACGGCTTTTTTAGAGCCCTTCTTGGGTGCGGGAGCGGACTTGGCTGGTTCAGGCATGATGATCAGAGAAATCTTACGAAATTTCCAACAGAATAAAGAACACGTTCCCCAGCTGCTCTATATATAGAAGCCCTGGCAGTAAAGCCTGACCTGTGTGCATTTTCTATTGGTTCGTTCAGTAAGAGCATTGAGCATGGAACGCGGTAACCTACAGCGATTGGTTACTTTCTGAGTCGGACGCTGATTGGTGGCTTTAAAATGCAACCAATTAGATTAGAGCTCGCGGTATCTGAGATGGTATAAATAGCCGTGCAGGGGGCGCCAAGGTCTAGACGATAATTCCCAGATTTTACTAGTAACATGACGTAAAGTCATGATTTTATTAAAGACACGGAGGCGAGTATTATGCATAACTCTTTCTTTATTTCCTCAGCAGCAAAGATAGAGGAATATAAATATTGTCAAAAATGAAAGAAAAACTGTATAGGCATAACGGGTAGCCAATCACATGGTAGAGGAAGTGGCTATATAAGTCCTGTGTCTCCCACAATCCCCCTCTTTCTTGCGAAAACCGAAGACCAGGTAAGAAGAAACGATGTCCTACTTGATCAGCACAGGAAACAGGAACAATGCGACAACATCAAGCTAAAAAAGACAGAGAAATATGGTAATTTCCAGACTCAAAACTGTAGACTTACCAAACAGCATCATAAGGAGTCACAAACAAGGAAACCGGATTCTGAAATACAAAGGATAAATAATTTAGTGAACATAAAAGATGTATCAAACCATCCAATCATATAAATAAACATACATAATCAATACCTAATCAATACATAATCAATACATACCTATTGAACAGGAAAAAATCCGTAGAGTCTCAAGCATCTCGTATCCCCATTCCACACCGGGAGGGCGGGAGGGAATAATACTCGCCTCCGTGTCTTTAATAAAATCATGACTTTACGTCATGTTACTAGTAAAATCTGGGAATTTTATTAAAGACACGGAGGCTCATATTATGCAAGTTCAAAGCTGTGCAACTATTCGAGATGCGATGTGTTCAATAGGTCTGAAATAGAAATCTCTAAAAGTCGATTCACTGGACCAATCTGCCGCCCGCATGATATCCTCCAGACGACATCCGACCGAGGAGGCTTTAGAAGCCATCGCTCCCCGTACAGAATGGGGCGTAAACACAGAGGTGTCTATACCCGCAGAGGATAATAATTCCCGTATCCAACGTGCCAGGGTAGGTGTAGAAACCGGTCGATAAGGCGACTTGAAAGATACGAACAAATCGTGTAGATCAGCAGAGCGAAGGGAACTCGTGACATCCAGATAAACTCTGAGGCAATCCACCGGGCAGAGCGCCGGACAGCCAGGAAACCTGGGATACGAAAAGGACTTGGATGCAGATTTAGTCCTCCTGGATATATCAAAAGTAACACCTTCAGGGGTGAATGCAATGGCGTCCCAATCCATGGCCCTGACGTCGGAGACCCTCTTGCAAGAGATCAAACAGAGTAACATCACCAACTTGGATGACAGGCGTTTCAAAGACAGCTCCTGATTAGGGTACCATGAGGAGAGGAACTGCAACATTATGTTAACGTCCCAAAAGGCAGAGAAGCGAGGCCGAGGAGGGCGCGCAAGGCGGATACCCTTGAGAAGACGACACACAAAAGGATGCCTGCCGACAGGGGAACCATCCAAACCCCTGTGTCCGGCCGAGATAGCCGAGCGGGAGAGGTTAATCGTGCGGTACGCCTTGCCCGAGTCAAACAGGGACGTGAGAAACTCGAGGATCAAAGGCAAAGGGGCAGATACGGGATCCACTGCCCGTTCCAAGCACCAACCAGACCACGATCTCCATGAAGTCCGATAGGCAGTTCGAGTGCCTGGGGCCCAAGCGTTATCGAGGAGTAGGAGAGTTGTCTGCGGAACGCCTGGGACAATCCAAGGTCCCCTGAAAGGAACCATGCTATCAGTGGTAGCTGGCGTTGCAATACTAGTTCGTGCGGGTTCCCATCCGGGTTCAGAAGGAGGTCCTGGAAGATTGGAATCAACCGAGGATAATCGATCGACAACTCCATCAAGCGGGGAAACCATGGTCGAGATCTCCAAAGCGGGGTGATTAACGCTACACAACAGTCGTGGCGAACCAATTTCGAGATCGTGCGAGCTATCATGTTGAATGGAGGGAATGCGTATAGCAGGCCCCCTGGCCAGTCTTGAAGGAAGGCATCGGTCGCCACCGCTGCCGGATCCGGCCTCCAGCTGAAGAACTTCGGCAGCTGAGTGTTCAGACGAGATGCGAACAGATCCATCTGGAACTTTCCCCACAACATGTCCAGGCTTCGGAACACCGAAGTGTGTAGACGCCAATCTCCAGAGTCTCTTAAGTGTCTGGAATTCCAATCCGCTCCCGAATTGTCTAGTCCCGGGATGTGTTCCGCTGTCACCGAGACGTTGTTGGAGAGGCAGTATTGCCAGAAGTCTTTCGCCAGAATTGCCAACATCTTGGACTTCGTACCCCCCAGGTGGTTTATGTAGCGGACCGCTGATACATTGTCCATCTTGAGGAGAACGCAGCAATTCGCCCGTCCTGGGGTAAGACTGCGGATCGCGAAAGCTCCAGCCAGGAGCTCTAGGCAGTTGATGTGCAATGATTTCTCCACGTCGGACCATCTGCCTCCTGTGGAAACGTCGCCACAACGAGCACCCCAGCCGTGTAAGCTGGCATCTGATTCGATCACCACGTCCGGGATGGAGCCGAAGATGGCTCTCCCATTCCACGCCTCCATGTGTGCTAACCACCACACCAACTCGTCTCTGGACTCTGCGTCCAAGCATATCCGAGACTCGTAGGAGTGACCTGACCGAAGGTGTGACCCTTTGAGTCGCTGGAGGGCCCGGTAGTGTAGTGGGCCCGGGAAGATTGCCTGAATAGAGGCCGCGAGAAGGCCAATTACTCTCGCCAGCTGTCTGATGGACAAGTCTGCGACGCGCAGAGCTCTTCGAATCTCCTTCTGAATGGTTTTCACTTTGGAACCTGGTAGGAACAGGAACTGTTGGACGGAGTCCACTCTGAACCCCAGGAACTCTATGGACTGGGCGGGATCTAGGACCGATTTGTCCCAGTTGATCAGGAAACCCAACTTCTGTAGCAGGGTGGTAGTCCATTCTAGGTGTAGAAGGAGATCCTCCTTCGATTGGGACAAAATCAGAATGTCGTCCAGGTAAACAATGAGGCGAACCCCTCGGGTACGGAGGAACGCCACCACAGGCTTCAGAAGCTTGGTGAAGCACCAAGGGGCCGAAGAGAGACCGAAAGGCAGGCAGGTGAAACGCCAACGCCGCCCGTGCCATGTGAAATGGAGATAATCTCTGAATTCTATAGCAATGGGGACCGTGAAGTAGGCGTCCTTCAGGTCTAGTTTGGCAAGCCAGTCCGACTGGCGCAGAAGGTCCCTGAGGCAGTGAATACCTTCCATCTGGAAGTGCTGGTAACGTAGGAAGGCGTTGAGGGGACGAAGGTTTATTACAGGGCGAACTCCGCCTCCTTTCTTGGGCACCAGGAACAGATTGCTCGTAAAGCCCTTGGCGGCGAACGGCAGTTCCTCTATAGCGCCCTTGGAGAGCATCTCTCCGACCTCCGCGGAGATCATCTCGTCTTGTTCCCGTGGAAGGGACAGTTCTCTGGGGGAGTAAAACTGGACAGGCATTGAAACAAAATCTAGGCGATACCCCTTTACACACTGCAGAACCCAAGCATCCGAGGTGAGCTGTGCCCACTCTCGGTAAAATAAGGCCAGTCTCCCTGCTACCTGAACGGGAGGGGAAGAAAGGGTACTCACCGTAAGGACGTCTGCTGGTGGCACCGCTGCGGGGGTATCTGGAGCCCCAAGCCCGACCTCTGGCTGGGAAGAAAGGAGGGGTTCTTTGGTCCTGAAATCCCCGGGAGGGAAAGAAGGAACCTCTGGTAGCGCGAAATGCGCCTCGGAAACCCCGGCCGGGTGGACGGTTCCTGCTACGCCCGGCCCCTCCAAAAACCTTAGGCGCGAACACACGCTTCATGCTCGCCTGTGCCTTGTCAATCGCCGTGAAGGTCTTGACATATGACCCCATGTCTTTAACGAAGGAGGTGCCAAACAGTAAACCCTCTTCAGTCGGGTCAGGCTCCGCCACAGTCATAGTGGCCAGTTTAGGGTCGATTTTTAGTAATATCGCCTTACGTCTCTCCGCAGATATCGCCGTATTGGCGTTTCCCAGCAAGCATATGGCCCGTTGGACCCAACCAATGGCCACGTCCACGTCCAAAACTGAATCCCCAGTTTTAGCAGTATCTAGAAGCTCATAGAGCTTCGAGAGGGGCCCTAGAGTGTCCAGGATCTTGTCCTGGCATCCCTTCAGGGAATTGTCGAGGCCCTTTTTGGGCTTCCAGCCCGACTTACCCAGGAACTGGGCAATCTGTGGGTCAATATCTGGTGTTTTACCCGCAGCGCCCGGGAGAGAAGGGCGAGGGCATTCGGCCCGCAGCTTATTGCGGCCTTCTTTGGAAAGGGGTGTGCGGATACGTTTGGCCACATACTGGGCAATATGATCCGGGGGAACCCATTCAGCGGACCGGGGGTGACGTAGGTCGTCTGGGTCGAACAGGGGGTTACCCTGAGGATCAAGAATAGTGTTGTCAACCCCGGAGGGGCCTAAGACTGGACCCCGGGTCTTGGCGGAGGGCTCTGAAGGGTTAGCGCCCGTAAGGGGCAAATCCTCGCCAGACACATCATCATCACCAAAGGAGTCATACTCCATATAGTCGGATTCCTCCTCCACACTCCGGTCGTTTCCATAATCTAGCCTTTTTAGCCCGGCCAGGGGCTCTTTTGCGCGTGGGGTGCGCGCCATCTGTGACCGCCTCAAGCGTGTCAGTCATGGCAGGTAAAACCTGCATCGAGGAGTGGGAGCCGACGTGTTTTGACTTGGCCTTCGCCTTACGGGCTCCAGGCACAGTCTGAGCAGGGGAGGGGGACCCCACGCCCGTAGGGGCGGGGGAGGCCAGAGTAGGCAAAACCAGGGAGTGCATCGATTGTGAAAATGAAGTAGTAACAGCTCCCATGGCCGAGGCAATAGCCTTCTGAATGGAGGAGGCCATAGTGGCTTCCAGCATGGCCTGAAATTCTTGGGAGGCCATAGCGCCCTCAGCGCTGTCTGAGCGGAAGTCCCCAGGGGGACCCGCAGGCCCATCCTCCCTATCCTGCATGCTGCAAAGTGGCAGTGGGCAATAAATACTGCTAAATGACACTAAGGTGGGTGAGAAGAGCAAAGGGTTGAGTAACCCACAGAAAACGAAACACACAGACCGTCTAGCGTTCCCAGGGGACCCGGCAAAGCAAAGGTGACCGCACGGCAGCACAGGGGAAGGATCGAGGTCCGCCCAAGATGGCCGCCGCACGTGAGGGAAGGCGCACGCGACTGGGCACCCGGCGGGGGAAGGGGCTCGTGCACCCGATCCGCCGAGCCCGCCCGCGAGCGGGGAGGGATGCGTGCGCAGCCGCGGTCGACAACAGAGCGGTTGCGGCAAAAGCACAGAGCCGGGAGTCGTGCGGGAGCACGAGGGGGATAGAAAAGGCAGGTTACAGAAATCCCCGGGTAGGGGGGGAAAAGCACCAAGGGGGTCCCAGGGGGAACGCTAGTGGTAACAGGTAATTAAACAATCATAAATAGTGTACAATGAAATATCATACAAATAAACGATCATCAAATTTGAGTCAGAGAGAAACAAAAAGTACTTATCTGTCTGAGGAAGCAGCAAAGAAAGAGGGGGATTGTGGGAGACACAGGACTTATAGAGCCACTTCCTCTACCATGTGATTGGCTACCCGTTATGCCTATACAGTTTTTCTTTCATTTTTGACAATATTTATATTCCTCTATCTTTGCTGCTGAGGAAATAAAGAAAGAGTTATGCATAATATGAGCCTCCGTGTCTTTAATAAAATTCGATTTCGTTTTGAAAATGTCAGGAAGAGGCAAACAGGGCGGCAAAGTCAGGGCTAAAGCCAAGACCCGATCATCCAGAGCAGGTCTGCAGTTCCCAGTCGGCCGTGTCCACAGGCTGCTCAGAAAGGGCAATTATGCCGAGCGGGTTGGAGCCGGAGCTCCGGTCTATCTGGCTGCAGTGCTGGAGTATCTGACCGCCGAGATCCTGGAACTGGCTGGGAATGCAGCCCGAGACAACAAGAAGACCCGCATCATCCCCCGCCATCTGCAGCTCGCTGTGCGCAACGACGAGGAGCTCAACAAACTGCTCGGAGGGGTCACCATAGCCCAGGGTGGGGTATTGCCCAATATCCAGGCTGTTTTACTGCCCAAGAAAACCGACAGCCACAAGCCAGCCAAGAGCAAGTAACTCCACTGTCCCTCAGCTCCCAAACTTACACAAAGGCTCTTTTAAGAGCCACCCACAATCCCCAGAAAGAGCTCACGCTGATATGACTGTATGGAGGTGATCACTGTCTTGCTACATTCTTATACGGTTATTCACTACAGTGACACGTCAAAGGGAATTTAGTATTTAAGGGTCTAATACCTCTTTTTTACAGTCTCTGTAATTCGGCTAACGAACTAAGTGATGCTTTTCAAATTTCCATTAAAACACACCTAGCGGACTTTCCCTTTCTAACCATTGCTATTACTACTTGTTATACACTGGGGAGTCTTTAGTGAAACACAAGAAATCGATCAAAAGCGGATTAATAGTTAAGTCACTATTGTGAACAATAGGAAAGTGCTGCATATCATTATAAGGTGGAAGGAAGTAAAGACTCCAATCCATCCCGATTTTCACACATCGGTAGATTCAATTAAACTTGAATTTCAGATTTGAGATCTTTTGGGGTTTTTTTGCCTCAATTTTATAATTCAGGTTTTAGTGAATGAGCATGCCTCTCTTTCTACTGGTAATGCAAAAGAGGGCGGCAAATTCCAATTTCAAGTGACTTCCAATCATGCCACAAAAAAAAAAATCTCAACTCCAAAGCCAGTCAGATTTCTCCTAGGTGGGATTTAGTCACACCATATGGCCATGTGGGGGTCCTCTCCTGCTTCAAAATAACCCAGTATGCCATACGGTGTAACTAAATTCCGTATTGCCAAGATAGGTCTAAGTAAGTAGTATTGTAAGATTTCATGCTGTATTTTGGGATGTGCTCTCCTTCACATGTACAAACCTTTTGGAAATGTATTACTGTTCTGCTTTAATTGTACTACGTTGTTTATTTTGTTTTCCATATTTCTAAACACTAAAAATATAGATGAACCAAAAACCCTCTCCCCTCCCCCTTTTTAAAAAAAAAATAAATATATATTTATTCTTGATGTGGTATCATTCAAGTAAGACACATAAAGTCATAGCTTTCCCATATTTTGTAAATTCTAGTAGGCTTAAATTTGTATACTTTCATATCACTAGAAATGAGGCAAATCTAATCAACATGAGGTTGAGGGTCAATCATCAAAGCCTGGGCCTCCTCCCTATTTTCTTCTCCCTTGCACAGTGGGTCAGCTAACTGCCTCCATCCACACATCAGGACATGCATGCACACATTCACACGGCAAGGGATTTTATATACCACTCGAGATAATATTCTCAAAGCCAAGCGACTTTTTCTAAAAATGGTTTTCACTGAGACCTCATTGTGGGGCTGGACTATTCACGGTCCACAGACCCAACCCATGGGCAGCCTAGATTTCCTTTAAAACAGCCTTCTGTCCTCTAGGTAAGCCCACTGGTGCAAAATGGTAGAGGAGGGGTAGTCTCAATTAGGGTCACTACAGGCCACCTTTCACACACCTGGCTTACACACAGGTTCCCTCGCCCACAGGCCATCATTCCCAGCTATTTAAATACCCTCCCTCTCACAGGAAAAGTACAACATTAACTTTCACAAGGTAAGTACAAAAGAAAAAATGCATTACTGTAAAACCAAAAATAAAAGCAGGTTGTGTCAAATAGACAGTGTGCCTGGGAAAACAAACAGCCCCAATGCAACCCATATGCCAGGCCGGGTGGTTTATAGAGGGTCTTGGCTCTTCTCCTCACCACCTCGTCTCAGACTGATTACGGCTTTGGGTGGATCTACATTCACCCTCGATAGTCGTAGAGGCGTCAATTGAAGGGTGCAAGTGACTCTCCAGCCGACAGTGTTGACACAGAATCTCCTTGAGGCACCCACCACCAGAGTACCTGCATCTTCGCCACTCCATCAGGACGGAGAATGGCAAATCATCAAATATTTTATTTATTTTTTAAATTCTTTATTTTTGTTGAGGCATGTGATTATGGGGGTACAGAAAAAAGAGAGGGAGACGTTCAAGAGTTGTACAGGATGGGGTCGTCATAACATATTGACAAAGTCTCCTATGATTATCAACCTCATTTTATATATATATAGTAACATGCTGTGGCTAAATACTGTTATCTCTTGCTTTAATACTGTAATCTCTCGCATTGATACTGTTTCCTCTCGCTTTAATATTGTTATCTCTCGCTTTAATACTGTTATCTCTCGCCTTAATACGGTTATCTCTCGCTTTAATACGGTTATCTCTCGCTTTAATACGGTTGTCTTCTCGACTTAATACTGTCAACGTATAGTAGCTTACATGCAAGGCTGTACTCGGTTGGGACAGGTTAATTATTAAACGTTAGGTTACATGCTAGACAGACATATTATATAATAAAGACCACTGACTACCAATTGTATTGTAGTCAAGGATAGCTATAACAAAATGAGGGTATGTTAGGCTAGGTGATATACAGTGCTCCGCATTAATGTTAGGTACACACAAATATATGTATATTAACAGCCGCATAGTTACTCTTTCAGGAGATGGAATTACCCTTGTGAGTACACTTTTGATGGGCAGTCAGTGGTCGCCTGCCAAGGGACCCCCCTAAATATATCTCGAAGCATTTAAATAAAAGGGGATATAAGGACTGCTATGGTAGTTATAGTCCCGATGTGTGTCATGTTCGTATGGTGGCAGTCCCTGTATGGGCGATCCAGACGAGTGTCTGTCTTAGGCGGGAAAAGAGTCCCTGTTGCCGTGCCGATCATCGTGTACAGTATGGTGGCTGTAGGTGGTTAATCCGCGTTCGTTGGCCCGCATGCAGTGTGGAAGGTAAGGCTAAGTTGTTGTCCCTCTGTAGTGAGGCTAGTGGGGTATGAGGATGTGCTCGCCTGTTCCTGCTTGGCGTCCTTCGGCAGTCCGTCCTTGAGAAGTCAGAAGGGAGGGTGCCTCAGTCAGCCCTCGGGCATGGATAGCTGGGCATGCAGTCTCCGCCATTTTAAAGGTGGACTCTGCGCTCTGTGGTCTCTTGTGAAGGTGCCGCTTCTAGCCGGTGCTGCCCGCAAGTTTATTCTGTGCAGGGGGAGCGGTGTGGGTCGCTTCTGAGCCTCACTGCCGGTTTTGGTGCCAGCATCCTTGGTCTCCGCCATCTTGCACGCTGCGCTTTGGTGCTGGATCCAGGCGGCCCTGCTGCTGCTCCCGGGATGGTCGGGGCATGCGGGGGTGGGGACCGGGATCACCCCCCCGGTGCATGGGGGGGGGAACGGGGCCACAGCTCCACGGGTCTGGCTCCTGTCTGAGCACCGATGAGCAGGATAGCGGGGCAGCGCCCCACTCACCGCCAGAGTAGGCCTCGTTGATGCCAGTGAGGATTCATCCCCCAGGGGACTGAAACCAGTCGGGCCAGCCTCACCCTGGGTCCGGTACTCTCCACCCGATGTGTTTCACTGATTTTTGTCAACTTTTTATGCCAAAATAAACTGATTGCTTGTTCTTTCGTTGTAAATTTCGGGAGCTGGTCTGACATGCGACCATCTCGCTCGGCGGCCTGGCCCTGCCCCCATCATCAAATATTTTAATATGAAAGTCCTCCATATCAACAGTGGAGTGGGCATCTGGGCCCACTGTTTCTTGTGCCCCTCAGGACCAGATATTTTTATGTCGATGTTGTGCTTCCAGTGATGGTACTGTGCGGTTAAGCCTCTGGACCTGTTGGGAGATCTTATCGTTTGTGTATGGGTCACAGTCAGTAGTCCCTCTCGTTCCTCCTCTCGGTATTTAACGTCGCTAATGAGTCGATTCAGGCTGCCTATTTCAGTTTGCTTTCTGCTAGGTCTGCTTTCCTAACCGCTTGTAGATCCTACAGGAGCTTTTCAATGTTCCCTTTAGCGGAGGGTGATGTGGCGGTATACCCTCTCGAGAATGGGTTACTACCGCCTGTGGTCGCCCCTTCCTAGTTGTGCCCAGTCCTAGAGTGATTATAGCTGCAAACCAGTGATTATAGTATTTTGCAGGAAGGCAAGCGTGGTATCACCCAAACACTAGTCGAGACTTAGGGAAGGGTAAACAAGAACTGTTTATTGTAGGAAAGATACAAAGTATTTATGCACAGGCATCGCTGTGTCTGGGAGATAATGGTATCTCCCGGACACAGGAAGCCGAACACACAAAAAACCCAAAACTCACCCAATACAGTAACACAACCCCATGCCATACATCACCAAATAGCTCCTGGTCCCAGCTATAATCCCTGCAAATAGCGGGGCGATCGGATGTACAGAGCCAGAGAAATCATCATATAAAGTCTGGGCTTAACACTCTGTACATTCTCACAAATAGTTCCACTTGGTTTAGGCCTGTAGAGTCAAACTACACGCCTAAACCATGCAGCAACCAATCAGCACTCACAGAGGGGAGGAGTTACAAGCTAAGCCCTTGAGGGCTCGCCGACCAATCGTGATAAATGGCGCAAACAAGTTTGAATGGCAGCTCCTTCTCCTATTGGTTGGCATGGATTTCCCAACCCAAGGTAAGCTTACCCCCAAGGGTACAATTCAGCTCCCATGGAGTTATGAAAAAAATATTGTGCAATAGCGGAATTGACTTCCGCATGGCTGATTCAGGGCAGTTGCCCGATGTGCATGACATAATGGAAGTCAAATTGAGACAGAAATGTTCCATCTAGTGATTTGCTGCCGCATTCACGGCTTGCCAACTACTCGCGATGTAGCCCCGCTTCCTAGTCGCATGTCTCTGCACCCTCATCAAGTGGCTCTGCTGCTCCTTCACAATGTCACTGTCCCATTGTCCACACTGTCACTGTCCCACACTGTCAGACTACTCCCTCTCCCACAATATAACTGCCCCAAGTTGTCACACTGCCCCCTCCATCACATTGTCACTGTCCCATTGCCCACAGTGTCACTGTCCCACTGCCCCACACTGTTAGACTACTCCCTCCCCCACAATGTCACTTACCCAAGCTGTCACACTGCCGCCTCCAAACACACACTGTCCCCTCCACCACAATGTCACAGGCCCCAAGCTGTCGCACTGCCAACTCCCAACATACACTGTCACGCTGCCCCCTCCACCACAATGTCACTGCCGCAAGCTGTCACACTGCCACTCCCAACACACACTGTCCCCTACACCACAATGTCACTGCCCCACTCCTACAATGTCATTGTCCCACACTGTCACACTGCCTCACACTGTCATTGCCCCACACTATCAGACTACTCCCTCCCCCACAATGGCACTGCCCCAAGTTGTCACACTACCCCCTCACACACACTGTCACACTACACCCTCCACATACTGTCACTGCCTCCCTCGGCCCCACACCCCACTACCTCAACCCTATAACCCCCAGCCCTCCACACAGCACCCCATGGCTACCACAGTAGAGCCACATCGCACCAACCCTCGCTGTTTACCCTTGTAAACAGCCCAGGCATTACAGGAACAACTGCCCCCAGCAAATCCGGATGGAGTGGAACTGACCCCCATCTAACCAGCCCTGAGCCGGAGCCCACTGTGAAGAGGGAAACCGTTACGGGGGTGGTCCAGGCGCAACCCAGGAAATTTGGCCAGTGCTTCATGAGATGGCCCCGGTACAAGCTGTGGAGGACAGCCATGCCGAGCATAGGCAAGTTGTCAAAATAAATGGCAAGGAGGCTCAGGGGCTAAGAGACACGAGGGGCACTCTGACCCTAGTACAGCCGCACCAGGTTAGCACCACGGCAAATACCGGCCGGACTGTGGCTGGTAGAGTCGCCGGCGGAGCCATCAATACACAGAGGTCGGCATCATGCAAGACTTACCGGCAGAGGTGTGAATACATACACACACACACACACACAGATTTCTGAATGCACACAGGCGTTGCTGAATGCACACAGGCTGATTTATACACGTACACACAGACTGCTGAGTCCATACACACAGACATACAGACTGCTGAGTCCATACACACACACACACACAGACATACAGACTGCTGAGTACAGACACAGACTGCTGAGTCCATATACACACACAGACTGCTGAGTCCATACACAGACACACACACACAGACTGCTGAGTCCATACACAGACACACACACACACATACTGCTGATTCCATACACACACACACAGACTGCTGAGTCCATAAACACACACACAGACATACAGACTGCTGAGTCCATACACACACACACAGACATACAGACTGCTGAGTACAGACACAGACTGCTGAGTCCATATACACACACAGACTGCTGAGTCCATACACAGACACACACACACAGACTGCTGAGTCCATACACAGACACACACACACACATACTGCTGATTCCATACACACACACAGACTGCTGAGTCCACACACACACACACACACACATACACAGACTGCTGAGTCCATACACCCACAGACTGCTGAGTCCATACACCCACAGACTGCTGAATCCATACACACGCACAGACTGCTGAGTCCATACACCCACAGACACACAGGCTGCTGAGTCCATACACAGGCAGAGACTGCTGAGTCCATAAACACACACACACACACACACACAGATTGTTGAGTCTTTACACACATACAGACTGCTGAGTTCATACACACACACAGACTGCTGAGTCCATATACACACACACAAACACACACACACAGACTGCTGAGTCCTTACACACACACAGACTGCTGAGTAGGACTGCCATCAGAAATTTTAGGGCCCCTGACACAGATCAAGATCTGGGCCCCCGGGGCCAGCACCAAGTCCGCCCACAAGGATGAAGTGTGTGTGTATAGTGGATGTAGAATGTGTGTCATGGATGCAGTGTGTATAGTGGATGTAGAATGTGTGTAGTGGATGCGGTATTTGTGTCATGGATGCAGTGTGTATAGTGGATGCAGTATGTGTGTCATGGATGCAGTGTGTATAGTGGATGCAGATTGTACATTTAGTGTAATGTATGTAATGTTTGTATGCATGCATTAGATGCAGAGTGTGTGTGTAGTGAATGTAGGTGTGTATAGTGAATGCAGAGTGTGTGTTTTTGTAGTGGATGTAGTGTGTATAGTGAATGTAGTGTGTATAGTGAATGTAGTGTGTTTGTAGTGAGTGCAAAGTGTGTTTAGTAAATGTAAAATGCAACTAGTGAGTGCAACGTGTGTATAGTGAATGCAGTGTGTGTGTGTTTGTGTGTAGTGCAAAGTGTGTTTAATGAATGTAGTGTGTGTGTGTGTGTAGTACCGAGCGTGTTTAGTAAATGTAGTGTGTAGTGAGTGAAATGTGTGTGTATAGTGAATGTAGTGTGTGTGTGTAGTGCAAAGTGTGCTTAGTGAATGTAGTGCAAAGTGTGTTTAGTGAATGTAGTGTGTGTGTAGGGCAGAGTGTGTTTAGTGAATGTAGTGTGAGTATGTGTAGTGCAGAATGTGTTTAGTGAATGTAGTGTGTGTAGTGCAAAATGTGTATAGTGAATGTAGTGTGTGTGTGTAGAGCAAAATGTGTATAGTGAATGTAGTGTGTAGCGCAAAGTGTGTTTAGTGAATGTAGTGTGTGTGTAGTGCACAGTGTGTTTAGTAAATGTAGTGTTTGTAGGGAGTGCAGAGTGTGTTTAGTGAATGTAGTGTATGTGTAGTGCAGAGTATGTTTAGTGAATGTAGTGTGTGTGTGTGTGTGTAGTGCAGAGTGTGTTTAGTGAATGTAGTGTGTGTGTAGTGCAGAGTGTGTTTAGTGAACCTAGTATGTGTGTGTGTGTAGTATTTTTTTTATTTGTGTGTGTATATTTCAATTTTATTCCCCCCTCCCTGGTTCTTACCATGCCAGGGAGGGGGGAGATCGCATTCCCTGTTGGTCCAGTGGCATGGTGGAGGGTGCCAGCCGCGGTACATTGAAGAGGGGGCCCAGCAACACACACTGTCTTCATTTCCAGCTCCCCTCTGACTAACTCTCGCGAGACAGGCCTGCGTGCTGTGCGCTCTGGCGGCCGCAGGAAAGTTAGACAGAGAGCAGCTGGAAAGGAGGACAGAGTGTGCTGCTTTGCCCCCCTCTGCAATGTACAGGTAGCAGGGCGCCCTCTGTGCACGTATATATAGCGAAAATCGCTAGATATATATATGTGCACATAATGAATGTGGGGCTCGGGCCCCCCAGGACCGCCGGGCCCATGACAACCGTTATGGTTGTCATGCCCTGATGGCGGCCCTGCTGCTGAGTCCAAACACACACACACACACACACACAGACTGCTGAGTCCAAACACACACACAGACTGCTGAGTCCATACACACATACACACACACACAGACTGATGAGTCCATACACATTCTGCTGAGTCCATACACACACACACACACACACAGACGGCTGAGTCCATACACACACACACACACAGACTGCTGAGTCCATACACACACACACACACACACACAGACTGCTGAGTCCATATACACACACACACGCACACACACAGACTGCTGAGTCCATATACACATACACACACACACACACACACAGACTGCTGAGTCCATACACACACACACACAGACTGCTGAGTCATACACACACACACACACACACACAGACTGCTGAGTCTATACACACACACACAGACTGCTGAGTCCATACACACACACACACACACACAGACTGCTGAGTCCATACACAGACACACACACACACACACACACACAGACGGCTGAGTCCATACACACACACACACAGACTGCTGAGTCCATACACACACACACACACACACAGACTGATGAGTCCATACACACACAGACTGCTGAGTCCATACACACACACACAGACTGATGAGTCCATACACACACAGACTGCTGAGTCCATACACACACACACACACACACACAGAGAGACTGCTGAGTCCATACACACACACACACGCACACACACAGACTGCTGAGTCCATATACACACGCACACACACAGACTGCTGAGTCCATACACACACACACACACACACAGACTGCTGAGCCCACACACACACACACACACAGACTGCTGAGTCCATACACACACACACAAGCTTCCTCACTAGCAGAGACACACACACACCTGAGCACATCAAGCCTACCTGTTGCTGGGGGTCAGACACTCAGACATCTTCTGGCCTTTGCAGAGCAGCAGCATGGGCTGCTGCTTAACGGCAGGGGCGGGGCTTATTTTCGGGAGGTGGGGCTTCATTTGGGGCGCGGCCTGTGCCGGGGAGCCTGTCAGTGCTCCCTCCGGCCACAGACAGCCCCCAGCACCGCTCCAGCTCCTCTCTCCTGCATACCCTCGGGCTGTCACACACTGTTACAGCCCGAGGGAATCGAATTTAAACACATGGACAGCAGGTTGCTGGCATTTGAGGGGGCCCAAGGGGGGGCACAGCATGATGTAGGGGGGGGGCATGCCCACCCCCAGCGACACCACTGTAGCCTGTTGCGGCTAAGGCTTTCTTCAGCGCGGCCAGTGACACACCTCCGAAACTCAAGAAGTATGAACGCAGTCACTGAGTGCTATATCCACATGATCCCACTTGCTTGCCCGCATGGCTTTCACGTTCCCCTGTGGGGGATCGCCCTACCTGCTCCTAAAGGAGCCATAATCACTAGCCGGGGAAGCTGGCCAGGCATGAGGCTCCTGGATCCTCCCTGGACAGTGATTATGGCTCCTTCAGGAGCAGGTAGGGCGTTCCCCTGCAGGGGAACCTGAAAACTATGCAGGCATTCAAGTGGTCACATGTGGGTATGGCGCCCTTTCTACCCATTTGCCGGCGAAACACCTCCCCTCCCTGAGTGCCAATTGGTGCAAATTGGTTCATGGCCTTTCTCCTGATTGGCCATCACGTGGTTGAGATGCAAAGTTTGAATCCACCGGACAAAATCAAGTGATTCTGTGGAGCTATTTTCGGGTATGTACAGAGTCTCAAGCCCAGACTTTGTACGATGATTTCTCGGGCTCTGCACATCCGATAGCTCCGCTATTTGCAGGGATCATAGCTGAGACCAGGCGCTATTGTATGGCATGTAGGGTTGTGTTACTGTACAGTGTGTATTTTTGTGGTTTTGGTGTGTTCGGCTTCCTGTGTCTTGAGATACCATTATCTCCGAGAGACAGCGACGCTTGGGCGGGCTTATGTTTTCATGTTGCTAGGGGTCTGTGCATAAAGACTGTGTATCTTGCCTGAAATAAACAGGGTTTTTTTCGCCCTTCACTAGGTCTCGAATAGTGTTTGGGTGATACCACGATTGCCCTTCTGCAAGCGGCTATAATCACTGGCTAGCAGCTCTAATCCCTCTAGGGCTGGGCACAACATGGAAGGAGCGACCACAGGCAGTAGTAACCCATCCTCAAGAGTATACCGCTACACCACTCTCAACAACATTCAGACGTCTATGAGGCAGGTGTTTGTTAATACCCCAAAAGAGGCGTTTTTTGACGGGGTTTGTCAGCAACGGGGCCGTGCCACCGGCTGCTTTTGGTCTTCAAGCTCCTGAAATATTGTGCAATCACCTTCGTTATTATTATTGTTAAGGGTTCCTAGGCTATTGTCGCCGTTCTGTACAATGGCATGGGCAGTTCCCTCTTTCTACTGACAATACCTCTCCCTATACAACCAAACATTCTGCAAGCACTCCCTGCTGCTCTATAGCATTGTCTTCCTACCTTTGAGTCATCAGAAATAATCTTATGTCCAAGATGCATTATCTTGCCCTTATCCACATTCAATGTCAGTTGCCACAACTTTGACCATTTTTCTAGTTTACCTATACCATTTGCCATTTTGCTTATCCCTCCTGGAACATTAACCCTGTTACATATCTTAGTAGTGTCAGCAAAAAGATATATCTTCTGCAATATCACTAATAAAAATATTAAAGAGAATGGGTCCAGGTACAGATCCCTGAGGTACCCAACTGGTGACAAGCCCATGCTCGAATATACTCCATTAACTACAACCCTCTGTTGCCTGTCACTCAGCCACTGCCTTGCCCATTCAACAATATTGGAATCCAAACTTCAAGATTTCAGTTTATGGACAAGCCTTCTATGTGCAACAGTGTCAAAATCCTTACTGAAATCTAGGTAAGCAATGTCTACTGCACCACCCTGATCTATTAATTTAGTAACCCAATACACGTTCTATTTCCTAGTTCCCTCTGTACGGCCTGACCACCTGGTTTCTGACGTGCTTACTCCACACTCCAGGTACGGTCTGCCTTACGTTGCTGCCTCATACCTCCCCTACGTTTTTGTTACATGTTTTCCCCAGGTACGTCCTGTCTCGCACTTCGCCCCCCACCTAGTCTAGATGTGGCTGGCTGTCAGAGTCTTAGGTGTCCAATAGAGGTTATCTCCCCCTGGCTTTCTTAGCCTTAGGTTAGTGGTCCCGCGACGCCAACACCCATCCTCATACTCGGAGGTACTACGCCCCTCGGGCCAAATCATATTTAGTTGCCTCGCATGTGGCATAGAGAGGGCCTACCCTGTCACTCCCATTCTGTCTTATGCTTTACTGGTCACCGAGAGGCTGACACCCCGCCACAACGTTCAGTGGCCACGAAATCCCCTAGCGTCAACGCATAGATAGAGTCTCTCAAGCCGCTTGGCATCTAGCAGGGCCTCACCTGTCACCAACTTAGTTTTAATTGTTTCGCCGCCTTGCGGCACTAGCAAGCTGGCCAGCTCACACTGGTCCTACACTTACTCTGGTCCTTTTTCTTGCTCTGATTTCTCGCTTCTTTCTTTTAGCATGGATCAAGTACCGGAAGGTGGCGAACACTTGTTACTGCCCGACACTCCGGCCAGGTCTGGTACTCCATCTCGCAGGGGAGATTCTGCCACGCCTGCCTCCTTCGGTTCCTGGTTGATTCTTCACCTCATGACAGATTTTCGGAAATGTCAGCTCCCGTTCCCTGCATACACTAGGAAGACCGAACTGTTCTCCATTTTAGATGCTGGACCTTTCTGATGTTTTCACTCCGACCATGTAAGTAAACTCCCATTTACCTGGCTTTCTACGGTCTTCTTAGACCCCGTGAACTTACCACTACTACCATAACCAACCTACAATAATGCCTCAGGAGGTCTCACCTAGTTAATTTGGGAGACTATTATGTACTTACACTTCCTCACACTCGAACTACACATACTCTGTTCATACCACAACCACTACAGAACCTAGACATATTTTTCATACTATGTCCATGTAAGTCATGCTCTTCCTGTTGTTGATTGTAATAAATTCTAGTCTGTATCTTTTTGGCCCTCTTTATTTACAGGCCTACTGCTACGTCGGTTCCGGCACACCTCAACCAACTTTTCCTCTTCTTACACATTGCTCTCCTTACACTCTTGCCTCTGCCTTTTTATGCCCCTACCACAAATGTGAAGGCTTGGCCTGCAGTTGTGGGATGGGCATGGTCCCCTATTTAAGCTCACTACTCACCTCCACCTGTCCCGTTCGTTTCTTAGTGTTGCTTGACCCCACCCTCCTCTCCCTTTTATACTTTTCTCTATTCATTACTGGGTAGGCCCTCTTTATTTACAGGTCTACTGCTACGTTCCCCGCACACCTCAACCGACTTTTCCTCTTCTTACACATTGCTACACAGTCATACTCTCCTTACACTCTTGCCTGGGCCTTTTTATGCCCCTACCACAAGTATAAAACGAACAAGGGAACGTTGGAAAGTATAATACTGAAACTTAAATAAAATAAATAAAAAAATTTAAAAAATATATACAAAATTAGGTTTCTAATAAACATGTTTTCCTGGTAGGATAATCAAAATCAAATACACATTCACCTTATCAGTGGCTGGAATGGCACACAGTAACATAGTATCAAATTGTAACAAGTATGCCATACCTTCAAAAACAAAAGAAACAAAGGATCTATTAAAGCATATGCCGACAAAGACAAATCTTTTAAAGATTTTCCCGTGTGGTTTTCAAAATGAACGTAGGAAGTTGGAAAGCAAAATACTGAAATTGACATTGAAAATAAAAAAATAAAAAGCGATTTAGGTTCTTATAAACTTGGTAAGATTCTTCGTTTTTTCCTGCTTTCATTATTTATACATTTTCTGATGCACATTTAAACAGCTACGAATCTCTCAAAAATGTTAGGATTCTGACTGAAACTGGGAATTGGGGTGGGTGGAGAGAGAAAATGATTATCTAGCTCCAAGGAGAAAAAAAAAAGCAATATACATATATAAATCATAGAAAATGGGATGAATGGTTCTGTTTTTAGGTATAATTATTTCCAAGTGCTTGTATTATTGTTAATGTACTTTATTATGCCTCACAGCAGGACCGGTTTGCTAATAAAGTGCAGGATATTAGCCAATAGAAATAAAGACCATAGTCCTGGATAATAAAGGGTGCGGGAGGAAGGGATTGACAAGCTCGTTTGGTTGAAGACATAGTGGCTCTGAAAAGAGCCTTTGGTTGGAGAAATGAAGAGATTGGTCAGGAGAATGGCATTAAGCGCGCTCTCCTCTAATCCTGCGAGCCAGCTGGATGTCTTTGGGCATGATGGTCACTCTCTTGGCGTGGATGGCACACAGGTTGGTATCCTCGAAGAGGCCAACCAGGTAAGCCTCGCTAGCCTCTTGCAAGGCCATGACAGCAGAGCTCTGGAAGCGCAGGTCGGTTTTGAAGTCCTGGGCGATCTCACGGACCAGGCGCTGGAAGGGCAGTTTGCGGATCAGCAGCTCAGTGGATTTCTGATAGCGACGGATTTCCCGAAGAGCTACCGTGCCAGGGCGGTAACGGTGAGGTTTCTTGACACCACCGGTAGCGGGAGCGCTTTTCCTGGCAGCCTTGGTGGCCAGCTGCTTCCTGGGAGCCTTCCCTCCGGTGGATTTACGGGCTGTCTGCTTAGTACGGGCCATTCTGTCAAACTGAGCGTCTCACCTACCACAAGGTTATCAGGAGCTATGGCTAGAGAGCCGCGAGCCCGAGTTCTTTATAGATGAAAGATGGATATGATTGGACACAATGTACCACGCCCCTAACTCTGATAGGAGAGAGACGCTGCCACTTGGAGACAAAAGTGTAGATTGAAATACTGAGCACAACGCATGCTCTTTCAATGTTACACTGCCATCTAGTGGCCATGTATAGGTACTGCGTTAATTGATTAATTACATAATTCGATCCAGAACTAAGAGATACTATGTGTAATACATACAATCAGTGTAAAAATTAAAAGATTATAATTATGTCTTTAGCTAAATAATTTATCGAGACATATTTACTTTTAATCTCTTTACCTGCATTCCGTGCTATTACAGGATTTGTCTATTATGTATGAAGCAAAGGGAAGGAAAATGAAACATTTTATCAGTAAATGCAGTCTGCACTGAATACTTGCCGGAGCTGCAAATTCGAATACGGTAGAAACCTTTCCCGCTGGCGTTTTTTTTTCTCTAGTTCAAAAATGACTATTCAGCAAATCACCGCAAAGCACAACCTCCTGCATCAGCCAATCAACGACAAGAGCCGCCCAGTGACGGTTTGATTTGTCTATCAGTTCCCCACTCGGTCGTCTCAAGAGACATATAAGAGAAGGCAGCCGTGTTGGGAGCATTCATTGTTCCACTTGTCTCAGCTCAGAATGTCTGGTCGCGGTAAAGGAGGGAAAGGGCTCGGTAAAGGTGGTGCCAAGCGGCACAGGAAGGTGCTCCGTGATAACATCCAGGGGATCACTAAACCGGCTATCCGCCGTTTGGCTCGCAGAGGAGGTGTCAAGCGAATCTCCGGCCTCATTTACGAGGAGACTCGAGGAGTGCTGAAAGTCTTCCTGGAGAACGTTATCCGCGATGCCGTCACATACACCGAGCACGCCAAGAGAAAGACGGTCACCGCCATGGACGTGGTGTACGCGCTGAAACGCCAGGGCCGCACTCTCTACGGTTTCGGAGGTTAAACGTTTCGGCTGATGTTCGATAATTCATTCAAACCAAAGGCTCTTTTCAGAGCCGCCCACTCCTTCCCTCATAAGGCTATAATTCCACCAGGATGGCTCGGCTGTCTCAATGCTCCCTACAACATATTGGAGAACGAGAAATTACAGAGTAGCCTTCCGGTAACACAAACTCCAATGTGTTTCCTATCCATATAATGTGGCCTTATGTTTCCCCGAATATCCTGCTTCGTTTTCTGTTTGAATGCAATGCTCTCATAAAACATGAAATAAGGGCATTGGAGGCTGAGAGGGTTAAAGTCTTCCTTGTTAGTAAGACTAGAATCCTCTCTGCACTAAACTGCAGTCAGTATGTGATCTAAAACGGCCGGAGAGAAAAGCTGCTGTGATCGAAGCAGCCATTCCCGCTTTTTATATGGAAAACATGCTGCATACTGACTTTATACACCTCGAAACAGACCTAAAACTAGACATTCTATACTGTGATAATTATAGATTGAGGAATCATTAGAATTCTCTAAGCATCACAGTCCATACAAATTATATGGCAGTCGTTTCCACCTGAGTATGAAAGGGTTAAACTATATGCATTTTATCATCACAAAATACTGCTTAATGAAACTGCAATCAGTATGTGGCCAGGAAATGGCGGGAGAGGAAAGTGGAAGAACAAAAAGCTGCTGTGACAGAGCCAGCAGGGGGACTATATCGTGCAGGATTTAAACTTCGCCATTTTGTAACCGACTTTCCCGCTTTAAAAACGCCATGCAGAGAACGCTGAATGTATAAATTTGGTAATAAATACATTATAAGAGGGAAACAGACCCACCAAACTCCTAATTTTAATTTATAAAGTATTCATTGAGATTGATATTGCTGGTTTGATCCATGATATGTATTAAACAAAAAGTAACCATTGCAATCTGTATACACGAGATGGCAGCATTGTATAATTTGTGAGAGAGGAGTGTGAATGGAAACACGTTTCATGTGTAAGCTAGATTGATACATTATAATAGTTTCAGGCTGTTGTATCTTTTAGTATACTTTATAACCAGCAGAATAAATGTTACACTAGGTTCTGCCATTGAGAGTGTTTTACAATTTATTTTAGCTTGAAGAAGATTTCAAAATTGAAATAGTGTAACGCGACAATCGATTACTTTTTACATTTCGCACATAGAGAATACTCTCGTAATATAGTCACAGCTCTCTCGTGGATTGTGTGGGTGGCTCTTAGAAGAGCCTTTGTGTTATTAGAGTTTGGGTGACGGGTCTTTACTTGGCGCTGGTGTACTTGGTCACTGCCTTGGTGCCCTCAGACACGGCGTGTTTGGCCAGCTCTCCGGGCAGTAAGAGCCGTACAGCGGTCTGGATCTCCCGGGAGGTGATGGTGGAGCGCTTGTTATAGTGAGCCAGACGGGAGGCTTCCCCTGCGATGCGCTCGAAGATATCATTGACAAAGGAGTTCATGATCCCCATGGCCTTGGAGGAGATACCGGTGTCGGGGTGGACCTGTTTCAGCACCTTGTACACGTAGATGGCATAGCTCTCCTTCCTGCTCTTTCTGCGCTTCTTCCCATCCTTCTTCTGGGTCTTGGTCACGGCTTTTTTAGAGCCCTTCTTGGGTGCGGGAGCGGACTTGGCTGGTTCAGGCATGATGATCAGAGAAATCTTACGAAATTTCCAACAGAATAAAGAACACGTTCCCCAGCTGCTCTATATATAGAAGCCCTGGCAGTAAAGCCTGACCTGTGTGCATTTTCTATTGGTTCGTTCAGTAAGAGCATTGAGCATGGAACGCGGTAACCTACAGCGATTGGTTACTTTCTGAGTCGGACGCTGATTGGTGGCTTTAAAATGCAACCAATTAGATTAGAGCTCGCGGTATCTGAGATGGTATAAATAGCCGTGCAGGGGGCGCCAAGGTCTAGACGATAATTCCCAGATTTTACTAGTAACATGACGTAAAGTCATGATTTTATTAAAGACACGGAGGCGAGTATTATGCATAACTCTTTCTTTATTTCCTCAGCAGCAAAGATAGAGGAATATAAATATTGTCAAAAATGAAAGAAAAACTGTATAGGCATAACGGGTAGCCAATCACATGGTAGAGGAAGTGGCTATATAAGTCCTGTGTCTCCCACAATCCCCCTCTTTCTTGCGAAAACCGAAGACCAGGTAAGAAGAAACGATGTCCTACTTGATCAGCACAGGAAACAGGAACAATGCGACAACATCAAGCTAAAAAAGACAGAGAAATATGGTAATTTCCAGACTCAAAACTGTAGACTTACCAAACAGCATCATAAGGAGTCACAAACAAGGAAACCGGATTCTGAAATACAAAGGATAAATAATTTAGTGAACATAAAAGATGTATCAAACCATCCAATCATATAAATAAACATACATAATCAATACCTAATCAATACATAATCAATACATACCTATTGAACAGGAAAAAATCCGTAGAGTCTCAAGCATCTCGTATCCCCATTCCACACCGGGAGGGCGGGAGGGAATAATACTCGCCTCCGTGTCTTTAATAAAATCATGACTTTACGTCATGTTACTAGTAAAATCTGGGAATTTTATTAAAGACACGGAGGCTCATATTATGCAAGTTCAAAGCTGTGCAACTATTCGAGATGCGATGTGTTCAATAGGTCTGAAATAGAAATCTCTAAAAGTCGATTCACTGGACCAATCTGCCGCCCGCATGATATCCTCCAGACGACATCCGACCGAGGAGGCTTTAGAAGCCATCGCTCCCCGTACAGAATGGGGCGTAAACACAGAGGTGTCTATACCCGCAGAGGATAATAATTCCCGTATCCAACGTGCCAGGGTAGGTGTAGAAACCGGTCGATAAGGCGACTTGAAAGATACGAACAAATCGTGTAGATCAGCAGAGCGAAGGGAACTCGTGACATCCAGATAAACTCTGAGGCAATCCACCGGGCAGAGCGCCGGACAGCCAGGAAACCTGGGATACGAAAAGGACTTGGATGCAGATTTAGTCCTCCTGGATATATCAAAAGTAACACCTTCAGGGGTGAATGCAATGGCGTCCCAATCCATGGCCCTGACGTCGGAGACCCTCTTGCAAGAGATCAAACAGAGTAACATCACCAACTTGGATGACAGGCGTTTCAAAGACAGCTCCTGATTAGGGTACCATGAGGAGAGGAACTGCAACATTATGTTAACGTCCCAAAAGGCAGAGAAGCGAGGCCGAGGAGGGCGCGCAAGGCGGATACCCTTGAGAAGACGACACACAAAAGGATGCCTGCCGACAGGGGAACCATCCAAACCCCTGTGTCCGGCCGAGATAGCCGAGCGGGAGAGGTTAATCGTGCGGTACGCCTTGCCCGAGTCAAACAGGGACGTGAGAAACTCGAGGATCAAAGGCAAAGGGGCAGATACGGGATCCACTGCCCGTTCCAAGCACCAACCAGACCACGATCTCCATGAAGTCCGATAGGCAGTTCGAGTGCCTGGGGCCCAAGCGTTATCGAGGAGTAGGAGAGTTGTCTGCGGAACGCCTGGGACAATCCAAGGTCCCCTGAAAGGAACCATGCTATCAGTGGTAGCTGGCGTTGCAATACTAGTTCGTGCGGGTTCCCATCCGGGTTCAGAAGGAGGTCCTGGAAGATTGGAATCAACCGAGGATAATCGATCGACAACTCCATCAAGCGGGGAAACCATGGTCGAGATCTCCAAAGCGGGGTGATTAACGCTACACAACAGTCGTGGCGAACCAATTTCGAGATCGTGCGAGCTATCATGTTGAATGGAGGGAATGCGTATAGCAGGCCCCCTGGCCAGTCTTGAAGGAAGGCATCGGTCGCCACCGCTGCCGGATCCGGCCTCCAGCTGAAGAACTTCGGCAGCTGAGTGTTCAGACGAGATGCGAACAGATCCATCTGGAACTTTCCCCACAACATGTCCAGGCTTCGGAACACCGAAGTGTGTAGACGCCAATCTCCAGAGTCTCTTAAGTGTCTGGAATTCCAATCCGCTCCCGAATTGTCTAGTCCCGGGATGTGTTCCGCTGTCACCGAGACGTTGTTGGAGAGGCAGTATTGCCAGAAGTCTTTCGCCAGAATTGCCAACATCTTGGACTTCGTACCCCCCAGGTGGTTTATGTAGCGGACCGCTGATACATTGTCCATCTTGAGGAGAACGCAGCAATTCGCCCGTCCTGGGGTAAGACTGCGGATCGCGAAAGCTCCAGCCAGGAGCTCTAGGCAGTTGATGTGCAATGATTTCTCCACGTCGGACCATCTGCCTCCTGTGGAAACGTCGCCACAACGAGCACCCCAGCCGTGTAAGCTGGCATCTGATTCGATCACCACGTCCGGGATGGAGCCGAAGATGGCTCTCCCATTCCACGCCTCCATGTGTGCTAACCACCACACCAACTCGTCTCTGGACTCTGCGTCCAAGCATATCCGAGACTCGTAGGAGTGACCTGACCGAAGGTGTGACCCTTTGAGTCGCTGGAGGGCCCGGTAGTGTAGTGGGCCCGGGAAGATTGCCTGAATAGAGGCCGCGAGAAGGCCAATTACTCTCGCCAGCTGTCTGATGGACAAGTCTGCGACGCGCAGAGCTCTTCGAATCTCCTTCTGAATGGTTTTCACTTTGGAACCTGGTAGGAACAGGAACTGTTGGACGGAGTCCACTCTGAACCCCAGGAACTCTATGGACTGGGCGGGATCTAGGACCGATTTGTCCCAGTTGATCAGGAAACCCAACTTCTGTAGCAGGGTGGTAGTCCATTCTAGGTGTAGAAGGAGATCCTCCTTCGATTGGGACAAAATCAGAATGTCGTCCAGGTAAACAATGAGGCGAACCCCTCGGGTACGGAGGAACGCCACCACAGGCTTCAGAAGCTTGGTGAAGCACCAAGGGGCCGAAGAGAGACCGAAAGGCAGGCAGGTGAAACGCCAACGCCGCCCGTGCCATGTGAAATGGAGATAATCTCTGAATTCTATAGCAATGGGGACCGTGAAGTAGGCGTCCTTCAGGTCTAGTTTGGCAAGCCAGTCCGACTGGCGCAGAAGGTCCCTGAGGCAGTGAATACCTTCCATCTGGAAGTGCTGGTAACGTAGGAAGGCGTTGAGGGGACGAAGGTTTATTACAGGGCGAACTCCGCCTCCTTTCTTGGGCACCAGGAACAGATTGCTCGTAAAGCCCTTGGCGGCGAACGGCAGTTCCTCTATAGCGCCCTTGGAGAGCATCTCTCCGACCTCCGCGGAGATCATCTCGTCTTGTTCCCGTGGAAGGGACAGTTCTCTGGGGGAGTAAAACTGGACAGGCATTGAAACAAAATCTAGGCGATACCCCTTTACACACTGCAGAACCCAAGCATCCGAGGTGAGCTGTGCCCACTCTCGGTAAAATAAGGCCAGTCTCCCTGCTACCTGAACGGGAGGGGAAGAAAGGGTACTCACCGTAAGGACGTCTGCTGGTGGCACCGCTGCGGGGGTATCTGGAGCCCCAAGCCCGACCTCTGGCTGGGAAGAAAGGAGGGGTTCTTTGGTCCTGAAATCCCCGGGAGGGAAAGAAGGAACCTCTGGTAGCGCGAAATGCGCCTCGGAAACCCCGGCCGGGTGGACGGTTCCTGCTACGCCCGGCCCCTCCAAAAACCTTAGGCGCGAACACACGCTTCATGCTCGCCTGTGCCTTGTCAATCGCCGTGAAGGTCTTGACATATGACCCCATGTCTTTAACGAAGGAGGTGCCAAACAGTAAACCCTCTTCAGTCGGGTCAGGCTCCGCCACAGTCATAGTGGCCAGTTTAGGGTCGATTTTTAGTAATATCGCCTTACGTCTCTCCGCAGATATCGCCGTATTGGCGTTTCCCAGCAAGCATATGGCCCGTTGGACCCAACCAATGGCCACGTCCACGTCCAAAACTGAATCCCCAGTTTTAGCAGTATCTAGAAGCTCATAGAGCTTCGAGAGGGGCCCTAGAGTGTCCAGGATCTTGTCCTGGCATCCCTTCAGGGAATTGTCGAGGCCCTTTTTGGGCTTCCAGCCCGACTTACCCAGGAACTGGGCAATCTGTGGGTCAATATCTGGTGTTTTACCCGCAGCGCCCGGGAGAGAAGGGCGAGGGCATTCGGCCCGCAGCTTATTGCGGCCTTCTTTGGAAAGGGGTGTGCGGATACGTTTGGCCACATACTGGGCAATATGATCCGGGGGAACCCATTCAGCGGACCGGGGGTGACGTAGGTCATCTGGGTCGAACAGGGGGTTACCCTGAGGATCAAGAATAGTGTTGTCAACCCCGGAGGGGCCTAAGACTGGACCCCGGGTCTTGGCGGAGGGCTCTGAAGGGTTAGCGCCCGTAAGGGGCAAATCCTCGCCAGACACATCATCATCACCAAAGGAGTCATACTCCATATAGTCGGATTCCTCCTCCACACTCCGGTCGTTTCCATAATCTAGCCTTTTTAGCCCGGCCAGGGGCTCTTTTGCGCGTGGGGTGCGCGCCATCTGTGACCGCCTCAAGCGTGTCAGTCATGGCAGGTAAAACCTGCATCGAGGAGTGGGAGCCGACGTGTTTTGACTTGGCCTTCGCCTTACGGGCTCCAGGCACAGTCTGAGCAGGGGAGGGGGACCCCACGCCCGTAGGGGCGGGGGAGGCCAGAGTAGGCAAAACCAGGGAGTGCATCGATTGTGAAAATGAAGTAGTAACAGCTCCCATGGCCGAGGCAATAGCCTTCTGAATGGAGGAGGCCATAGTGGCTTCCAGCATGGCCTGAAATTCTTGGGAGGCCATAGCGCCCTCAGCGCTGTCTGAGCGGAAGTCCCCAGGGGGACCCGCAGGCCCATCCTCCCTATCCTGCATGCTGCAAAGTGGCAGTGGGCAATAAATACTGCTAAATGACACTAAGGTGGGTGAGAAGAGCAAAGGGTTGAGTAACCCACAGAAAACGAAACACACAGACCGTCTAGCGTTCCCAGGGGACCCGGCAAAGCAAAGGTGACCGCACGGCAGCACAGGGGAAGGATCGAGGTCCGCCCAAGATGGCCGCCGCACGTGAGGGAAGGCGCACGCGACTGGGCACCCGGCGGGGGAAGGGGCTCGTGCACCCGATCCGCCGAGCCCGCCCGCGAGCGGGGAGGGATGCGTGCGCAGCCGCGGTCGACAACAGAGCGGTTGCGGCAAAAGCACAGAGCCGGGAGTCGTGCGGGAGCACGAGGGGGATAGAAAAGGCAGGTTACAGAAATCCCCGGGTAGGGGGGGAAAAGCACCAAGGGGGTCCCAGGGGGAACGCTAGTGGTAACAGGTAATTAAACAATCATAAATAGTGTACAATGAAATATCATACAAATAAACGATCATCAAATTTGAGTCAGAGAGAAACAAAAAGTACTTATCTGTCTGAGGAAGCAGCAAAGAAAGAGGGGGATTGTGGGAGACACAGGACTTATAGAGCCACTTCCTCTACCATGTGATTGGCTACCCGTTATGCCTATACAGTTTTTCTTTCATTTTTGACAATATTTATATTCCTCTATCTTTGCTGCTGAGGAAATAAAGAAAGAGTTATGCATAATATGAGCCTCCGTGTCTTTAATAAAATTCGATTTCGTTTTGAAAATGTCAGGAAGAGGCAAACAGGGCGGCAAAGTCAGGGCTAAAGCCAAGACCCGATCATCCAGAGCAGGTCTGCAGTTCCCAGTCGGCCGTGTCCACAGGCTGCTCAGAAAGGGCAATTATGCCGAGCGGGTTGGAGCCGGAGCTCCGGTCTATCTGGCTGCAGTGCTGGAGTATCTGACCGCCGAGATCCTGGAACTGGCTGGGAATGCAGCCCGAGACAACAAGAAGACCCGCATCATCCCCCGCCATCTGCAGCTCGCTGTGCGCAACGACGAGGAGCTCAACAAACTGCTCGGAGGGGTCACCATAGCCCAGGGTGGGGTATTGCCCAATATCCAGGCTGTTTTACTGCCCAAGAAAACCGACAGCCACAAGCCAGCCAAGAGCAAGTAACTCCACTGTCCCTCAGCTCCCAAACTTACACAAAGGCTCTTTTAAGAGCCACCCACAATCCCCAGAAAGAGCTCACGCTGATATGACTGTATGGAGGTGATCACTGTCTTGCTACATTCTTATACGGTTATTCACTACAGTGACACGTCAAAGGGAATTTAGTATTTAAGGGTCTAATACCTCTTTTTTACAGTCTCTGTAATTCGGCTAACGAACTAAGTGATGCTTTTCAAATTTCCATTAAAACACACCTAGCGGACTTTCCCTTTCTAACCATTGCTATTACTACTTGTTATACACTGGGGAGTCTTTAGTGAAACACAAGAAATCGATCAAAAGCGGATTAATAGTTAAGTCACTATTGTGAACAATAGGAAAGTGCTGCATATCATTATAAGGTGGAAGGAAGTAAAGACTCCAATCCATCCCGATTTTCACACATCGGTAGATTCAATTAAACTTGAATTTCAGATTTGAGATCTTTTGGGGTTTTTTTGCCTCAATTTTATAATTCAGGTTTTAGTGAATGAGCATGCCTCTCTTTCTACTGGTAATGCAAAAGAGGGCGGCAAATTCCAATTTCAAGTGACTTCCAATCATGCCACAAAAAAAAAAATCTCAACTCCAAAGCCAGTCAGATTTCTCCTAGGTGGGATTTAGTCACACCATATGGCCATGTGGGGGTCCTCTCCTGCTTCAAAATAACCCAGTATGCCATACGGTGTAACTAAATTCCGTATTGCCAAGATAGGTCTAAGTAAGTAGTATTGTAAGATTTCATGCTGTATTTTGGGATGTGCTCTCCTTCACATGTACAAACCTTTTGGAAATGTATTACTGTTCTGCTTTAATTGTACTACGTTGTTTATTTTGTTTTCCATATTTCTAAACACTAAAAATATAGATGAACCAAAAACCCTCTCCCCTCCCCCTTTTTAAAAAAAAAATAAATATATATTTATTCTTGATGTGGTATCATTCAAGTAAGACACATAAAGTCATAGCTTTCCCATATTTTGTAAATTCTAGTAGGCTTAAATTTGTATACTTTCATATCACTAGAAATGAGGCAAATCTAATCAACATGAGGTTGAGGGTCAATCATCAAAGCCTGAGCCTCCTCCCTATTTTCTTCTCCCTTGCACAGTGGGTCAGCTAACTGCCTCCATCCACACATCAGGACATGCATGCACACATTCACACGGCAAGGGATTTTATATACCACTCGAGATAATATTCTCAAAGCCAAGCGACTTTTTCTAAAAATGGTTTTCACTGAGACCTCATTGTGGGGCTGGACTATTCACGGTCCACAGACCCAACCCATGGGCAGCCTAGATTTCCTTTAAAACAGCCTTCTGTCCTCTAGGTAAGCCCACTGGTGCAAAATGGTAGAGGAGGGGTAGTCTCAATTAGGGTCACTACAGGCCACCTTTCACACACCTGGCTTACACACAGGTTCCCTCGCCCACAGGCCATCATTCCCAGCTATTTAAATACCCTCCCTCTCACAGGAAAAGTACAACATTAACTTTCACAAGGTAAGTACAAAAGAAAAAATGCATTACTGTAAAACCAAAAATAAAAGCAGGTTGTGTCAAATAGACAGTGTGCCTGGGAAAACAAACAGCCCCAATGCAACCCATATGCCAGGCCGGGTGGTTTATAGAGGGTCTTGGCTCTTCTCCTCACCACCTCGTCTCAGACTGATTACGGCTTTGGGTGGATCTACATTCACCCTCGATAGTCGTAGAGGCGTCAATTGAAGGGTGCAAGTGACTCTCCAGCCGACAGTGTTGACACAGAATCTCCTTGAGGCACCCACCACCAGAGTACCTGCATCTTCGCCACTCCATCAGGACGGAGAATGGCAAATCATCAAATATTTTATTTATTTTTTAAATTCTTTATTTTTGTTGAGGCATGTGATTATGGGGGTACAGAAAAAAGAGAGGGAGACGTTCAAGAGTTGTACAGGATGGGGTCGTCATAACATATTGACAAAGTCTCCTATGATTATCAACCTCATTTTATATATATATAGTAACATGCTGTGGCTAAATACTGTTATCTCTTGCTTTAATACTGTAATCTCTCGCATTGATACTGTTTCCTCTCGCTTTAATATTGTTATCTCTCGCTTTAATACTGTTATCTCTCGCCTTAATACGGTTATCTCTCGCTTTAATACGGTTATCTCTCGCTTTAATACGGTTGTCTTCTCGACTTAATACTGTCAACGTATAGTAGCTTACATGCAAGGCTGTACTCGGTTGGGACAGGTTAATTATTAAACGTTAGGTTACATGCTAGACAGACATATTATATAATAAAGACCACTGACTACCAATTGTATTGTAGTCAAGGATAGCTATAACAAAATGAGGGTATGTTAGGCTAGGTGATATACAGTGCTCCGCATTAATGTTAGGTACACACAAATATATGTATATTAACAGCCGCATAGTTACTCTTTCAGGAGATGGAATTACCCTTGTGAGTACACTTTTGATGGGCAGTCAGTGGTCGCCTGCCAAGGGACCCCCCTAAATATATCTCGAAGCATTTAAATAAAAGGGGATATAAGGACTGCTATGGTAGTTATAGTCCCGATGTGTGTCATGTTCGTATGGTGGCAGTCCCTGTATGGGCGATCCAGACGAGTGTCTGTCTTAGGCGGGAAAAGAGTCCCTGTTGCCGTGCCGATCATCGTGTACAGTATGGTGGCTGTAGGTGGTTAATCCGCGTTCGTTGGCCCGCATGCAGTGTGGAAGGTAAGGCTAAGTTGTTGTCCCTCTGTAGTGAGGCTAGTGGGGTATGAGGATGTGCTCGCCTGTTCCTGCTTGGCGTCCTTCGGCAGTCCGTCCTTGAGAAGTCAGAAGGGAGGGTGCCTCAGTCAGCCCTCGGGCATGGATAGCTGGGCATGCAGTCTCCGCCATTTTAAAGGTGGACTCTGCGCTCTGTGGTCTCTTGTGAAGGTGCCGCTTCTAGCCGGTGCTGCCCGCAAGTTTATTCTGTGCAGGGGGAGCGGTGTGGGTCGCTTCTGAGCCTCACTGCCGGTTTTGGTGCCAGCATCCTTGGTCTCCGCCATCTTGCACGCTGCGCTTTGGTGCTGGATCCAGGCGGCCCTGCTGCTGCTCCCGGGATGGTCGGGGCATGCGGGGGTGGGGACCGGGATCACCCCCCCGGTGCATGGGGGGGGGAACGGGGCCACAGCTCCACGGGTCTGGCTCCTGTCTGAGCACCGATGAGCAGGATAGCGGGGCAGCGCCCCACTCACCGCCAGAGTAGGCCTCGTTGATGCCAGTGAGGATTCATCCCCCAGGGGACTGAAACCAGTCGGGCCAGCCTCACCCTGGGTCCGGTACTCTCCACCCGATGTGTTTCACTGATTTTTGTCAACTTTTTATGCCAAAATAAACTGATTGCTTGTTCTTTCGTTGTAAATTTCGGGAGCTGGTCTGACATGCGACCATCTCGCTCGGCGGCCTGGCCCTGCCCCCATCATCAAATATTTTAATATGAAAGTCCTCCATATCAACAGTGGAGTGGGCATCTGGGCCCACTGTTTCTTGTGCCCCTCAGGACCAGATATTTTTATGTCGATGTTGTGCTTCCAGTGATGGTACTGTGCGGTTAAGCCTCTGGACCTGTTGGGAGATCTTATCGTTTGTGTATGGGTCACAGTCAGTAGTCCCTCTCGTTCCTCCTCTCGGTATTTAACGTCGCTAATGAGTCGATTCAGGCTGCCTATTTCAGTTTGCTTTCTGCTAGGTCTGCTTTCCTAACCGCTTGTAGATCCTACAGGAGCTTTTCAATGTTCCCTTTAGCGGAGGGTGATGTGGCGGTATACCCTCTCGAGAATGGGTTACTACCGCCTGTGGTCGCCCCTTCCTAGTTGTGCCCAGTCCTAGAGTGATTATAGCTGCAAACCAGTGATTATAGTATTTTGCAGGAAGGCAAGCGTGGTATCACCCAAACACTAGTCGAGACTTAGGGAAGGGTAAACAAGAACTGTTTATTGTAGGAAAGATACAAAGTATTTATGCACAGGCATCGCTGTGTCTGGGAGATAATGGTATCTCCCGGACACAGGAAGCCGAACACACAAAAAACCCAAAACTCACCCAATACAGTAACACAACCCCATGCCATACATCACCAAATAGCTCCTGGTCCCAGCTATAATCCCTGCAAATAGCGGGGCGATCGGATGTACAGAGCCAGAGAAATCATCATATAAAGTCTGGGCTTAACACTCTGTACATTCTCACAAATAGTTCCACTTGGTTTAGGCCTGTAGAGTCAAACTACACGCCTAAACCATGCAGCAACCAATCAGCACTCACAGAGGGGAGGAGTTACAAGCTAAGCCCTTGAGGGCTCGCCGACCAATCGTGATAAATGGCGCAAACAAGTTTGAATGGCAGCTCCTTCTCCTATTGGTTGGCATGGATTTCCCAACCCAAGGTAAGCTTACCCCCAAGGGTACAATTCAGCTCCCATGGAGTTATGAAAAAAATATTGTGCAATAGCGGAATTGACTTCCGCATGGCTGATTCAGGGCAGTTGCCCGATGTGCATGACATCATGGAAGTCAAATTGAGACAGAAATGTTCCATCTAGTGATTTGCTGCCGCATTCACGGCTTGCCAACTACTTGCGATGTAGACCCGCTTCCTAGTCGCATGTCTCTGCACCCTCATCAAGTGGCTCTGCTGCTCCTTCACAATGTCACTGTCCCATTGTCCACACTGTCACTGTCCCACACTGTCAGACTACTCCCTCTCCCACAATATAACTGCCCCAAGTTGTCACACTGCCCCCTCCATCACATTGTCACTGTCCCATTGCCCACAGTGTCACTGTCCCACTGCCCCACACTGTTAGACTACTCCCTCCCCCACAATGTCACTTACCCAAGCTGTCACACTGCCGCCTCCAAACACACACTGTCCCCTCCACCACAATGTCACAGGCCCCAAGCTGTC
Source organism: Pelobates fuscus (assembly GCF_036172605.1). Taxonomy (NCBI): domain Eukaryota; kingdom Metazoa; phylum Chordata; class Amphibia; order Anura; family Pelobatidae; genus Pelobates; species Pelobates fuscus. The sequence goes on from NC_086322.1 coordinate 88,737,935, forward strand.
GCACTGCCAACTCCCAACATACACTGTCACGCTGCCCCCTCCACCACAATGTCACTGCCGCAAGCTGTCACACTGCCACTCCCAACACACACTGTCCCCTACACCACAATGTCACTGCCCCACTCCTACAATGTCATTGTCCCACACTGTCACACTGCCTCACACTGTCATTGCCCCACACTATCAGACTACTCCCTCCCCCACAATGGCACTGCCCCAAGTTGTCACACTACCCCCTCACACACACTGTCACACTACACCCTCCACATACTGTCACTGCCTCCCTCGGCCCCACACCCCACTACCTCAACCCTATAACCCCCAGCCCTCCACACAGCACCCCATGGCTACCACAGTAGAGCCACATCGCACCAACCCTCGCTGTTTACCCTTGTAAACAGCCCAGGCATTACAGGAACAACTGCCCCCAGCAAATCCGGATGGAGTGGAACTGACCCCCATCTAACCAGCCCTGAGCCGGAGCCCACTGTGAAGAGGGAAACCGTTACGGGGGTGGTCCAGGCGCAACCCAGTAAATTTGGCCAGTGCTTCATGAGATGGCCCCGGTACAAGCTGTGGAGGACAGCCATGCCGAGCATAGGCAAGTTGTCAAAATAAATGGCAAGGAGGCTCAGGGGCTAAGAGACACGAGGGGCACTCTGACCCTAGTACAGCCGAACCAGGTTAGCACCACGGCAAATACCGGCCAGACTGTGGCTGGTAGAGTCGCCGGCGGAGCCATCAATACACAGAGGTCGGCATCATGCAAGACTTACCGGCAGAGGTGTGAATACATACACACACACACACACACACAGATTTCTGAATGCACACAGGCGTTGCTGAATGCACACAGGCTGATTTATACACGTACACACAGACTGCTGAGTCCATACACACAGACATACAGACATACAGACTGCTGAGTCCATACACACACACACAGACATACAGACTGCTGAGTACAGACACAGACTGCTGAGTCCATATACACACACAGACTGCTGAGTCCATACACAGACACACACACACAGACTGCTGAGTCCATACACAGACACACACACACACATACTGCTGATTCCATACACACACACAGACTGCTGAGTCCATACACACACACACAGACATACAGACTGCTGAGTCCATACACACACACACAGACATACAGACTGCTGAGTACAGACACAGACTGCTGAGTCCATATACACACACAGACTGCTGAGTCCATACACAGACACACACACACACACAGACTGCTGAGTCCATACACAGACACACACACACACATACTGCTGAGTCCACACACACACACACACATACACAGACTGCTGAGTCCATACACCCACAGACTGCTGAATCCATACACACGCACAGACTGCTGAGTCCATACACCCACAGACACACAGGCTGCTGAGTCCATACACAGGCAGAGACTGCTGAGTCCATAAACACACACACACACACACACACACACAGATTGTTGAGTCTTTACACACATACAGACTGCTGAGTTCATACACACACACAGACTGCTGAGTCCATATACACACACACAAACACACACACACAGACTGCTGAGTCCTTACACACAGACTGCTGAGTAGGACTGCCATCAGAAATTTTAGGGCCCCTGACACAGATCAAGATCTGGGCCCCCGGGGCCAGCACCAAGTCCGCCCACAAGGATGAAGTGTGTGTGTATAGTGGATGTAGAATGTGTGTCATGGATGCAGTGTGTATAGTGGATGTAGAATGTGTGTAGTGGATGCGGTATTTGTGTCATGGATGCAGTGTGTATAGTGGATGCAGTATGTGTGTCATGGATGCAGTGTGTATAGTGGATGCAGATTGTACATTTAGTGTAATGTATGTAATGTTTGTATGCATGCATTAGATGCAGAGTGTGTGTGTAGTGAATGTAGGTGTGTATAGTGAATGCAGAGTGTGTGTTTTTGTAGTGGATGTAGTGTGTATAGTGAATGTAGTGTGTATAGTGAATGTAGTGTGTTTGTAGTGAGTGCAAAGTGTGTTTAGTAAATGTAAAATGCAACTAGTGAGTGCAACGTGTGTATAGTGAATGCAGTGTGTGTGTGTTTGTGTGTAGTGCAAAGTGTGTTTAATGAATGTAGTGTGTGTGTGTGTGTGTGTGTGTAGTACCGAGCGTGTTTAGTAAATGTAGTGTGTAGTGAGTGAAATGTGTGTGTATAGTGTTTTTGATATGTTTAATGAATACCATTCAATATATTGGTTGACTGTACAAAACAAAAATTATTAAATAAAGATGATTAAAAAAAAAAAAAAAAAAAAAGAAATACTGAGCACAACGCATGCTCTTTCAATGTTACACTGCCATCTAGTGGCCATGTATAGGTACTGCGTTAATTGATTAATTACATAATTCGATCCAGAACTATGTGTAATACATACAATCAGTGTAAAAATTAAAAGATTATAATTATGTCTTTAGCTAAATAATTTATCGAGACATATTTACTTTTAATCTCTTTACCTGCATTCCGTGCTATTACAGGATTTGTCTATTATGTATGAAGCAAAGGGAAGAAAAATGAAACATTTTATCAGTAAATGCAGTCTGCACTGAATACTTGCCGGAGCTGTAAATTCGAATACGGTAGAAACCTTTCCCGCTGGCGTTTTTTTTTTCTCTAGTTCAAAAATGACTATTCAGCAAATCACCGCAAAGCACAACCTCCTGCATCAGCCAATCAACGACAAGAGCCGCCCAGTGACGGTTTGATTTGTCTATCAGTTCCCCACTCGGTCGTCTCAAGAGACATATAAGAGAAGGCAGCCGTGTTGGGAGCATTCATTGTTCCACTTGTCTCAGCTCAGAATGTCTGGTCGCGGTAAAGGAGGGAAAGGGCTCGGTAAAGGTGGTGCCAAGCGGCACAGGAAGGTGCATCCAGGGGATCACTAAACCGGCTATCCGCCGTTTGGCTCGCAGAGGAGGTGTCAAGCGAATCTCCGGCCTCATTTACGAGGAGACTCGAGGAGTGCTGAAAGTCTTCCTGGAGAACGTTATCCGCGATGCCGTCACCTACACCGAGCACGCCAAGAGGAAGACGGTCACCGCCATGGACGTGGTGTACGCGCTGAAACGCCAGGGCCGCACTCTCTACGGTTTCGGAGGTTAAACGTTTCGGCTGATGTTCGATAATTCATTCAAACCAAAGGCTCTTTTCAGAGCCGCCCACTCCTTCCCTCATAAGGCTATAATTCCACCAGGATGGCTCGGCTGTCTCAATGCTCCCTACAACATATTGGAGAACGAGAAATTACAGAGTAGCCTTCCGGTAACACAAACTCCAATGTGTTTCCTATCCATATAATGTGGCCTTATGTTTCCCCGAATATCCTGCTTCCTTTTCTGTTTGAATGCAATGCTCTCATAAAACATGAAATAAGGCATTGGAGGCTGAGAGGGTTAAAGTCTTCCTTGTTAGTAAGACTAGAATCCTCTCTGCACTAAACTGCAGTCAGTATGTGATCTAAAACGGCCGGAGAGAAAAGCTGCTGTGATCGAAGCAGCCATTCCCGCTTTTTATATGGAAAACATGCTGCATACTGACTTTATACACCTCGAAACAGACCTAAAACTAGACATTCTATACTGTGATAATTATAGTTTGAGGAATCATTAGAATTCTCTAAGCATCACAGTCCATACAAATTATATGGCAGTCGTTTCCACCTGAGTATGAAAGGGTTAAACTATATGCATTTTATCATCACAAAATACTGCTTAATGAAACTGCAATCCGTATGTGGCCAGGAAATGGCGGGAGAGGAAAGTGGAAGAACAAAAAGCTGCTGTGACAGAGCCAGCAGGGGGACTATATCGTGCAGGATTTAAACTTCGCCATTTTGTAACCGACTTTCCCGCTTTAAAAACGCCATGCAGAGAACGCTGAATGTATAAATTTGGTAATAAATACATTATAAGAGGGAAACAGACCCACCAAACTCCTAATTTTAATTTATAAAGTATTCATTGAGATTGATATTGCTGGTTTGATCCATGATATGTATTAAACAAAAAGTAACCATTGCAATCTGTATACACGAGATGGCAGCATTGTATAATTTGTGAGAGAGGAGTGTGAATGGAAACACGTTTCATGTGTAAGCTAGATTGATACATTATAATAGTTTCAGGCTGTTGTATCTTTTAGTATACTTTATAACCAGCAGAATAAATGTTACACTATAGGTTCTGCCATTGAGAGTGTTTTACAATTTATTTTAGCTTGAAGAAGATTTCAAAATTGAAATAGTGTAACGCGACAATCGATTACTTTTTACATTTCGCACATAGAGAATACTCTCGTAATATAGTCACAGCTCTCTCGTGGATTGTGTGGGTGGCTCTTAGAAGAGCCTTTGTGTTATTAGAGTTTGGGTGACGGGTCTTTACTTGGCGCTGGTGTACTTGGTCACTGCCTTGGTGCCCTCAGACACGGCGTGTTTGGCCAGCTCTCCGGGCAGTAAGAGCCGTACAGCGGTCTGGATCTCCCGGGAGGTGATGGTGGAGCGCTTGTTATAGTGAGCCAGACGGGAGGCTTCCCCTGCGATGCGCTCGAAGATATCATTGACAAAGGAGTTCATGATCCCCATGGCCTTGGAGGAGATACCGGTGTCGGGGTGGACCTGTTTCAGCACCTTGTACACGTAGATGGCATAGCTCTCCTTCCTGCTCTTTCTGCGCTTCTTCCCATCCTTCTTCTGGGTCTTGGTCACGGCTTTTTTAGAGCCCTTCTTGGGTGCGGGAGCGGACTTGGCTGGTTCAGGCATGATGATCAGAGAAATCTTACGAAATTTCCAACAGAATAAGGAACACGTTCCCCAGCTGCTCTATATATAGAAGCCCTGGCAGTAAAGCCTGACCTGTGTGCATTTTCTATTGGTTCGTTCAGTAAGAGCATTGAGCATGGAACGCGGTAACCTACAGCGATTGGTTACTTTCTGAGTCGGACACTGATTGGTGGCTTTAAAATGCAACCAATTAGATTAGAGCTCGCGGTATCTGAGCTGGTATAAATAGCCGTGCAGGGGGCGCCAAGGTCTAGACGATAATTCGATTTCGTTTTGAAAATGTCAGGAAGAGGCAAACAGGGCGGCAAAGTCAGGGCTAAAGCCAAGACCCGATCATCCAGAGCAGGTCTGCAGTTCCCAGTCGGCCGTGTCCACAGGCTGCTCAGAAAGGGCAATTTTATGGCAAGACAGGAGGCTTCATATTTGCTTTATCTTTCTTTACTGAACCTCCCAGCAGCAAAGGAACAGTTAAAAGTAATGTAAAAAGTTCAACCAATCAGATCGTATAACAGTATTATATGATGTCATCAAACTCCTCCCATACCCTCTTTCTTTGCTGCTTGCCTCCCAGGTGAGTCTACTCCAATTATATTGCTGTATCATTTAACCTTTAATAAGATATTTCAACTAAAAAAATTATTACAATGGTCATATACCTTTAACACTTTATTCACTTATCACTTTAACAACACTTTCTGTGGAAACATTTATGCTCTATTTATTTTAATTTCATTCTATTCAATCTTGGACTACTTTGTCAATTTCCTATTAAACTTTATTTAGGTTTCCCCTTTAAATCGCAGGAGGTTTTTCCTCCTGCGACTCATTACTGCTTTTTACTATTCTCAGTTTCGCGCCCTCGCGTTACCCCGCCCGTTCGCATCAGCACTTAGCAAGTGCATTGTTTCCCGCCCTTTTGCTGGCGGCGGCCATTTTATTCGCATTCCAGTCACCAGAGCAGCGATCAACTCGCCTGACTTTGGATCTGGTAAGTACTATTTTCCTCTTCTGTTATAGCACCTTAAAGTGCTAATACCTGAATTTCTTTTAGTGATTTTTCCCCCCCTTTTATTTCCTTCTCAGGATTTTTTCCAACACCTGCTGTATTATCATTGTTGTTACTAAATAAAGGAAGGCTTTGTGGGTGACCCCCACCATTTTATTATATGCCACTTCATTATATTGAGTGTCTTTAATATCAATTCTTAAGGTGTTTTTAACACCAATATTACTGTTCAGGGTGACCCCCTTATACAAATGCACTATAATTAAAGTGATACAACACTTTAATATCAATTCTTAAGGTGTTTTAACACCAATATTACTGTCTACAAATACACTATAATTACAGTGATACAACACTTTAATATCAATTCTTAAGGTGTTTTACACCAATATTACTGTTAAGGGTGATCCCCTTATACAAATGCACTATAATTAAAGTGATACAACACTTTAATATCAATTCTTAAGGTGTTTTAACACCAATATTACTGTTAAGGGTGACTGAAAGGCAACTTCTATCCTAAGTGACTCGGTCCCACTTAGTCGTTCTCTGGTCTCCGTTGTTAGCTGAATTCAGGGAAGGACGATGGAGCAAATAATGACACGCACACAGTTTGCTGTCCAACGTACTTCAAATGTATTAGGGATAGACAGTTATATTTATACAGTATCGGATATGAACTTTGACTTACATAAAATGCAATAAATGTGCTTACAAAAGATAAATGTTTATGCTAAATGTGGCATTAGCTGATCTTGCAGAACCACAACCTCGTGTGGTCAAGCACGTCTGTTTATTCATGATACTTCTTCTCGGAAGCATCAGGTCAACTTGCGGATGCGTCTGTTGTTGCAAAGCAGAAGTTATAAATCAAAAATAACCTGTGGTTAGTCTGGTTTTTTAGCTCTTGTGTAAATCTTTATAAATGTTAGAAAAATAAATCTTTATAAATGTTAGAAAAATATAGTATATTAAATGGATGAGATTTAACCATTTATTGACTCTCTCTATCCCTTCATTTCCCCTCTTTGAACAACACTTGTTCACACCCTTTTAGGGTTTAGGGTTAATTTAGCCAGGGTAACTGATCATGGTATATTCAGAATTGCTAGCCAATTCTGCAGGACTTTCATTAGTTCTTCGGCCACTATTCCCACGGCAATTACCCTGGCTAATATAGATCACATGTAGACATTCTCAGGAACATTACTCTCATGCATGTAGAATTGTAAGAATTCTGCATAAACTGGTGGTGGAGGTATTGGACGTGATGGTGGTGTGGCTTTGTAGATGCAGCATATCACTCTTGTGAGTACATAAAAGAGGAGAGATATAGATGCACCCATAACTAAGATCAGACCTAAGGTTTTTATTGTATTAAGGATGGAGGAGAAATTAAACCAATCCCCCCAGTAGTTAGCTATCCCAGAGTTGCTTTTCATTTCCTTTGCTAAATCTTCCAATTTCTGTATAGCTAAAGTTACTTTTCCATTGGGGCCAGTATTCTGGGGTATATAGGTGCAACATACCCCTGAGGCAATGTATTTACAAACTCCCCCCTTTTCTGCTAGAATCATGTCCAGGGCCATTCTATTTTGGAAAGTCATTTGTGAAGTGGCTTGTAATTGTTCAGCAAGGCCTTGTAGGGCATCTCTAGTATAATTGATAAACCTTTGCTGGTTATAATATATGTAATTGATCCAATCAACATTTTTATTGGCGGTAATCATAGGGAATAGGGATTCAAATCCGGCTGCCACTTCATCTCTTGCCTTAAATTCCTTAGGAACACCCCGGGGGATACCTATAGTATCTAAATAAATGTGTGGATCAAGGCTACCAATGGGCACTGCCCTCTTCCTGCGATTGGAGACAGGTATTGCTTTGGATACGGAAAGAGAATCACTAAAGATGTGTAATGGCATAATGATTTTAGCTGGGGTGCATTCACCTCTCCATGGAGTGGGGAGCCTATATCTAATCTTCATATCCCCACAGATCCAATATACATCTCCAACTGATGAAGTTTGGTTTAGTAAGGTGATGTTACTATAATGGAGACAAAAACCATTGGAAAAATTACCAAATTGTTTTCCTTTGTTATCAGTATTATTACCTCTAAAGCATGTATAATTACCAGGGTAAATGGAGACGGCATCGTGTAATTTAACTTTAGACTCGCCTAAAGGATGAATTACTTTCCAGGTCTCACAACCATCTGTAGAATCATTTGTACCAGTGAATAGACTAAGAAAACAGTTCCAATATTCATCAGGGACAAAGAGTGGGACTGTTCCTAAATGAGGCCTGGAACTGCCGCACACATAACAATTGGACCTGTTATTGGAATGAGCATTATATCTCATCCATTCCAACCAGAGATTAGTGTCGGTGTATCCTGTTTCTAGGGCAACAGTATCCTCAAAAGTTGCATCTGCTATGGCCATCATATCTCCAAGGGTGTGTATATGTGGTTTGAGGGGGTTGACAAGTGTCTGATGTGAAGTAAGCTTTTCCCATTCTGCTGAGTTCCACATATCCTTAAATTGGAACTGTCCTTTAGTGGCAGGAGAAACCATATCCATATAGGTAGATAATATGTATAGACCTTCATCATTTTTATTGGGGTTTTCTAGGTTAAGTATCAAGGGCATTCGTTTACCCAATTTCTTCCTATAACAGGAATATATGTTAGGCTTAGGATCAGTTCTAGTTAGGGTCAAACGTTCCTTAAGTGGTACACCTGATTTGTCTACTCTGGTCATAGCACTATATGGTCTATATCCCCAATCTGTACCAGTGTTCCAGCCTACCGAGCCCCAGTGATCACAATTGTTTCCCCAGTAGTTATCAGTAATGCAAATGTATTGTTGACTTGGTGGAGTATATAGAATGCATTCATTAGTACGTTCCTTAGGACTACAGGGTACTATGTCACAGTAATCAAATGTGAATGTTGCTACTGATGTACTGGATGAGTTAAACCAAAACTGGAAAATGTCATCTGCTCCCTTAATAATGGTTACCTGAGGTTTGTTATCAGAAGAGAGACTACGGGGCTTACGTTTGAGGATACTTAATTTCCTTGGTAGGCTATAAGATGAATTGTAAGGAATGTTAGGGTTAGGGTTATCATTTTGAGTATGAGTGTAGTTGGTATTGTTGGTAAACCCTATCTGAGAATATTTCTGTGTATGTTTACAAAAAGGCAGTATAGGATTAGCGGAAGGATATAAACAGTCACTAATCAAATAAATCGGGAGAAAAATGCATAGTAAACATATCAGTATCAGGAGCATTAATCTGGCATCGCCGGTCATCAGTGTCGGCATTCTTGTCTTTGTCTGTATTGTTGCCTTTATCGATCTCTTTGTCTTTGCCTTTGTCTTTGTCTTTGTCTTTGCCTTTGTCTTTGCCTTTATCTTTGCCTTTGTCTTTGTCTTTGCCTTTGTCTTTGTCTTTGTCTTTGCCTTTCACTCGTGATGCATGGATCCAGAGGTCCTGGGAATCTGTGAGGACAGCCGTCCGAGTCACAGCGATGACGGTAGTTGGTGGGCCAAAAGGATATCCACCCTTCTTTTTTCGGTTGAGTTGTCGAATGTATACGGTATCTCCAGGCTTGAAAGAATGTGTAGGTTCCTGTGAAGGCAAAGGAAACTGCGAAGAAACATCGCCATATATACCATTCAATTTGATCAACAATTCATGCACATACTGTTCTTGTATTAAGTGTAAATCACCAGGCATAATTACCAAAGGTTCCCTGGCCCAAGGAGTGGGAAATGGGCGTCCCATAAGAACTTCAAATGGAGATAATTTAGTCACTTTATGGGGAGTCATTCTTATCTCAGCCAAAATGGCTGGAAGATATTTTGTCCAATTAACCCAAGTGCCAGCAGTCGCCTTCATCAACTTATCTTTTATAGTCCTGTTCATTCGCTCTACAACCCCTGAACTCTGTGGGTGATAGGGAATGTGAAACTTCCACGTTATCTGTAGCCACTTGGCTAGTTCTTGTGTAACTTTGCTTGCAAATGCAGGACCATTATCTGAATTGATTTGAAGCGGGCACCCATATCGTGGGATAATATCTGTGGTTAGGATCTTCACTACAGTCTTAGCATCTTCTTTGTTAGTTACAAATGCTTCGGGCCAACGACTAAATTGGTCTACAATGACCAACAAATACTGTTGCCTAGTTCCTGTCTTTGGAACATGTGTAAAATCAATCTGTAGATGTGTAAAAGGTGCAGTAGGTGGAGGGAGGTGATCGTGTTGTGATTTGTTAGGAATGTTGGGATTGGATCTCATACATGGTTCACAGGATTGTATGAACTGTTGTACCTGTGTGCGGAGATTGTTGATGTAAAATGTATCTTGGACAGTTTTAAAAGTATGAAGCATACTTTTGTGTCCGGGACCATGAGCCTGGCTGATAAAAACAGCTGAACTTGCTTCTGGTATTCCTACTTTCCCCTCTTTAGAGTAAAGATCAAACTGATCTTTAATCAATCCTTCCCTGGACCAGTAATCAAGATCAGAAGGGGAAGCAAAAGATTGTAACTGGGAGAGGAGAGTTTGATCGGGACAAGTAGGTGGCAATAAAAGAAAACAGTCCAAATGCCCTGTAGGGTCCATTGTTAGACTTGCAGCTTCCTTAGCTACTCTGTCTGCAAAGGCGTTACCTTGGGACACAACATCTCTACCTTGTGTATGTGCTTTGCAGTGTATGATTGCTATCTGTAAAGGTAATTGGATAGCTGTGAGGAGTTCAGTGATGAGTTTGCTATGTGCAATGTGTTTGCCATCTGCTCCTACAAAACCCCGTCTTTGCCATATAACTCCAAAATCGTGCACTACCCCATGAGCATAACGAGAGTCAGTGTAGATGTTAACTTTGCAATTTTTGAATAGGTGACATGCACGTGTGAGAGCTATCAGCTCAGCAGCTTGAGCTGATGCTACGGGGGAAGAACCCGATTCTACAATGATATCAGGTAATTGGACTACAGCATAACCTGTGAGGTATGAGCCATCAGAGGGTCTGGAACAGGACCCATCAACAAACACAGAAACAGCATCAGAATCAGAAAGAGGGGTAGACAGTAGATCAAGGCGGGGTGAGGTTTGCAGGTGAATTGCAGAAAGACAGTCATGTTCAAGGGCTGCAGGGGGAACTGAGTTTGGAGAGGAAGAAGACAGGGAGGAAAGAATAGCATGCAAAACAGCCATGAGACCTGACCCTTGTGGTGTATATTCTATGGTAAGGTTCTGTGAGTTGAGAAGTATGATTTCATAGCCACTAAGACGTTGTGCTGTCATGTGTTGGGTTGTTAAATGCTTAACTAGGTGTTGGACTTGGTGTGATGTATGTAGGATTGTAGTGTGGCCCAGAGTGATAGTAGCAGCAGTTTCAACAGCCATGGCACATGCCGCCAATGCCCTGAGACAGGCCGGCATTCCTTGCACGGGGATGGGCATGACTTTAGAAAAAAATGCTATGGGGCGTAAACCACCTCCATGCTCTTGAGCACACACAGCAGCCATAGTTTTACAGTTGTCCTTAGCATACACATGAAATGGTTTGGTATACACAGGGAGACCCAAAGCCGGAGCTTGAACAATGGACACCTTCAAAACCATAAAGGCATTTTTCATGTCTGGGGACCAACGAACAAGGTCAGGGCTATCTGAGGAGGTGGATTTTCTGAGCATTGAGTCATAATGGGAACATTCAGGAATCCATTGACGGCAGTAATTAATTATGCCAAGGAAGGTGAGCAACTCCTTCTTTGTGACGGGCATAGGGATTCTCTGAATTGTCTCTATCCTCTTAGGACTCAATTGTCTGGTTCCAGCTGCCAGAACAAATCCCAGGTAAACAACTTGAGGCAAACACAACTGCATTTTATGCCTTGCAACCTTGTGACCTTCAGCTGCCAGATGCTTGAGCAAACTGATAGAGTCACTAACACATGCAACACGGCTTGGGCTACAGATTAGTAAATCATCAACATATTGTAACAGGACTGAACCATGACTGGGGTGCCATGCCTTGAGAGTATGCTGGAGTACCAGAGAATAAACAGCTGGTGAATCCACATAGCCTTGGGGAAGTCTTGTCCATGTCAGTTGGCGTCCTTCAAAAGTGAAGGCTAGCAACAACTGAGTCTCAGGGTGTACAGGTATAGAGAAAAATGCATTGCTGAGGTCTATAACTGTGAAGCATGTGGCGTCATGTGGAATGGCAGTGATGAGGGAGACCACATCTGGGACAATGGGGGCTATTGGGACTATTAGTGTATTCAGGGCTCTGAAATCTTGTACAAAACGGTATCCTTCACCTTTAGGGACCGGATTAATGGGGGTGTTGTATGGTGAGACAGCTACAGTGAGGATTCCTTGGGTCAAAAAGGACTCTATCATTGGGCGGACAGCATGGACCTTTTGGTCAGACAATGGGTATTGTTTGAGGTAGATTGGGTTGGTAAACCTAAGTTTAGCCTTGTATGGTGTGCAGTTAACAAAACCCACGTCTAACTTAGAGGAGGCCCAAACTGTGGAGGGGATGGATGACAGGTCTATCTGTTCTTCTTGTTGTGCTAACATGGTAAGATCTAAACCCCCTGGAGGTGTGCATAAAATCTTGGCACCCAGGATACCCAAGAGATCCCTCCCCAAAAGGCTTACAGGACAGTTAGGGATTAGGCGGAAAGAGTGGAGGGTTAGGGAAAAATTAAGAGGACAGTAGACAGAAAGCAGGGGGGTACAGAATGTTGGAACAGACACTCCATTAATTCCCACAGAAGGTTCTGCTTTTGACCTGGGTCCTTCGTAGTAGGCAGTGCATATGCTGGAGCAAGTTGCTCCAGTATCCACAAGAAAAGGGATTGGGGTACCTTCAATGTGTAACACATAAAAGGGTTGAGCCATACTATTACTGGACAGTTGGAGAAAAACAGGAGTGTCTCCTTCCGGGCATCCCTATTGTGGCCATGGAATGTGATGGGCATGCTGGGGTTGGGACGGAGGAGGTGGAGGAGGAGGGGGAAAGGGAAATGAGGGGGTGGAGGTGCTGGGAATGTCATCGGAGCAGCAGAGTCTTGGGTAGTAGTTTGTGCATTATGGTTTTGGGACATATTTGAATTTGACAGGGCTTTAGGGGGAAAAGGGCAGGCACTTCGCCAATGACCCCTTATACAAATGCACTATAATTCAAGTGATACAACACTTTAATATCAATTCTTAAGGTGTTTTAACACCAATATTACTGTTCAGGGTGACCCCCTTATACAAATGCACTATAATTAAAGTGATACAACACTTTAATATAAATTCTTAAGGTGTTTTAACACCAATATTACTGTTAAGGGTGACCCCCTTATACAAATGCACTATAATTAAAGTGATACAACACTTTAATATCAATTCTTAAGGTGTTTTAACACCAATATTACTGTTAAGGGTGACCCCCTTATACAAATGCACTATAATTAAAGTGATACAACACTTTAATATCAATTCTTAAGGTGTTTTAACACCAATATTACTGTTAAGGGTGACCCCCTTATACAAATACACTATAATTAAGTGATACAACACTTTATTACTACTCAGTGGTGAACCCCACTGTCTATGGTTATAATTAAGTGGTTAACCCCACTGTTTACTATCATAGTGGTACAACCCACTTGTGTATATTTTAGTGGACAACCCCACTAAATATTGAGTGCCGCCTACGTATTAAACTACACAAATATTTTGGGTGACACCCATCTATACTCTGAAATAATTTTGGGTGAACCACATTCAACTCCATTCTTTCAAATTAATATACTTAACTGTTTGGCAACCGCTCTAAGACATACCATGTCTGACAATAATGAGCCCGCTATATCCCAGGTACTCAGAGCCTGGTTGGTTTCAACCATTGCAGATTCCATCCCCAAGGCATTAGCAGCCTTTCATGAGAAGACTTCGGCCGAAGTCACCCCTACTGCACGTCAACTCTCTGATTCCGAGGACTCTCAACCCTCGGATCAGGAGGTTACACGCAAACGCCCCTGGAAAGGGGAGAGTAGGTCTGCGGGCAAGGGCAAGGCTCCTGCCAAGTCCCAAAAATTGATTGCCACTCGCCCCGTTCAAGCTAACTTTAACCCCTTAGAGGGTCTACATCCCACACGTTAGACGGGGTTGACAATTATTTCCTTGGATATTCTGGTGAGGACCCCTCGGCGAATGCGCTAGGGGATACCCCATCGGAATTTGTCAAGGAAACCTTTCTCACACATAAAGATCTAGATGCCATACTACCTAATCAAAAGGACCCGATTCAGACATCCTTCTGGATGCTTCGGGTGATCCTTCATTTGACCCCAGGGTCATCAGACACCCACGGTCGGCAGAATGGGCTCCACCAGAGCACATTTCCAACTTTTGTAAAATGTGGTTATGCAAACCACTGGACAAAGAAATTAGGGCAAAACTCAGAGCCGAGTGCCCTCGACCGACCATTCCAAACAAGGTAGCTCTCACGCCAGATTTGACCCAAACACAGTTAGAGAGTGGGCCCAGAGAGCTTTATGCTTACTAGGCAACGCTAATGTGGCCATGTCCACTGAGAGACGCTAGGCGGCACTGTACAAACTGGATGCAAAATTAGCCGATCTGAGCTCCCGAGAACTGGGACCAGAGGCAATGGATTACTGTTTGGGGACTCGTTCATGAAAGACCTTTACAAACATGTAGTGGTGTTCACCACCCTAAATAAGGCTCAATCCTCCTTGCGCAGGGTTTTTCGTTCTCAGTCAGGCCGTTTTTCTGGGAGAGCTGGACGTTATAGAGGCTGAACGAACAGCAGAATCGCCTTCACAGGCTACAGGCCTCGCCCCTCTGAAAACTATTGGCAATCGGGACAACCCCGACCCTACCACAGGCAACTATTCACTAATAGAGGGTCTATCCGGGGACGTGGATCTGCCTTCCTACGCGGAAGAGCTGCTCCAGGTAATAAATCTCCCTTCTTTCAATGTACCTATAGCAGGTTGATTAACCAGTTTTTCCAACAGTGTTCAAATAGATTTCCTTTCCACCCCTTCCAGGACACCCCACCTACACCACTGCAGATGTCTGCAGCAGACAACCTGACACTACAAACCGAACTGCGCAAGCTAGTAAAAAAAGAGCCAATAGAGAAATCCCCTTTCCCGCATACTTTTCTAAGCAACATTTTTTTTTGGCCACAAAAAACTGGAGATCTACGCCCAATAATCAACTTAAAAAAAAAAAAAACCTGAATCACTTTGTCAGGTATCGCCACTTCAAGATGGAGGGCATCCATCTACTCAGGGACCTTCTTTGCGTGGGAGATTGGTTCTCCAGCTTCGATCTCAAAGACGCATACCTCACAGTTCCTATTGCTCGCAACCATCGAGCTTTCCTTCAATTCCTCTGGCAAGAGGAAATCTGGCAATTCACATGCCTCCCGTTCGGACTATGCTCCGCACCATGATGTTTCACGAAACTGATGAAACCAGAGATGGCGCTACTCCGATCACAAGGGATTTGATCCATCATATATTTGGATGACATCCTGATAATGGCACAAGACATTCGCAAATTGTTATCAACCCATCAGATTCGCTTACGCGATCTGGCCCATACTATAGGCCTACTGTCCGCCTCTATCCAAGCCATTTACCCAGGACCTTTACACTACCGAGCCATGCAACGGCTCAAGACATACTACCTACACCGTTCCACCTCCTACGATCAGTACATCCAACTGACAGACGAAGTTCGTATAGAACTTCACTGGTGGCTTCACAATATGGAAGCCTGGAATGGCAAAGCCATCTTCGGATCACAACCAGATTTCATTCTGGAATCCGATGCCAGTCTCCTGGGATGGGGCACCACATGCGCCCAAGGGTCCACAGGGGGACTTTGGTCCCCATCCGAACAAGCACTGCACATCAATTGTTTGGAATTGATTACAGGATCTTTCGCAATTCGCAGTTTCACGAAAGACTGTTTCAACTGTAGTACTGCGCATGGACAATGTCTCTGCAGTACGCTATGTGAATCGGTTAGGAGGCTCCCGATCCAAGCTACTATCCGATCTGACCAAAGATCTTTACCAATTCTGTCTAGAACGGAACTTATCTATCAGAGCAGAATATCTTCCGGGCACGGACAACCTAGTCGCGGATTGGTTCTCTCGCCATTGGAGGGATGTAAGCGACTGGCAATTAGACCCCCGCGTGTTCCACCAAATTCATTGCCTTCGCGGGCCCCTTACACTGGACCTGTTTGCATCCCGTCTGAACCGCCAGACGGAAGCCTTTATCAGCTGTCTCCCAGACCCCAGTCATGGGCAGTCGACGCCTTTCTACATCCTTGGCCGGAGACAGGAGCCTATGCGTTCCCACCTTTCTCCATGATCCAACGCACCCTCTACCGGGTCAAAGCCCTAATAGTGACGATAGTCATTGTCACTCCACTAAGGAGAACCCAGACTGGGTCAGCTGGTGTTTTTCAGCACCTCTGACGATCATCCTAAATTTTCTGTCTACCCTGTTTGATCAAGGTAAATCCTATCGATCAATTAATGTCTATAGATCCACTATCTCTGCGGCCCATAATCCCATTGACAATGCGTCAATAGGGAAACATCCTTCAGTCTGTAGACTTTTACGAGGGATCAGGTTAGCCAGACCCCCTCTTCCTAAATACTCCTGTTTCTGGGATATCACTCAAGTCTTTTCCCTTTTAGAATTCTGGACCGCTAATGAAAATTAGCGAACAAAACTAATTCTTCCTCCGTATTCTACCTTACTTTCCTAATAGAGAGTCACTCTGCGTGGCACTCTGCGTAAGGCATTATTTAGATGCCACCACCACTCTACGCCCCCCTACGGGACCCCTCCTCGTGTCTTATGTAAAACCACACAAACCGGTATCCGCACCCACCGTCGCACGGTGGATCAGATGGATACTAGCGCAAGCAGGCACATCCTCAGCCTTTCGCGCGGGAAGCTTCCTCTCAGACATTTTGTCATCTGCAGATTGGTCCAGAGAGTCCACATTCCGTACATTTTATTTCAAACCTATGACACATGCTGCATCTTCTATCATATAGGAGCGTTAAAACAGCAAATATGAAGCCTCCTGTCTTGCCATAAAATTAGGGATTATTCTAGCTTTAGTGACTGAATAATCTAAATTTTATTAACGACAGGAGGCGAATATTTTCCCCCCCTTCTTTATTTTCACTTTTTAACACGCGCCCAGGTAAGTTACTATGCATTCCAGTCTACTGGTTACACACACTTTATACACCATCTGCCATAGGTTCACGCCATAACACTTCTAATCTAGTGTTTGAAATATTCAATATTATATTCAAAGAGTAACTACAATTTGTTCTTAACATACATGCCATAAATTGCATTCACCTAGTATGAGAACCTATACTCTCACGTCTTTTCTCTATTCCCTTAGTGTGAAAAATACCTACCTTTGTATATACGGCTCCTTCAAGCACGCTGAAGATTCCACATGTTGACTACTTCAGGACTCCAACTTACAGTTTACACGGTTGACACAGACATATCATCGACCACAGCAAGAAAGAGGATATGGGAGGAGTTTGATGACATCATATAATACTGTTATACGATCTGATTGGTTGAACTTTTTACATTACTTTTAACTGTTCCTTTGCTGCTGGGAGGTTCAGTAAAGAAAGATAAAGCAAATATTCGCCTCCTGTCGTTAATAAAATTTAGATTATTCAGTCACTAAAGCTAGAATAATCCCTAATTATGCCGAGCGGGTTGGAGCCGGAGCTCCGGTCTATCTGGCTGCAGTGCTGGAGTATCTGACCGCCGAGATCCTGGAACTGGCTGGGAATGCAGCCCGAGACAACAAGAAGACCCGCATCATCCCCCGCCATCTGCAGCTCGCTGTGCGCAACGACGAGGAGCTCAACAAACTGCTCGGAGGGGTCACCATAGCCCAGGGTGGGGTATTGCCCAATATCCAGGCTGTTTTACTGCCCAAGAAAACCGACAGCCACAAGCCAGCCAAGAGCAAGTAACTCCACTGTCCCTCAGCTCCCAAACTTACACAAAGGCTCTTTTAAGAGCCACCCACAATCCCCAGAAAGAGCTCACGCTGATATGACTGTATGGAGGTGATCACTGTCTTGCTACATTCTTATACGGTTATTCACTACAGTGACACGTCAAAGGGAATTTAGTATTTAAGGGTCTAATACCTCTTTTTTACAGTCTCTGTAATTCGGCTAACGAACTAAGTGATGCTTTTCAAATTTCCATTAAAACACACCTAGCGGACTTTCCCTTTCTAACCATTGCTATTACTACTTGTTATACACTGGGGAGTCTTTAGTGAAACACAAGAAATCGATCAAAAGCGGATTAATAGTTAAGTCACTATTGTGAACAATAGGAAAGTGCTGCATATCATTATAAGGTGGAAGGAAGTAAAGACTCCAATCCATCCCGATTTTCACACATCGGTAGATTCAATTAAACTTGAATTTCAGATTTGAGATCTTTTGGGGTTTTTTTGCCTCAATTTTATAATTCAGGTTTTAGTGAATGAGCAGGCCTCTCTTTCTACTGGTAATGCAAAAGAGGGCGGCAAATTCCAATTTCAAGTGACTTCCAATCATGCCACAAAAAAAAAAATCTCAACTCCAAAGCCAGTCAGATTTCTCCTAGGTGGGATTTAGTCACACCATATGGCCATGTGGGGGTCCTCTCCTGCTTCAAAATAACCCAGTATGCCATACGGTGTAACTAAATTCCGTATTGCCAAGATAGGTCTAAGTAAGTAGTATTGTAAGATTTCATGCTGTATTTTGGGATGTGCTCTCCTTCACATGTACAAACCTTTTGGAAATGTATTACTGTTCTGCTTTAATTGTACTACGTTGTTTATTTTGTTTTCCATATTTCTAAACACTAAAAATATAGATGAACCAAAAACCCTCTCCCCTCCCCCTTTTTAAAAAAAAAATAAATATATATTTATTCTTGATGTGGTATCATTCAAGTAAGACACATAAAGTCATAGCTTTCCCATATTTTGTAAATTCTAGTAGGCTTAAATTTGTATACTTTCATATCACTAGAAATGAGGCAAATCTAATCAACATGAGGTTGAGGGTCAATCATCAAAGCCTGGGCCTCCTCCCTATTTTCTTCTCCCTTGCACAGTGGGTCAGCTAACTGCCTCCATCCACACATCAGGACATGCATGCACACATTCACACGGCAAGGGATTTTATATACCACTCGAGATAATATTCTCAAAGCCAAGCGACTTTTTCTAAAAATGGTTTTCACTGAGACCTCATTGTGGGGCTGGACTATTCACGGTCCACAGACCCAACCCATGGGCAGCCTAGATTTCCTTTAAAACAGCCTTCTGTCCTCTAGGTAAGCCCACTGGTGCAAAATGGTAGAGGAGGGGTAGTCTCAATTAGGGTCACTACAGGCCACCTTTCACACACCTGGCTTACACACAGGTTCCCTCGCCCACAGGCCATCATTCCCAGCTATTTAAATACCCTCCCTCTCACAGGAAAAGTACAACATTAACTTTCACAAGGTAAGTACAAAAGAAAAAATGCATTACTGTAAAACCAAAAATAAAAGCAGGTTGTGTCAAATAGACAGTGTGTCTGGGAAAACAAACAGCCCCAATGCAACCCATATGCCAGGCTGGGTGGTTTATAGAGGGTCTTGGCTCTTCTCCTCACCACCTCGTCTCAGACTGATTACGGCTTTGGGTGGATCTACATTCACCCTCGATAGTCGTAGAGGCGTCAATTGAAGGGTGCAAGTGACCCTCCGGGTCCTCTCCAGCCGACAGTGTTGACACAGAATCTCCTTGAGGCACCCACCACCAGAGTACCTGCATCTTCGCCACTCCATCAGGACGGAGAATGGCAAATCCTCAAATATTTTATTTATTTTTTAAATTCTTTATTTTTGTTGAGGCATGTGATTATGGGGGTACAGAAAAAAGAGAGGGAGACGTTCAAGAGTTGTACAGGATGGGGTCGTCATAACATATTGACAAAGTCTCCTATGATTATCAACCTCATTTTATATATATATATATAGTAACATGCTGTGGCTAAATACTGTTATCTCTTGCTTTAATACTGTAATCTCTCGCATTGATACTGTTTCCTCTCGCTTTAATATTGTTATCTCTCGCTTTAATACTGTTATCTCTCGCCTTAATACGGTTATCTCTCGCTTTAATACGGTTATCTCTCGCTCTAATACGGTTGTCTTCTCGACTTAATACTGTCAACGTATAGTAGCTTACATGCAAGGCTGTACTCGGTTGGGACAGGTTAATTATTAAACGTTAGGTTACATGCTAGACAGACATATTATATAATAAAGACCACTGACTACCAATTGTATTGTAGTCAAGGATAGCTATAACAAAATGAGGGTATGTTAGGCTAGGTGATATACAGTGCTCTGCATTAATGTTAGGTACACACAAATATATGTATATTAACAGCCGCATAGTTACTCTTTCAGGAGATGGAATTACCCTTGTGAGTACACTTTTGATGGGCAGTCAGTGGTCGCCTGCCAAGGGACCCCCCTAAATATATCTCGAAGCATTTAAATAAAAGGGGATATAAGGACTGCTATGGTAGTTATAGTCCCGATGTGTGTCATGTTCGTATGGTGGCAGTCCCTGTATGGGCGATCCAGACGAGTGTCTGTCTTAGGCGGGAAAAGAGTCCCTGTTGCCGTGCCGATCATCGTGTACAGTATGGTGGCTGTAGGTGGTTAATCCGCGTTCGTTGGCCCGCATGCAGTGTGGAAGGTAAGGTTAAGTTGTTGTCCCTCTGTAGTGAGGCTAGTGGGGTATGAGGATGTGCTCGCCTGTTCCTGCTTGGCGTCCTTCGGCAGTCCGTCCTTGAGAAGTCAGAAGGGAGGGTGCCTCAGTCAGCCCTCGGGCATGGATAGCTGGGCATGCAGTCTCCGCCATTTTAAAGGTGGACTCTGCGCTCTGTGGTCTCTTGTGAAGGTGCCGCTTCTAGCCGGTGCTGCCCGCAAGTTTATTCTGTGCAGGGGGAGCGGTGTGGGTCGCTTCTGAGCCTCACTGCCGGTTTTGGTGCCAGCATCCTTGGTCTCCGCCATCTTGCACGCTGCGCTTTGGTGCTGGATCCAGGCGGCCCTGCTGCTGCTCCCGGGATGGTCGGGGCATGCGGGGGTGGGGACCGGGATCACCCCCCCGGTCCATAGGGGGGGGGAACGGGGCCACAGCTCCACGGGTCTGGCTCCTGTCTGAGCACCGATGAGCAGGATAGCGGGGCAGCGACCGTCTGCCCCACTCACCGCCGGAGTAGGCCTCGTTGATGCCAGTGAGGATTCATCCCCCAGGGGACTGAAACCGGTCGGGCCAGCCTCACCCTGGGTCCGGTACTCTCCACCCGATGTGTTTCACTGATTTTTGTCAACTTTTTATGCCAAAATAAACTGATTGCTTGTTCTTTCGTTGTAAATTTCGGGAGCTGGTCTGACATGCGACCATCTCGCTCGGCGGCCTGGCCCCGCCCCCATCATCAAATATTTTAATATGAAAGTCCTCCATATCAACAGTGGAGTGGGCATCTGGGCCCACTGTTTCTTGTGCCCCTCAGGACCAGATATTTTTATGTCGATGTTGTGCTTCCAGTGATGGTACTGTGCGGTTAAGCCTCTGGACCTGTTGGGAGATCTTATCGTTTGTGTATGGGTCACAGTCAGTAGTCCCTCTCGTTCCTCCTCTCGGTATTTAACGTCGCTAATGAGTCGATTCAGGCTGCCTATTTCAGTTTGCTTTCTGCTAGGTCTGCTTTCCTAACCGCTTGTAGATCCTACAGGAGCTTTTCAATGTTCCCTTTAGCGGAGGGTGATGTGGCGGTATACCCTCTCGAGAATGGGTTACTACCGCCTGTGGTCGCCCCTTCCTAGTTGTGCCCAGTCCTAGAGTGATTATAGCTGCAAACCAGTGATTATAGTAGTTTGCAGGAAGGCAAGCGTGGTATCACCCAAACACTAGTCGAGACTTAGGGAAGGGTAAACAAGAACTGTTTATTGTAGGAAAGATACACAGTATTTATGCACAGGCATCGCTGTGTCTGGGAGATAATGGTATCTCCCGGACACAGGAAGCCGAACACACAGAAAACCCAAAACTCACCCAATACAGTAACACAACCCCATGCCATACATCACCAAATAGCTCCTGGTCCCAGCTATAATCCCTGCAAATAGCGGGGCGATCGGATGTACAGAGCCAGAGAAATCATCATATAAAGTCTGGGCTTAACACTCTGTACATTCTCACAAATAGTTCCACTTGGTTTAGGCCTGTAGAGTCAAACTACACGCCTAAACCATGCAGCAACCAATCAGCACTCACAGAGGGGAGGAGTTACAAGCTAAGCCCATGAGGGCTCGCCGACCAATCGTGATAAATGGCGCAAACAAGTTTGAATGGCAGCTCTTTCTCCTATTGGTTGGCATGGATTTCCCAACCCAAGGTAAGCTTACCCCCAAGGGTACAATTCAGCTCCCATGGAGTTATGAAAAAAATATTGTGCAATAGCGGAATTGACTTCCGCATGGCTGATTCAGGGCAGTTGCCCGATGTGCATGACATAATGGAAGTCAAATTGAGACAGAAATGTTCCATCTAGTGATTTGCTGCCGCATTCACGGCTTGCCAACTACTCGCGATGTAGCCCCGCTTCCTAGTCGCATGTCTCTGCACCCTCATCAAGTGGCTCTGCTGCTCCTTCACAATGTCACTGTCCCATTGCCCACAGTGTCACTGTCCCACTGCCCCACACTGTTAGACTACTCCCTCCCCCACAATGTCACTTACCCAAGCTGTCACACTGCCGCCTCCAAACACACACTGTCCCCTCCACCACAATGTCACAGGCCCCAAGCTGTCGCACTGCCAACTCCCAACATACACTGTCACGCTGCCCCCTCCACCACAATGTCACTGCCGCAAGCTGTCACACTGCCACTCCCAACACACACTGTCCCCTACACCACAATGTCACTGCCCCACTCCTACAATGTCATTGTCCCACACTGTCACACTGCCTCACACTGTCATTGCCCCACACTATCAGACTACTCCCTCCCCCACAATGGCACTGCCCCAAGTTGTCACACTACCCCCTCACACACACTGTCACACTACACCCTCCACATACTGTCACTGCCTCCCTCGGCCCCACACCCCACTACCTCAACCCTATAACCCCCAGCCCTCCACACAGCACCCCATGGCTACCACAGTAGAGCCACATCGCACCAACCCTCGCTGTTTACCCTTGTAAACAGCCCAGGCATTACAGGAACAACTGCCCCCAGCAAATCCGGATGGAGTGGAACTGACCCCCATCTAACCAGCCCTGAGCCGGAGCCCACTGTGAAGAGGGAAACCGTTACGGGGGTGGTCCAGGCGCAACCCAGGAAATTTGGCCAGTGCTTCATGAGATGGCCCCGGTACAAGCTGTGGAGGACAGCCATGCCGAGCATAGGCAAGTTGTCAAAATAAATGGCAAGGAGGCTCAGGGGCTAAGAGACACGAGGGCCACTCTGACCCTAGTACAGCCGCACCAGGTTAGCACCACGGCAAATACCGGCCGGACTGTGGCTGGTAGAGTCGCCGGCGGAGCCATCAATACACAGAGGTCGGCATCATGCAAGACTTACCGGCAGAGGTGTGAATACATACACACACACACACACACAGATTTCTGAATGCACACAGGCGTTGCTGAATGCACACAGGCTGATTTATACACGTACACACAGACTGCTGAGTCCATACACACAGACATACAGACTGCTGAGTCCATACACACACACAGACACACACACAGACTGCTGAGTCCATACACACACACACACACACACACACACACAGACTGCTGAGTCCATACACACACACACAGACATACAGACTGCTGAGTCCATACACACACACACAGACATACAGACTGCTGAGTACAGACACAGACTGCTGAGTCCATATACACACACAGACTGCTGAGTCCATACACAGACACACACACACAGACTGCTGAGTCCATACACAGACACACACACACACACATACTGCTGATTCCATACACACACACAGACTGCTGAGTCCACACACACACACACACACCCACAGACTGCTGAGTCCATACACCCACAGACTGCTGAGTCCATACACCCACAGACTGCTGAATCCATACACACGCACAGACTGCTGAGTCCATACACCCACAGACACACAGGCTGCTGAGTCCATACACACGCAGAGACTGCTGAGTCCATAAACACACACACACACACACACACACACACACAGATTGCTGAGTCCTTACACACATACAGACTGCTGAGTTCATACACACACACAGACTGATGAGTCCATATACACACACACAAACACACACACACAGACTGCTGAGTCCTTACACACACACAGACTGCTGAGTAGGACTGCCATCAGAAATTTTAGGGCCCCTGACACAGATCAAGATCTGGGCCCTCTGGGCCAGCACCGAGTCCGCCCACAAGGATGAAGTGTGTGTGTGTGTGTATAGTGGATGTAGAATGTGTGTCATGGATGCAGTGTGCATAGTGGATGTAGAATGTGTGTAGTGGATGCGGTATTTGTGTCATGGATGCAGTGTGTATAGTGGATGCAGTATGTGTGTCATGGATGCAGTGTGTATAGTGGATGCAGATTGTACATTTTGTGTAATGTATGTAATGTTTGTATGCATGCATTAGATGGAGAGTGTGTGTGTAGTGAATGTAGGTGTGTATAGTGAATGCAGAGTGTGTGTTTTTGTAGTGGATGTAGTGTGTATAGTGAATGTAGTGTGTATAGTGAATGTAGTGTGTTTGTAGTGAGTGCAAAGTGTGTATAGTGAATGCAGTGTGTGTGTGTTTGTGTGTAGTGCAAAGTGTGTTTAATGAATGTAGTGTGTGTGTGTGTGTGTAGTACCGAGCGTGTTTAGTAAATGTAGTGTGTAGTGAGTGAAATGTGTGTGTATAGTGAATGTAGTGTGTGTGTAGTGCAAAGTGTGCTTAGTGAATGTAGTGCAAAGTGTGTTTAGTGAATGTAGTGTGTGTGTAGTGCAGAGTGTGTTTAGTGAATGTAGTGTGAGTATGTGTAGTGCAGAATGTGTTTAGTGAATGTAGTGTGTGTAGTGCAAAATGTGTATAGTGAATGTAGTGTGTGTGTGTAGAGCAAAATGTGTATAGTGAATGTAGTGTGTAGCGCAAAGTGTGTTTAGTGAATGTAGTGTGTGTGTGGTGCACAGTGTGTTTAGTAAATGTAGTGTTTGTAGTGAGTGCAGAGTGTGTTTAGTGAATGTAGTGTATGTGTAGTGCAGAGTATGTTTAGTGAATGTAGTGTGTGTGTGTGTAGTGCAGAGTGTGTTTAGTGAATGTAGTGTGTGTGTAG
Source organism: Pelobates fuscus (assembly GCF_036172605.1). Lineage (NCBI taxonomy): Eukaryota > Metazoa > Chordata > Amphibia > Anura > Pelobatidae > Pelobates > Pelobates fuscus. The sequence continues at coordinate 88,763,313 of NC_086322.1, forward strand.
TGCAGAGTGTGTTTAGTGAACCTAGTATGTGTGTGTGTGTAGTATTTTTTTTATTTGTGTGTGTATATTTCAATTTTATTCCCCCCTCCCTGGTTCTTACCATGCCAGGGAGGGGGGAGATCGCATTCCCTGTTGGTCCAGTGGCATGGTGGAGGGAGCCAGCCGCGGTACATTGAAGAGGGGGCCCAGCAACACACACTGTCTTCCTTTCCAGCTCCCCTCTGACTAACTCTCGCGAGACAGGCCTGCGTGCTGTGCGGAGCGTTGCCACAGTAATCCGTGGCAACGCTCTGGCGGCCGCAGGAAAGTTAGACAGAGAGCAGCTGGAAAGGAGGACAGAGTGTGCTGCTTTGCCCCCCTCTGCAATGTACAGGTAGCAGGGCGCCCTCTGTGCACATATATATAGCGAAAATCGCTATATATATATATGTGCACATAATAAATGTGGGGCTCGGGCCCCCCAGGCCCATGACAACCGTTATGGTTGTCATGCCCTGATGGCGGCCCTGCTGCTGAGTCCATACACACACACACACACACACACACAGACTGCTGAGTCCATACACACACGCAGACTGCTGAGTCCATACACACACACAGACTGCTGAGTCCATACACACATACACACACACACAGACTGATGAGTCCATACACAGACTGCTGAGTCCATACACACACACACACAGACTGCTGAGTCCATACACACACACACACACACAGACTGCTGAGTCCATACACACACACACACACAGACTGCTGAGTCCATACACACACACACAGACTGCTGAGTCCATACACACACACACACAGACTGCTGAGTCCATACACAGACACACACACACACACACACACACACACACAGACGGCTGAGTCCATGCACACACACACACAGACTGCTGAGTCCATACACACACACACACAGACTGATGAGTCCATACACACACAGAGTGCTGAGTCCATACATACACACACACACACACACACACAGATTGCTGAGTCCATACACACACACACACGCACACACACAGACTGCTGAGTCTATATACACACGCACACACACAGACTGCTGAGTCCATACACACACACACACACACAGACTGCCGAGTCCATACACAGACACACACACACACACATACTGCTGATTCCATACACACACACAGACTGCTGAGTCCACACACACACACACACACATACACAGACTGCTGAGTCCATACACCCACAGACTGCTGAGTCCACAAGCTTCCTCACTAGCAGAGACACACACACACCTGAGCACATCAAGCCTACCTGTTGCTGGGGGTCAGACACTCAGACATCTTCTGGCCTTTGCAGAGCAGCAGCATGGGCTGCTGCTTAACGGCAGGGGCGGGGCTTATTTTCGGGAGGTGGGGCTTCATTTGGGGCGCAGCCTGTGCCGGGGAGCCTGTCAGTGCTCCCTCCGGCCACAGACAGCCCCCAGCACCGCTCCAGCTCCTCTCTCCTGCATACCCTTGGGCTGTCACACACTGTTCCAGCCCGAGGGAATCGAATTTAAACACATGGACAGCAGGTTGCTGGCATTTGAGGGGGCCCAAGGGGGGGCACAGCATGATGTAGGGGGGGGCCATGCCCACCCCCAGCGACACCACTGTAGCCTGTTGCGGCTAAGGCTTTCTTCAGCGCGGCCAGTGACACACCTCCGAAACCCCCACATGCTATATATTCCTAGATAGCTCTTGTTGGAGCGCCCAATCTGTGGAATTACCACTCTGATCCATGTAGGTTTGGGAAAATTCCACACCGTCAAAATCTAGGCAGTCCGAGCCGAAAACAGTTCAGTACGTTTAGTGCAATATGCCGGTCTTTTACCGTTTGCTGAAAAAGGGGGACTTTGTTTGGGGACATGCCCTGTATTTCCCCTCAAATAGCTGCCTCCTGTCTTTCTGGGAAGGTGTTGTAAACTATGCAGACCTTGCACTCACCCAAGATACCCCTCTGGACCCATAAAACATACGGAAAGGACCCAGAGATAAATATGCCTACTGAGCAACGCAAATGCGTCACCCTGCACAGAAAGACAATGAGCATCTCTTATGAAGATACTGGATCTAGGCATGAACAAATTAGGCCCATTGGCTAATTGCCTACTGTTCGGAGGGCTGTTTATCACCAAACTCAAGAAGTATGAACGCAGTCACTGAGTGCCATATCCACATGATCCCACTTGCTTGCCCGCATGGCTTTCACGTTCCCCTGTGGGGGATCGCCCTACCTGCTCCTAAAGGAGCCATAATCACTAGCCGGGGAAGCTGGCCAGGCATGAGGCTCCTGGATCCTCCCTGGACAGTGATTACGGCTCCTTCAGGAGCAGGTAGGGCGTTCCCCTGCAGGGGAACCTGAAAACTATGCAGGCATTCAAGTGGTCACATGTGGGTATGGCGCCCTTTCTACCCATTTGCCGGTGAAACACCTCCCCTCCCTGAGTGCCAATTGGTGCAAATTGGTTCATGGCCTTTCTCCTGATTGGCCATCACGTGGTTGAGATGCAAAGTTTGAATCCACCGGACAAAATCAAGTGATTCTGTGGAGCTATTTTCGGGTATGTACAGAGTCTCAAGCCCAGACTTTGTACGATGATTTCTCGGGCTCTGCACATCCGATAGCTCCGCTATTTGCAGGGATCATAGCTTAGACCAGGCGCTATTGTATGGCATGTAGGGTTGTGTTACTGTACAGTGTGTATTTTTGTGGTTTTGGTGTGTTCGGCTTCCTGTGTCTTGAGATACCATTATCTCCGAGAGACAGTGACGCTTGGGAGGGCTTATGTTTTCATGTTGCTAGGGGTCTGTGCATAAAGACTGTGTATCTTGCCTGAAATAAACAGGGGTTTTTTCGCCCTTCACTAGGTCTCGAATAGTGTTTGGGTGATACCACGATTGCTGGGCACAACATGGAAGGAGCGACCACAGGCAATAGTAACCCATCCTCGAGAGAGTATACCGCTACACCACTCTCAACAACATTCAGACGTCTATGAGGCAGGTAAAAAAATGGAGTAATAGGCGCTCTCTATAGTAACTAACGTGCAGGCAGCAGTATACAAACAAGGATTCCCAAACCTTGTGAACAATGTACAGAAAAAGGAAAGGTGTATCCCGCGCCTAGTATATTATATGTGCAAAAAATACATACATATATTCTCAAATATATCAGGAAGGAACCGAACCTCAGGATTAAAAACAGAGAATAAAACACAATAGTGCAATACAGTAATAAAAAATATTTTTATGGTGGTGAGTACGGCTATATATAATCCACTCACATTTATATGAGCTATAACAGAGCTCAGCTGTGCAGCGCTTGGACGGTACAATCCCCGTCTTGGGATATGTTGTTGTAGTATATGCAGGTGCTTCCAAAGTGCAATATGCGTAGTATATGCAGACAAAAGGAAAAATAGCAGCCAATGGTGAAGTAAGTCCCAATAATGGTGTAAATAATGAATAGTATTGTACTTACAATTAATAGAGCATGTAACCTGCTCTAGTGTGGTCAGCTTAGGTGGTATAATCCCCACCAAGGATATACCGGATCCAGGAGGTAGAAGAATGAATATAAAATGTAACTTTAAAAGTATACTTTAATATTAATACAATATAAACAAAAAACATAAAAGGTATAAAAAGTAATGTCCCACTTAACGCGTTTCGCCTCACAGGGCTTCTTCAGAAGTGTTCCCTGCATACACTAGGAAGACCGAACTTGGGATGTCATCCTGGCCCGTATTCTGAAGGATGTCTTGGACGGCAGGACATGAACCTGGTTTCGCTCCTCATTGCCTCTCAAGACGTCATTGTGTACGAGACTTGTGCCTATTCCACTGTTTTCTGTCCGAGGTATTTTTCCCTACCTATTCCATATTGATAGTGCTATTTCTCCCATATTTAAAGCTGGCTTAGTACACTGGCCTTGTCATTGCTTTTCGGTTTTGCCGACGCGCCCTATACTCTGGTACCTGTTCGGTGTTCATGGATGGGCCGTATTATTATTATTATTGTTTTTCTCCCGGCTTACTTTTGGTTCCAAAAGTAGCACAAGAACTGTTTGTCATCTTTGCTGACAACCTGTGCTGGTTGCTCCTTAATGTTGATAGGTGTCCCGCAGTCATCCACTACTTGGATGATTTCCTTATGATTGAGGAGGACACGTACCCCCCCCCCCCCCCCCACATAGTCTGAAGGGGGCCTCTGCCCTTTTCGAGTTTTTTGGCGTACCACAGATAAAACGGAAGATCCTGACACCTTCATTACTTTCCTGGGTGTTCATCTTGATACTGTTTCCATGAGAAAATGGTTGTCATACTCTTGTGCATTGATGAATTTTCACGCCAGGTCTTTCACACAAGGTCAATCTTTGTCCGGGTTATCGAATTTTGCTATGCAGATTATCCCACAGGGTCGGGCATTGATATCTCTGTTGCCTTCCCTGTTTCTCGCTCTCCCTCACGATACTGGCCGGTTCTTGCTCGATGACCTTGCCACAGCGGATCTGCTCTCCTGAAATGGGAAAAGTATGTCCCCCCCCGCAATTTCAGAGGCATCACCATGATATGGATGGATGTGGCAGCCACTACTGGCTTCTCTGCCATTTACGGTTCTTAGGGGCTCTGGGCTGCTTGTCCAGCGGAGGTCCTGGGCATTGAGGGTTTTCCTCTACCTCTGCTCTTTTCTAACTTTACCTCGTTTGTAGCGGCCGCTGTGGTTCGGGGTTGGGATGTCCGGTTCGCTGTTTCTCGGTTGCGAACCATTACATACAGGGCTATATTTTCTAATTAGTGGGGTAATAGCTGCTTGATCCAAGGAGACATCTGACTGCCATTGTTGGGGTCAAGAAGGAATTTTTTTCCTGGTTTGTTGCAAATTGGCAGCGCTACAGACTGGGTTTTTTTTTGCCTTCTTTTGGATCAACTGTGGGGATATTTATGGGATAATAATAGTAAACAGAGAGAATTTTCCACTATTTAAATTCTCAGATCCCAAAGAACGTATCGTGTAAGTGAAATGTATATCATATAATTAAAATTACAATTTGTTATAAAATAGACAATTTATTGTGACATTTTAGAATAATAATAATAATAAGTAACATGCGTGATAATAATCAATGGAAATTCAGTAGAACATGAGTACGCAATACAATATGGTAATATAAAAACATTTCCCAATGGCTAAGACAGTCTAGAATCTACAGCATTAGCCGTCAAGACAGATTTACGACTTTCTTCACAGAGAAAGAATGTGAAAGTTTCACAGAGAGAACAGAATGCAGCATAATGTCGTAAAAACTTGAGCTGACAGAACAACCCTTTCAATGCTGGCTAGACCTCTTCTAGGCATTTAAGATCTATTCTTATGTAATTTTAAATAAAATAACATTTTACCAGTTCATTAGCCATTTCCTAGATCCATCCAATGAGAAGAAATCTACATGCTCTATAAGCAGAATTTTATTAATTGGCCTAAACAGATATTTAATCTATTTTATAGCAAATCAATACAGCTGGATAAATATCACGATGTGCTAACATGTGATAATAATTACATTAATATATATAATTAATATTAATCCCATCTGCAGATTGGGATGCTATAACCATATATATTCTTTAATAACTAAGATTTCTGAATATCGAAATCTGATCGTGATTTATCCAGTCATATATCATGCTACTAGAAAATATTAATGAATTTAAATTAATTAAATGAAACCAGTATAATGACCAGTAAGTAGATATTTTCATCAGATTGGTAGGTAGTCTCAGTAACTTGTCTGTCATGGGTCTCTTTCTCTGCATGGAGTGTAAGAGTTTCTGAGTGTCATAGGCCTCTCTGCATTGTCCCCGACTGCTCACTTCTCTGCTTCCTTTGCATGCCCTTGCATCTGCCTTGATCTTTGATTGCTCTGATTGCCAATTGCCTGATTGCCCTGATTCTCTGAATGACTCTCTCTTCCCTTTGTCTTAACTTTTAAAGAAACAGATTCTCTGTTCGTCACTAGTTAATGAACCAATAGCAACACTAGGGGCGTGGTTCCTTTCTAGATAACCATTTTAGTATTTGGACTATAGATGGCCGTCTCATCCCACTAAACATACCTATCCAGGAAAGAGTTAACTTTTCCTGGTGGCTATTTTTTTTTTTAAATTCTTTCTTTTCATTGTGCAATTGGTGTACAGAATAAGTTTGTCACGCCACGACAGCGGGACAGAACAAATGGTAACATACTTTTGGTGACATCAACATGGCAATCACATTTCATGCACATTTTTTGTTAATTATACAACGTAACTGCATCAGTCCCTAAACGTTAAGGGTATAACTGTGCTTCGTTTGAATAAACAGTACAACTGTTAGGTAAGTTGTAGACCACAAGCTGAGTACCTGCGAGGAGTTGGTAGTACAGTTTTATAAAAGAACAATGTAAGGAAACATGTCAGTTAACAAATAGGTACGTGGGTATGTGGAGGTTCGCTTCTAAAGTAACAATGATATACATGTCATTCTGCACTATACATGCCGTCTTTCATGTTTGAGGATTCGTACATTATTATAATTTTAACCAGCGTAGACGATAATGTTGGTAGAGTAAAAGTAAGGAAAACAAACGAGAACACATAATGTATGACAAATGTAGTTCAGACAGTACGTTCCTGGCGGCTATTTTGACGTCATTTTGGCTTATCTATATGTTGCCTATAACTTAAGTATCCTTTCACTTCAAAGGGTTTTTCTCAATTTTGTCCAGACTATGTGTCTGCAAATTCTGCTATAATTTCTAATATGACAGTTTGTGAACTAAGTTTCACCTTAAATTACAGTGGGAATCTTGTACATATAGAAAGCAAAATTAAATTATTTAATCGTCTCTGTCACAAATGTCTGGGTTTAGAAATGATTATATTCCATTAGCATTTAGACAGTCTTATACTCATCCCCCTGCTTTCATTGTATCACTGGGTTTGTATATACAACGCATTCCTTTAGGTTCAAGCTAAGGTTAGTGTAACAGAAAGGATAGAAATTTCGTGTTTCTTTGTTAACTTGAAAATAACAAAATGGAGTCTGGTCTGTTCATAATGACTTCAGAATATACACTTTGTATTTCTATCATAGCACAAAATGTCTGCCGATATAAATATCCTGACATAACCCCCCTTAGTGATTATCATAGCCAAGTAATTTAGCTTATGAATAAGCACTATGGAAGTTATCAGACATATTGTGCAATCACATCATTTATAATGTAGGCCTTTGCATGGAATGAACATTTTTGTATATTTTTGTACCTGTAAGAGTTTTGAACTTTACACTTAGTACAATCAACCATAATATCATTATTATCATAGCACACCCAATAACAATCTTAACATGGATGAACCAGTCAACACGAGCAATAAGGTCAGTATCTAACTCAGAGTATTTAAATGTGTCCACAGAAATGTTATCTTTCTTGATTGACGTTTGGATAGTGTGGTTGGGTTTATGGTCCAGCAAGAACTTTAGATTAGGATCTAGAGGGATATCTAGATTCTGGAAGGGATCCACCATCTCGATAGCACTTTCGAGGACGTCAGTGTACACTGGGTATAGCGTAACGTCACCGATGGTGATACGAGAGTCGTGGGGTACCTTGATCAGTGAGACAGATGCTGGTAGGGCAATTACTTTATTAGTCACCTGGTCCCTGCGAAAAACACTCATGTTTTTAAGACACGTACTTACCAACCATTTATCTTTTACTAAGATAGCATGTACTAACGCATTACTGTTGGTTTTTGACATAGTTACTTGACATGTTTCAGAGCCATGTTTAACCCCTTAAGGACACATGACGTGTGTGACACGTCATGATTCCCTTTTATTCCAGAAGTTTGGTCCTTAAGGGGTTAAGGTACTCGATCCCACATAAAGCATTGGTAGAATCGTACACAAAAGGTTTTCCATCACATTGGAAATTATTGTCTTTGAATTTTTCACAGTCATTCAAAATGGGTATTGAATACCAATCTGGTACCCACGGTTGAAAAGCCAAAACATCTGGGGTTTGGACTTTTACATGGATATTTTCCTTCCATGTACCAACGTTGTAAATTGTTTTCATTTGAAAAATGTTTTTGGGAGTTACATATGGTATGGCCAATAAAAAGCAAATCTCCATACGTTCCGGATCAATTAAGAGAGGTATAGCGCTCCCCATCTCAAAGGCCAGATTTTATTGCATGGGCTCAATTGTTTCTCCATCCACATTGGCAAGCATCGCATGAACAATATCCTTGGATACAAAATACAGAGGTAGGCATCCCCCTGCCAATTCGATCATTCCAGTTTGCACTTCGTCAAGAAAAGCAAGTGTGTGGAACAATATCGAGTCATGCAGAAACAGAAGTTCACGCTTAAATAAGTCATGACTTTGGTGCAACTCGGTGGATTTGGCAATTAACTCCGAATGCAAATTTGTTGTAACAACTGTGTCTTGTACAATAGTTAGCACGTCTCGGAGAAGTGTTCTTTGCTGTTTTATCACCTGATGAGTATCGTTAATGTGTTGCTTTAGCGCATAGATTTCCATATCCAACTTTTGGACAGTAATAGAGTTGGCTGCAGACATTCCAGTTGCGACAACTTCACCGACAGTAGCACAAACTAATACAACAATTATAGCGGTGAGGAACCTTTTGGGTCGGTTGCTCATCGAAATAGAACTGGATACAAAGGGTTTCCGGGCTTGCTCCAAGATGTTTCGCACACGGTCCTGTGCTTTTTGGAGGTGCATCTGGTACCAAATCTGTAACTCAGGAAGCTGCATCGATTAAATGTTGTACGCCTTCTCGATGGAAATCTTGGGGTCCAAGCTGACGAACACACGTCGGGTAAGGATCCTCTTCTCTGTCAAGATGAACCCTGGTGTCTCTTGAATCAGGATTCCGGAGGATAGTCCCATCTCTGCGATCGGGTCGGTCCGTAGCTCTTGGCACAGAAGCAGTACGATCCAGAAACACGCCACATCCTTCTTGGACATCTTTCGACAGTCACGGATCAAGAACTCGTTTCAAACTTATCTACTAATGATTCAAGGTTTGTTAAGTATACAAACTTATAACAGTATGACATCACTTGGCCTAGGACAACACATTATTACAATTCATCATCAATGTATTCTCTCTAATTCTATTTTTATAACTTCATCCCTCACTACATTTATTACTGACTCCTCAGCAATATGCCTATAGCAGTTAAACAAGGTAGTAACCTGCTTAGAAAATGTAGATATTGGATGGCAAGGAAATGGTTAATGACATGAACATACATGAGATCATGGCACATCACAACATTTCACATCATACGATACCACGGGAATCAAGCATTCATCCAGGTTAGTCGTTCACCCTTCTGCATCCGAATCCACACCTATAATCCTTAATTGAGATTTAGGATGACAAGCACACAACTGGTTAATGTGAACCCACTTTTCAATAAAATCACCATCCTTAGGAATTTTTATCTTGTACGCTACTGGGGACATTTTGTCAATGATGACATATGGCCCTTTCCAAGAAGGTAAAAATTTATTTTCCTTGACTTGATTTCACGCAAAGTTATACACATAGACTTGATCTGTTATCTCATATTCCTTTTTCGTGGTTTTTAAATCGTAATAGGTCTTAACCCCTGTCGCTGCTTTTTCTAGATTCTTTTGGGCAAAAGCAAACGCATGCTGTAAATGCTTGCGCAAATCTTCGATATACTGATGCGTAGTGGCAGCATTGATCAAATTATGATCCGAAGTACGATATAGTAAATGCTGTGGTAAAACCATCTCTCTTCCTGTCATCAATTCAAAAGGTGACAATTTGGTAGCAGTGCTAGGTGTAACTCTAATCGCCATTAAAACTAGGGGCAATTTAATGTCCCAGTCTTTACCAGACTCCTTAACATACTTTTTCAGAATATTAACAATAGACTGGTTATATCGCTCTACCCCCCCGCTAGACGCAGCGCGGTATGCAATATGTAGCTTTCGTTTAACACCTAGAATGTTCCACATCTTAGCCATTACTTCGCTGAACCTGGAAAAGACATGGTTAATCAACAAAGTGGCGCACACGGTACTCGTGTTCTCTTTACAAGGCAAACACTCTATCCACTTTGTGTACATACATTTAACGGTTAACATGTATTTGTTACCTCTTGAAGATCTTGTTACAGGACCTATAAAGTCAATTTGAAGTGGTGCACGATGGGTTGGACCATGGGGTTGATATTGCGGACAAATCAAGCATCCCTGACAGTATGTCTTAACATCTCTTAACATGTGTGGTCAATAAGCATAATCACGCAATATCACATGTGTGATCTTATCACCACGATGCCCAGATGTAGGTGCATCATGTGCATGTTGGAGCATTAACCCTCGGTATACAGTTGGGACTACCCATTGTTGAATACCATGTTTAGAAGTTCTGACCAGCAACCCATCCATGATACTAAATTGGACTTTATATCTCATCAAGATTCGTAAATCTTCATTATCTTTGCAATCCTCATCTGTGATGGGATTGACAGTAGGGTCTTCTATATGTTTATAGAATATGCCTATGACAGGATCGTTCTTCTGACTGGTAATCAGGTCCTCACTAGGAGCTTCTTGACTCCATTGCACAACATTTAAGTCGGTATTATCTCTAGCCTGTCGTCTAGTTATGGCTTCAACATGAATTGAACCCATAAGATCATCAATGTTTAGGGTTTCACCATTGATGGCTGCTTGTTTCGCCAGTGAATTGGCTAAGTCGTTACCATCCTTGTCGATACCTTCTATCTTAGAATGGCCTTTGGTTTTCTTCCAATATATGGTTAAACCATGTTCCTTAACCAACTCATCAATTTTACAAAACAATTTCCCATGTTTAACAGGTTTGTTATTGCTTTTCAGCATTTGGTTACGTTTCCAGCTAGGCAGATATTCGACGAAACTGTTGCGAACATAGTTGGAATCAGTTATGATAACAAATTCTGTGATACTATATTCTATTGCCATTTGAATGGTCTTATATACTGCACATATACAGCTATCTGACTGCTTTTTGGACCAATACTGTATCCTATAGATACATTGGGATAATCACCTATCCAGGCGATACCTGCAACTAACTTCCGTACAGCACCAGCGACGTGGTGATATGAACAACCATCAATGTATACCCACGGTAGTGGTCGACAGTACTCCTCGTCATAAACTTTATAAGGGGATAACAATTGCTCTTCTAGAAAGTCATCTCCGGTGTCATTATCATCCAGAGATGGAGCAGTACAATCATGTAATTCTGCTAAACCTTGGGCAACTGGGCTTCTCTTATTGTGTTTATAACGGACTTCTAACGGCCATCCCTGTAAGGATAGAGTCCATGCAGTAATCCGACTGTTAGAGAGATTACCGTCTCTAATTCTTTCACTCTGCAGATACTGTAGAGGTTGGTGAGCTGTTTCTACAATTATTTTCTCACCTTGGATATAGCTACGAAAAATTTGTAGTGCCCAAACAGTCGACAATAACGCCTTCTCACACGTGTTGAATTTAACTTCAACTGGTGACAAATTCTTGCTAGCATATGCAATAACTTTGTTTAAACTGTCCTGCTTCTGATACAGAACAGTACTGATGCTTAAATCGGTATAACCTGTCTCCAGATAGAAGGGTTTACCCCCCTCTGGGTATGCTTAACAGGGTGCCTGAGTGAGCTTCCTCCTCAGTTCACTTACCGCTAGGTCCTGAGGCTCCCCCCAGTTCCAGGTTGTTTCCTTTTTAAGCAGGTGTAAGAGTGGTTTCGTTATTTCTGCATAGTTATCTATAAACTTACGGGAGTAGTTAGTACTACCAAGGAACGATCTTAATTCCCTGATGTTTGAAGGTGCTTTAGTCTTTAGTACGGCTTCAACCTTCTTCCTCTGTGGATTTAATCCTTCAGAGGTTACCTCATGTCCGAGGAATTTGACATGGGTGCGACACCATTGCGCCTTTTGTAAAGACAGTTTAATCCCTGCCTCTCTTAACTGAGTGAGAACATGTCTAATCTCTATGATATGCTTATCAAAGGAAGTGCTTTTCAGCAAGACATCGTCTACATATGATAACGTTCCTCTCTCGAGTGCGTCAGGCATAGCTTTATGCATGAACACAGCGAATTCATGACCAGAGTTTATGTAACCGAAAGGCATACGGGTCCAGGTATACTGCTGCTTTCCAAATGTGAAGGCCAATTTGTATTGGTCTTCATTATGGACTGGTACAGTCCAATATCCCTGCGCACAGTCAATGGCAGTGAATATTTTGGATCCCTGCATTTGTACTAAACATTGGTGGCACTGGCCAACCAGACATATAGACGCGTTTATTTAGCTGTCGTAAGTCAGCGCATAAACGCCATTGTCCATTAGGTTTCAGAATCCCTAAGATCGGATTATTATACGAACTGTGCACTTGACGTATAATGCCCCTTTCCTTTAAATTCTGAATGATGTCTTGTAGACCATCATATGATGCTAATGGGAGTCTATATTGTTTGATAAATACAGGTGGTAAATTTGGATCAGTTTGTATTCTGGCTACGTGGAGGTTAGTTAACCCACAGTCGTAGGAATCTTTGGCAAAAATATCTTGGAATTCCAAAAGGATTTCCTTTAGCTGCTGTCGCTCACCATCATTGGAGCAACCGTCAGCTAAAGATATTTGCTCTTCTAGCCTTTCCTGAAATCCTGGAAAGATTTCAGGCTGGCCTATCTCATAAGCTTCTTCAAGCCTAGAAGTTAGGTCAGTTCGGTGTTGACTTACCTTTTCTCTTTGGTCGTGATACTCTTGCGATTCCTGCTCATTGAGCGGATGTTCAAAGGTGATTGATGCTTCTTCGATTTTACACGAGCCGTCTTCGACGTTGAAGGGATATACAGAAAGGATAGTGAATAATCCTTCTGGGGAGGAATGGAATATTTGATCGACAATTTCGTCCTCCGTTAAGTATGCTTCAGGAATGAGGCCTATAATTTGGTTTTGGAAACCAAATGTATAGTACTCAGCATCTAATGCTAGACCTAATAATGCTCCTTTTGGTAAAGTAACACTATTAGGTGTAACATTGTTGACCATTATATAGGTGGGATTCTTACCAATACTTACCATTGGTGTATGTGTTACCACCATCCCTAATTGTTGTATCCTGTTGGATAAACAGATTTGGGCATCAGAGTTTTCTAATCTCTGACCCTCCTTGACCTGTAGTGGTAAAAGAAAGTTACTTGTCCCTTGTGGAATGGTTATGTCATCAGGTACTTGGATACTTACCGCATATGGTAGTATTTGTCCTGATTTCAGGGCGTTTTCCTCGTGTAGGTATCCACAAGGATTACCTTTTAACCTTGTCCACAAGTTGGAATTAATCAGGTCAAGGTGTATGGCAAAGCGATGTATGACATCATTGCCAATGTAAACCTGATAGCGAGGTTCGTATATCACTAGGAATAAATGTTTAACTGTCTTATTTCCAATGGAAATAGATAGTAAACATTTTGCTATCACATTGTGACTCTCTGATTCGCCATCCAGGTTCTGGATCCACCTGTCATGTGGGGAAGTTTAGTGTATTAGCATGTTATATATTCACAAATGGCTCTCAGACATTGTAGTAAAATAAACTTCTCTTTACTTCAGTACACACACATAATGACATAACACCAAAGAGACTAAACACAATAGAACAAGTGCATAACTTCACTATGCTGCCATCTACTGGAAGGTGGACTGCATAAACCTCAATACATAACACTCCTCCCCCCTAGACCTCAAAGTCTTTGAGATAACTGGGAGGTTTAATATTTCGTCTTGGGCGCCCCAAAACCGTGTTTGGAACTGCTTCACCTGGACCTTCAGTTGTGCCCATCCCTTCTTCCTGTGCTCTGTCAGATGGACCGCACAGAACTGGTTCTTCTATAACAACTCCTGGAGAACTGAGACCTGTATCATCCAGTGGTTCCACATCATTTGGTATCACAGAAAACCCAGTATGACTGGGACCGGCAGCAGGCACAATCTCATCACTCCGTTCCCGAATCTGATCGACATGCCTTCGTAATATTCTACCATCAGGAATTCGTACTTTGTATGACAAAGGTCCTGTGGCCATAAGTACTTTTGCAGGTATCCATTTAGGCCCAGAAACATAGTTCCTGACATAGACATCACTGTCAGGTGCAAATACTCTGACAGTAGAAGCATTATAGTTCTTATTGAATTGCAATTCTTGCTTCTCTTGTAACTCAGTTGTCAAATCAGGATGTAAACGATCCAAACAAGTTTTAAGACGCCGGTTCATAAGGAGCTCTGCTGGACTACTACCGGTGCTTGAGCAAGGTGTCACATGTTGTTGCAGAAGGAAATTTGCAAGTCTACGATTCCAATCTCCTTCAATAATTCTCTTTAATGAGTCTTTGGTAGTCTGAACCATACGCTCAGCTTGACCATTTGATGATGGGTGAAATGGTGCAATAGTAACATGTCGAATAAGATTACTTGCCATGAACATTTTGAATTCTGATGAGGTAAATTGTGTTCCATTATCAGACACAATTGTATCTGGCAACCCATGTGTAGCAAACAACCTCCTTAGAATCTTTATGACTGTGACTGAGGTAGCAGATGTAACTGGAACAACTTCTAACCATTTTGAAAAGGAGTCAACAACTAAAAAAAACATCTGTCCGTGAAAAGGGCCAGCAAAATCTATATGTAAACGGGACCAAGGTGACCTAGTCACTTCCCAAGGATGTACTGAGGCTTTAGGTGGAGCATGACGAGTAGATTGGCATGGTACACAGTTCTTCACCCACTTTTCAATAACTTCATCCATTTTAGGCCACCAAACATAACTTCTGGCTAAAGCTTTCATGCAAACTATTCCAGGATGTCCTTCATGAAGAGCATGCAATACTCGAGCTTGTCCTGCATTTGGAATTACCACTCTGTTTCCCCATAATAGGCACCCTTTATAGGCAGATAGTTCATGTTGGCGCACTACAAATGGTTTGAACTTGTCTTCCACTTTTGATTTTGGCCACCCCCTCCAAACCCAGTTGAGCACACGGGACAGCAAAGGATCCTTGGCAGACATACAAGCAATGTCACTTGCATGTAACGGAGGGTTTGGAATGGACTCCAACATGAGGACCTCAGACATAGGAGGAACAAGGAAGTCAGGAGAAGGCAAAGGTAATCGGCTTAATCCATCAGCATGTGTAATATCCTTGCCAGGACGATACTTGAACTCACAATCATAGGCATTCAGCAAAAGGGACCACCTGAGCATGTGTGGTGAAATTATTTGAGGAGTGGGAGTATTGCTGGTGAACAGACCCAGTAAAGGTTTATGATCTGTTATAATAGTAAACCTCCGCCCATACAAATAGTCATGAAACTTTTTTACACCGGACACAATAGCTAAAGCCTCCTTGTCAATTTGGGCGTAATTCCTCTCTGTAGTAGATAAAGTCCGTGAATAAAATGCAATAGGAGCCTCAACCCCATTTCTCAAAGTGTGGCTCAATACAGCCCCTATGCCATACGGAGAAGCATCGCAGGTGAGGTTGAGCGGTTTCTCCAAATCATAGTGTACAAGCAAACTGTCAGAAGACAACAGTTTTTTAGCAGCGCTGAAAGCGGTAGTATGAACGTCAGTCCACTTCCATGGAGCATCTTTATCTAGTAGACGATGCAGAGGTTCAGCAACAGTGGCTTTATCAGGCAGAAAAGAATGGTAAAAATTAAGCAACCCTAGGAAAGCTTGCAGTTCTTGTTTGTTTGTTGGAACCGGAGCTCTATGGATAGCTTCAACCTTAGAATCAGTTGGATGAATGCCCTGTGCGTCAACTCGGTAACCAAGGAAATCCACGCTGCTTACACCAAAAACACACTTTTCTTTTTTAAGTTTTAGACCAGCATCAAGAAAACGTTGTAAAACAAGTTGTAACTGTGCAGCCAATGACTGTATAGAATCTGCTCCAATAAGAACGTCATCAAAATAAGGCACTACACCTGGAAGTCCAGATAAGAGGTCCTCCATTAAATTCTGGAATATGCCAGGAGCAATGGAAACTCCAAACTGCAAACGTCTTGCTCGGAAAGCTCCTTTGTGTGTTATTATCGTTTGTGCATCAGCAGCCTCATCATCCACAGGTAACTGCTGGTAGGCTTGAGCCATATCCAACTTGGCAAATACTTTTCCTTTTGCCAAAGTAGTAAGAATTTGATTAACAGCTGGAATTTGATAGGGATGCTCTTGCAACGCTTTATTTATTGTACATTTGTAGTCAGCACAGATTCTGACATCCCCATTTGGTTTCATGACCGGAACTATGGGTGTACACCACTTTGGGTGTGTTATGGGTTCAAGTATGCCTTGTTCCACAAGACGTGTAATCTCAGCATCTATTTTTGGTCTGAGAGCTAATGCAAATTTGCGAGGCTTCATACGAATTGGGGGTACTTTTGAATCTAATACAAAATAAACAGGAGGGCCTTTAAACATGCCAAGACCTTCTTCAAAGACTGCACTAAATTTATCAATCACATTCTGTAGAATATCTGTGGATACATTATTAACTCCAGTTAATGAAATTCCTAAGGGTTCAAACCACTCTCTACCTAGCAAACTTGCTCTTTGTCCCTTAGTAATTATTAAACGTAAATGTCCTCTGAATTTACCATATTTTACTGGTATAAAACAAACCCCTTTAACATCCACAGCCTGTTTGTTGTAGTCCACGAGATGAATATCACAAGGTACTATTGAAGGAGAATTATGAGGCCATAACAATGTAAATGTCTCTTCTGAAATCAAAGAATATGCGCACCCAGAATCTACTTCCATTTTGCACGGAACATCTTGAAGCACAATTTCAGTGTAAATCTTCAGTCCTGATGGTGAATTTTCCACTTTATTCACATAGTCATTTGAGTAAACACCTGCAGTCATTTCACTATCTGAAACGGTTTGTGGAGTATTAAAAGAGTGCGCTGTGGTTTGTATTTTATTCACATTCTTATATTTGGTCTGAATTCCACTGGCTTGACTTTGGCAAACTGTCTGTATGTGACCTGTACGTTTACATGTGTGGCAAACTGCATTTCGAAAACGACATGTATTACGCCTGTGTTTTCCACCGCAACTATAACAAGTTCCTTTAAATGGAGCTGTGACATCAGTATGTGGTGAACAGTGTTTTGATTTAACATCAGTCTTCTTCACTAGATTTACTTCAGGTGAGTTATCTTTGCTGGAGGATTGTATCTCTTTTGAATGGACATATGCAGCCTCATTTGCGAGCGCTTCCTCTTGTGCAATAATAAAAGTTAAATTCTGTCTTGCAAGCAGTCTCCTCTGCAGTGCTTCATCTTGCACCCCACACACAAGCCTGTCCCTTAACAAGGATTCTAAGCTGGTACCAAAATTGCAATTTTCAGACAGCCTGCGCAGTTCTGCAATGTATGCTGCAATGCTTTCACCTGGTTTCTGATTTCTTCTATTGAAATGGAAACGCCTCACTGTTTCAGATGGGGTGGGTGCTAAATGATGTTTTAACAGTGCCAGTATTTCTTCAAATGAGTAGTCTTGTGGTTTAGCAGGAGATATCAGTGAGCGGACAGTATCAAATGTTTTGGACTCAGTAACACAGCTCTCTTATGAATAGCATCCACCACCTTATTAGCTTCCAGGAAAAACACTAACCTGTCAGCATATGAGTCCCATGAGGCTGGATT